>NC_065546.1:9352687-9957624 GCF_022605725.1 Anthonomus grandis grandis
TTAGCATCCTCGCAGTTTTCCCCTAAAAGGTTAAAATATCATTAAACACCTTTTTTCATTTCATTTTAAACTTATTTTTATAAATCAAGTTGCAGGTAAAAAAAACGTGTAAAAGACTTTTAAAAGAAAATAATTACCTAGTCCCAATCTTCCATACTCTTTCCTTCCAATGGCATACACTTTACCATCCTTGGATAGAGCCAAAGTATGATGCTGACCACCAGAAATATGCTCCCATTCGTACTGTGAAAAGTCGCGACTTTTAGTAGGAAAATAAACAGGTTCAGTTAGATCCAAACCTATAGTTCGAAAAAAAAATAAAACTTTTAAAATGTCACAGAAACTCAGGTGAGAAACATATTATTAATATATTACCTATTTGATTAAAATTGTTTAATCCAAAAACATAAACATCATTGGTACTTGCGACACAAGCAAAAGTGCAGTATGTCCCGGCCCAAATATTGTCAAAATGCAGCCTTGACCTAGCTTTTAAAGTTATTGCCTCAGGATGTAAAAACTTGCCTGAAAATTTAAAACATTGCTCACAACAATCCTACTAATTAAAAGAAACGTACTAATAAAGCAAATAATTTTGATAACCCTTCATACCTATAATTCCCTTACCAATCCCAACACGTGCATTTCTGTCACTCCCCCTTTTTGTAATTCGTCCAAGTTGACCCTGTTCGGCACAACCACAAGTTAGAATCTCTCCATGGCTGGTCAAAAATACAATGTGGTCGGCACCAGATGCTATTTTGACTATTTTCCGGTCTTTTATTATTTCATAAGGCAGCCTTTGGTTACCTTCCACAGTCATGCCCATGTTTCCATGAGAATCCTTGAATTTTTTTATTATTGTTAACATATTATAATCACATAAATCACAATCATAATACAAGAGCAAGAGGTAACTTAATCATACCAAATAATTTCAAAAGTATTAACCTAAAATCTTTAGTTTATCTTGCACGAGAATATATAATGTTCTACCACCTGAATTAAAGGGAATAAAAAACAAACAAAAAAATTAGCAAATAATGTACAAAGTGTGTGCACAACAAATATAATATTTTCTCCTCATTTTTCTAGGAATGTAAGCAGGTATTATAATATAGTCCTTTTTCATAGATTGTTAATAGATTAGGTATTGTAGTATTTAAGGTTATTAAATTTATTTGTTTCTGTAAAATAACAATCATAAGCGATATCTAACCCACATAGGTTTATATTTCACACCTAGGCGTTAGAACAATTTGTATTTGTAATAGTGATCAGGCAAAAAATTCTCAGTCTCTAGTAAATTAGTTATAAAATCAGTAAATGTTGTAGGGTGTCAGGGTTTACTGATCCCTCCAAATAAATAAATAACACCTACATAATTTAGTTTTAGTAATTCTATTTTTAATATTTTTTTATTAAATGCTTTTTTTAAGTAAGATTTAACGTTTAGTCAACAGAATCAACAACAAATCAGGTTTATTTGAACTAGACATCATTGGTTGGTAACTTTTAATTAACTAAGCAATAGAGACAGAAATATGCCAAAAAATGACCACTTGTAGATAGTATAGGAAAAGGATGCAAGTGTTACTTAATGATAATCAGTTCATTTATTTTCAGTGACCGTGCAACGAAGTAAATGAAATTGGAGCAGTTGTAATCTGTTGGGACCAGGCAAAAAAATGCTTTTATATGTCTAATCACAAAACAGTTTTACCATGAACCAAAACTAATTTTAATCTTCTCCCGAAGAATCTAACATCATTAGCGAAACACGTGTCGAGAGTAAAATAAAGAATTTTGGTTAGTAGTAAAACTGTGTTGTAAATTGAGTGTCACACCAAATGTTCCAACCATGGGACTTTTATATGTTTAATTATCCTTTCAAATAAGTGGTAAATTTATGGCACTACTCTTGTTTTATTATCACAAAAATTATTGTCTTAGCTCTATTGAGGCAACTTGTCCTCAACATACTTTTGTTTGAGGGTCAGACAATCTTAAGTGTATGAAATTTTTATGTCTCCGACTTTTTCCTACTACTTTTACTTATTTATTTTAATGACAGAGCCAATTTACAAGGATATAATAAAATATAATTACACATATACAGGATGGGCAAATAAGCGAGGTAAGCGGATGTATCTCAGAACCTGTACATCTGGCAACAATAATTTTTTTTTTTAATATTATAAAATTCTGGAAATTATTTTCAAGTTCCAATACTCACTGTTAGAGGGCATGACTAAAAATTAAACGACTTTTTTTTTCGAAAACTTATATATTAACCTATACTACGTGATAATGCTGTTAGAAAGCCTAAAAAATTCTCTACCATTTTGGTTTAAGGGTCATTGGCGTACGAACACTAGTCGGGGTGGGTGCTATTGAAAGTGTAATCATTAAAATCGGTGTAAATTCTAAACCAATTATTCGATTTTATCAATGATTCCACCCTTGGTATAGCGACTACGCGATACTGGAAGTTTTCGTCGGTTCAGAAAACATTATTAATGTATTGGCTTAAATAGAATTTAATAGGCATATTGGAACTTGGGCGTTATCTTTAGATTTGGGATTAGCTCAAACTACAGTTCGAAATATACTAAAAGCCCACAGGTAAGTAATTACAATAGCGCACATTCTTTTTAATGCACCATAATACTCTCCTATCAGATAATCCTACACCAGGACTTAAACGGACATGATTTAGAGCACATAATTGATTTTTGTCAATGGAAGCTAGAATAAGTTGGGAAAATAGCGATTTTTTTGTCACAGATTCTACGGATAAACCAATTTTTTTTTTTACTCATTTATTGTCCAACAGGAAAATCCCAATACAAAAGGCAATTATGAGTAACAAAAAAGATACAACTCAACTAACAAACTTCCACAAACTATGCATATACCAAGAGTAAACCCACCCAAAAGCAATTATGAGTAGTACAATCGAAAGAAAAAACTGACCCAAAGCACCCAAAACACCTCCAGCCCACCTAATACTGATCAAATCAAGAATTTTAATGAATTAACTGTAATCAATTGAGAACCAATAATTTATGCTGCAGAAGATAATCCTTGCATCATCTTTTTTTTTTAAGCAGTCGTAGAGCCATTAAAAAGGTCAATGGTATTCTCACTATTTAGTGTGTTAAAGCTTTCCAAATTGAGAAAATCTTTTGTGGACCTAACGATAAAACCAACAGTTTTTATGAATTTTAGTAGCAATGGTAGAATAAACAGGCATGATATGCATTATTGGTTGCCTGAAAATCTTCATTGGATGGGAGAAGTTCAGCACCAAGGCCGCTGGAATATAAACGTGTGGTGTGGCATTATCAGAAAGAAAATTATTGGTCTTTATTTTTTTTGATGGTACATTAGCCGAAAATGTTTTTTTTAATTTTTTAATAAATACTTGGCATATTTTAATGAAAGATTTGATGTTTCCAATTGGATTAGTGTGCAGCATATTTTTCCCTTTTCATGCGGGATCATACTAATAACTATTTTCAAGGGCCCTGGGTCAGAAGGGGAAGTTTGTTTTCTTGGCCAGCCAGGTCATTCAATTTAACATGCCTCAACATTTACCTATGCGGTGGTTTAGAAGATATTGTGTACCCAACTCTACCCACAACTAGACATGATATGGAAAACAGAATCTGTGATGCCATTATTCAAACATCAGCTGCTAAAATCAAAATAGCGGTTTTATCCACTCAAGGAAGATTGGAAGTTTGTTTGGAATGTGATGGAAAGCAGTTTGAACATCTATGGAGGCATTAAGTACCTAATATGTTTGGGTTTAACATCAGTCCCTTTAAGGATCATAATTTAAAAATATAAAGAAATTCGTTAATAAATAATTCTCCTAAGAAAATCATATAAACTTTCATTGGTTCTGTGATACATTAATTTAAGTATTATTTATAAGCAGGCTGTATCTTATGAACAGCTTAAGAAAACAGATATAGTAATGTTAATTAGACACTCTAAGGCCAAAAGCTAGATGGTGGTACATAAGTTTTGACTCAGTGCATAAAAAAACTTCAATTCACTACAGCTTTAACACAAGCAAAGATATCATTGTCTGGTTTTCAAAATATTTTTACGAATTTAATTTACTTTTCAAATATAATGTCAAACATATACTATTCAATTTGAACTTTTGCAGTAAAATTCAAAAAATGGATTTATTACAAATTGCGCCCTCTAGATCTTCTATTAGGAACTATAGGTAGTAGCAAGATCGTACATTTAAAACAGCTATGTGGATTTTTCAAACAAATTTACATATAAAGAAGTGGTTTAGAATTTACACCGATTTTAATGATTACACTTTCAATAGCTTCCCCCACATCTTCATCGTTCGTACGCCAATGATCTTAAACCAAAATTACAAAAAAATTTATCAAAAGTATAGCTTAATGTATTAGTTTTCAGAAAAAAAGATCTTTTTCTTATTTACTTTTTAGTTACATCCCCTAGAAGAAATACAGATCTTGAAAATAGTTTCCAAAATTTTCTCAAAACAACTTGTATAATACTAAAAAAAAATCCATTGTTGTCAGAAGTACAAATCCTGAGATCCAGCCACTTACCTCGCTTATTTGTGCACCCTGTGCATAATAATAATAATAATAATAATAATATAACTGACAAAGAATATAAGAATAATGAAATGAACAAAATTATAGCAAAAAACACCAAATCATATAGGACATGTGGTAGGTTTTTAGTATAGTCAGATCCAAAATGTGATTTGGTATATACTTAAACCGATTCCAAGCGATCTATCGGTTTTAACCGCGGTTAAGCCCTTGGTTCACCTTGAACAGTCCCTTTATAACATAACCAATCGTGTCCGCTTGGACGTGTTTGGTTGAAGTAACTTCGTAATTCGTCAGCTGTCACTATCATAATTTTGTTTGTTTTTAAATAATACCTCAGACGCCAGTAATGTTATATGTAATTAGTTCTTAAACATAAATATCAGATTCAGTATACTCAGTATATATTATGGTAATTAACCAATTTACAAAATAAATATAGTATATAAAATATTCAACAAAATAAGATTTTATATAAAGCACTTGAAGTATTAGTAATATCATTAAATATCTAGCATAAATAACAGATAACAGGTAACATCAATAAAATTAAATAAAATATAAGGACAACAATGGTTTAAAACAGAGTAACTGCAATAGAAAAGAAGACACACTTTAAGCAAAGTCAAGATATAAAATTATATTGCACTTAAGCAGATTTTAAAACTTGTTGAAGTGAACTCAGAGAACAATGAAACAAATCTATACCGACACTATTTGAGTTAATCATCATTCTACCTATTGCACAGTTTTCACCATACAGTGTATGATGTTGTTCAAGGTAGAATAATCTAGTCTGTCTGAGCATTGTAGTAGGAGGAACATTTAAATTAAGCTGACACAACAACTCAGGAGACTGTATTATATTGTTAAGAATCTTGTATGTTGTGACAATATCGCAGTTTTTACGTCGAGTCTCCAACTTTTCAATTTTCAGCAATCTATAGATTTCACTGTAATTATTATCAATACAAGGAATATTAAGCTTATAAGCAATGTATCTTATGAATTTACGTTGAACTTTTTCTAGACACATTATATATTTAGCATAATAAGGTGACCATATACATGAATTCGACTCAAGTTGACTGCGAACCAATGAAAAATACAGAAGTTTGATGGAATCAATACTGCTGAAATCATGAGTGTGCCTCTTAATAAAACCCAACACAGGTTTTCAATATTTTTTGAAAAAGTTAGTCTGCAATCAAAAAGCACCCCAAGATCATGTATCTCTGATACCTTCTCAATAAGTGAACTCATTAGATGGTACTGATGAAATGGTGGACTAAAACTCCTGGTAAATTGAATATATTTGCATTTTTTAGCATTCAGGACCATTTTATTGTTCTTGAACCATAATTCAAATTTGTCAAGATCAGAACAAAGTTCATGATGTGCCAAGTTACTGTCTATAATTCTAAAAATCTTAACATCATCAGCAAAAAGCAACACATTACAATAATCAAAACAATGAACAACATCATTAATAAAAAGATTTAATAAAAAAGGGGCAAGATGGGCTCCCTGAGGAACCCCAGAAGTCACTGGAAAAGGACTAGAATAAAAGTTATTTATCTTTACAATCTGTGTTCTTCCAGACAGATATGACTTCAACCAGGCCAAAAGACAACCACCAATGCCATAGAGTGACAACTTCGCAACCAGGAGAGAATGATCAACCCTGTCAAAGGCCTTGGAAAAGTCAGTATATATGGAATCAACCGACATACCACTCTCCAAGGCCTCCGATAAAGTTGTTTGGTAAAGCAACAAATTAGTGGTAATGGACCTACCCCTGACAAATCCATGCTGCTTAGTTGAGATTATGTTTTTAAATTTCTCTGATAAAAAATCTGTGACAAAACTTTCAAGAACCTTTGCAAAGTGACAAGCCAGAGAAACAGGACAATAGTTTTTCACATCATCCCTCTGACCTGTATTCTTAAATATATAGGAGTCAAATAATTTAACTTCCATGAGGTTGGAAATCTACCCGTCCTGAAAGACAAATTATAAATCAGCCATAGTGGACATGCCAAAGCAAAAACTTTTCAAAGACTTCATATATTTGTACATGCATTTTATTAATATCAAAAGAACATGCAATATCAGGCTGCATAAATTCCTGAACATCAAATTCATCAGGAGAGTACACTGAAGAAAAATATTGTGCAAATAAAGATGCTATTTCATGGCCATTTTCCACCCACTGCATCTAAATATTTCACAGTAGATAGAATACTGTTATTTTGTGTCTTATCTCTTATATATTTTGTGTCTTATCTTTAATTAATTAACTCATCTACACCTTTCATTGATTTATAGATGGGTATGCTATGTAACACTTTTGTAAATGGATTCTATAAATAAATAAATAAATAAATATATTTCCAGAAATATTTAGGGTCAGCGGAAATAGAAGATTGCGTTTGCTCAACATAGTTTGAGTAGCACTGATCGGCCTGATTTTTACAGATTGCTCTAAGATTACTGAACATTTCATAGTCTTCAACTGCCTTAGACTGTTAATACTTTGCTGCATGTGCCAATGTTTTTTGCAAGACATTTGTTTTCAATTCTGCGCTGAACCATATTGGAAACTTGAATTTATTGTTAATTTTTATGATAGGTACAAAATAGGTGAGAGTGTTGCCCAATGCATTATACAAACAGTTCACATTAGCGTTAACATCAGATGAGAATAAACTATCCCAATCCGCATCAAGAAGGTAGCTGTTAAGAACTGCATAATCTGCATTCTTGAAGTCGTGTATTTCTTCACAATAATCAAGAGATTCAAAATTGTTTAACTTTATAAAAATCACCAATGCAGGATGATGTCGATCACATTTAACTAAAACATCATTTGAGCATGATAGGGTATCATTACTATTGTTACTAAAAACTAGATCTAGATATACCCCATTTGCATTTTGAATCTTATTGATCTGATACATGTTAAGATATGGCATTGTTTCTAGTGAATATCAAAAAAGAAAACTTATTAGCCATAATAAATTTTGTGTCATCTTTAAAAAGGAAATAATTTATTGTTTGTTTTTATTTTTTCCCGCACTTATTTCAATATCTTTGACATTTAGAAAACAGCTCCAGACATGGGTAATTACTGTTCCAAATTGATGACGCATAAAGGGCTAATTGGTGATGTCACATATCTCAAGAGCTTATAACAACTATAACCACTTGGATGTGTTTGGTTAAAACCATTTAGGAACAGTAATTACCGATAGACCTCTTGGAATCGGTTTTATTATATAAGTTTTACATACTATCACATTTTTTAGATTATTACTTTTCTCCTTCTTTATAAGTTTTTTCATCAAAAAAGAAACCATTAAATAAAAGATTTCAGTTAAAAAATTAATTAGTTACCCTAAATGTACCCCATGCAAACACCCTTCCATCTTCCAACAGGGCAGCAGTGTGTGAATCTCCAGCAGTCACCTGGATTACTTTTCCAGGTAATTCTACTTCCCCAGCAATAAATTCTGCATCCTCTTTTCCTTCTGTTACTCGCCCCAAAGCCCCCTCATCATTACAACCAAAAGTTAATAGTTTACCATCACTGGTTAAACACACTGTGTGCATACCACCTGCATAGATATCTACAATTTCCTGATCGAGGTTAACTAGGGCTACTCTTGATTTTTCAAGAACATCAGGACCTAAACCAAGTTGCCCAACATCACCCGCCCCTGTTACTAGAACTACTCCTTTGGCTGCCAGCCCAGGCAGTTTTATATCATTAACAGTAACTAAAATTAGAGATTTTAGATCAAATCATATAAGACTTTGAGAGTGTGGTACTTACATTTGGTTCTTTTGGCTTTCTGAACACCTTGCACCTTCTCCGACGATATTGCAGGGGACGCTTTCCTTTTAGGAGCCATTAAATCTCTACCAATAAACTTGATATTAAATAAGAAAAAAAATTAAATAATAGCAAGGATTACTAATTGGAATTTTCTATGTAATATAAATTGAAATCTAAAGAGTTTTAAAAAAACACTTAAAAAAGTCTTTGAACTTTCCGTTCAAACTAAGGTTATGTTATGGTTTCTGCAAATATCTAGTTCTCCGATTGGTCCTCAGCTTGTGCGTAATGACAGTGACGTCATACCCGTATGACAAGTTTAACAGCTGCAGAAATTCCCGCGTTTTTTAGCGGGCCAATGAAAATGGCGAATTCTGTAGGACGATATAAAAAATATTATTAACCGATTCCAAGCGATCTATCGGTTTTAACCGCGGTTAAGCCCTTGGTTGACCTTGAACAGTCTTTATAACATAACCAATCGCGTCCGCTTGGACGTGTTTGGTTGAACTAACTTCGTAACTTGTCAGCTGCCGCTGTTATCATTTTGTTTGTTTGTAAATAATACCCCAGACGCCAGTAATGTTATATGTAATTAGTTCTTAAGCATAAATATCAAAAAAGAAAACTTATTAGCCATAATAACTTTTGTGTCATCTTTAAAAAGGAAATAATTTGTTGTTTATTTTTATTTTTTCCCGCACTTATTTCAATATCTTTGACATTTGACGTTTAGAAAACAGCTCCGGACGTGGGTAATTACTGTTCCAAATTGATGACGTATAAAGTAGGGTTGAGCAAAATTTCACTACCTGTGAATCATTCACTGTGAATAAAAAATCACATTCACGACTTGATGACAACTTAAAAATAAACTGTTAAATGTCAAAACGTGAATGAGAAAGGCGCGTTCACATAAAGACAAACGAATGCGCGTTGAAATTAACCGAAAGAAGTAATTCATTCATCAGCGATTGGCCGTTGTTAAACAGACTCCCATCGTCTATCCGTCTCTCTCGTTTGTGGGAAAAAACGAGAGAACAATTATTTTTTATAAATTATTTTTATTGTACATATATTATATTTTATATTGTCATGCTTATTTAGTTTTTTTACTGGATTTTTATTATGATAGAATATGAATTTATCAATTTCTGAGGAAGGTCGAATATTAAAATATGTTTGTTTTTATCATTATTTTAAACTTTTAAAGACAAATATTTCTTATTAGGACATCGTGATATTAGCTTTAAAAATGTCTATGAAAATATATATTGTTTCAAATGTGACGACAATTGTTGTCAATGTCAATGATATTTACTTTTAGCCCCCTTAATATTTGTATCTAGGTATGAACTAACACACAAAACACACAGATAAACATTAAACACAGAAAAACATCCTTAACACAATAAACACAGAATAGTAATACTTTTCTTATTATTATGCGAATTCACTGCCATGATATTAAGTTACACGATAAGCAAACTCGACAACCGGCTCTCAATCGTGAATTTACGTTCACAGGTTATATTCACAGTGAATAGAAAACCGCGTTAACAGTTATACCTGTGAATTCAAATTCACGACTTAGCTCAAGCCTAGTATAAAGGGCTAATTAGTGACGTCACGTATCTCAACACGGTTATAAGTATAGCCGCTTGGATGTGTTTGGTTAATACCATTTACTTTAGGAACGGTAATTACCGATAGACCGCTTGATGAACTCCCTTCCACTTCCGCGTCATCCTTCACCCAGTCAACACGTGGTTTTCTCGTCCTTTCCTATCCTATGGATTCCTTTCCTTGACCCTTTCCTACCCCTTGCCGTTAGTACAACGTGCATTTCAGTATTAATCTTTGTGAAAATTTCTATCCCACTTCCGCGTTATCCTTCATCCCATCAACACGTGATTGTTCGTCCTTCCTATCCTTTAAATCCTTTCCTCAGACCCTTCCCAACCCCTTGCCGGTGGTAGCTGATCCTATCCACGCCGGTAACCAGGCCGGATGATGCTAGATTCATCGCGGGGGAGGCGACATCGTGCATTGAAAAGTTTCGATTGTGATTGGATTGATGATTTAATATAGTGTCGATTCGTGGAACAGGGTACATACCCAACGGTTTTCCCGAATCTCCAAATCGTGCTGGCAAATTGCCTCGTAGCAGAGCCATCAATTGAACAGAACAAGAACAACAACAAGAACTCCCTTCAACTGACATTTTGATCCTAGAGATAATCGTGGGCACTAATTTAACCCTCAAAATCAATCCTTTTAAACGGAGCTGTACTGAATAAAAATGATTCAAATCATTTGATCCAGGGATCTAACAGATCCGCGCATTGTGAACGTAGCTAATAATAAACAACACGTATTGATATGAATTTTTTTATATTTTTTAGAGTTGAGAAGCATTATATTTCCTATTTCTGCTTATTGGTTTTAATTTATTTAATATTAATGTATATGAGACAGTTAAGACATCCAAATCAAATAAAAATGCAGAAAAGAATAAATTATCAAAAGAGTGAATAGATTTGTAAAAAATACAGTAAAGGTGAGGTGCACGGATATGTTTTTAAATTGATTTTTGATTAGTTTGTGTTTATTTCGGTGGAAAAAAATATGAGTAAAAAAATATACGCCATAACTTTTTTGTTTATTGTATTTCCTCTTGGGCAAATGTCTGCCCTTTATAAACGTTTTCAGAGCGAAATTAATTTGTACTTTGTTATCTTATTTGATCTGATTATTGTTAAATCTGATCCTCAAAATATATGAGATCGGATTTAGACCAAAAACGTTTTGAAAACTTAGACAAACGGGTGTTTTCATGGCTTAGGTCAGTCATCGAAACGAATTCAATACCGATGTGAAAGGTATAGCTATTATTGACTCTGACAGCTGTTAGACATGACGTCATTCGAGCGCAACCATATGATGACAATGACATAACGTTTAAGATATTGTAAGGCAACCGAGTAAGGCACTTACTCGCTAAAATATGGCTATAGTTTCAGTTGCCAACCGAGAGGACGCTAGTACATTTGTTGGAAGAATTTTGATCAGTTTCTATGCAACCACCACTTCTCTATACAGGGTGTCCCGTAATTAATTGGACATAGGTTAATGTAGGATACCTGACAAGAAAATAAACCGTTTGAGCTCAATATCGCTTAGCAAAATGTTATTGGTTTTCGTTCTACAGATTGTTAAAACTAATTTTTTACCAAACATTTATAGCATTTTTGGATAACTCCTAAGCATTTTTATTGTTCCTTATGGAGTTCAGAGACGTGCCGTGGTGCCGTATTGTAATTTTTTCTCAAAAACGAAGCGAGACACTAAAAAAAGTCAAGAGACCAAAAAGTCGTATTTTAGTGGGTTTTTTAAAATAAGTAAATAAAAACCGCAAAAAAGTTGCAGGGTGATATTTTTTTCTACAAAAAGACAAAATACTTGCTCTATTGGTACGCCCCTGGAAATTTCGGATCGAATTTAATTGCTTCAGTAGATGTCTGATAATGGTTTAAATAAACTGTAAAAAATTCAATGAAATCAACTAACGCATTTCTAAGTTATTAATAAAAAACTTAATTTTTGGAAAAAAGTTGACACCCTGTATCTCGGAAACGAAGCATTTCCGGACCCATGTTGATATAAACTTTTTTTTTTATTTTGCTGAGCGGAATCTCCCCTAAGGTTTTGGCACCACAACTCTGAAACACCCTGTATAAAAAGCAAGTTTCAATTTTATTGCTTCGTTGATTAATTCTATTTCTCGTAGGTGTAAGAGAACCTTTACAAATAGAAACGTATAGTCTAATAGCAACATGACTGATCGCTACTAGCTTCATGCCTAACTGTACCTTTATATCAAAATATTACATATCCAAAAAAAGAAGAAAAATGATGGCGTCTTATCAGCTGCTTTTGGCATATTTATTATTTCCATATGATCTTATGAAACAGTTTATAATTTTAGAGATAAATTTTTATATTGATATAAATAACAGTAAATAAGGCAAATAGTAATGCATGACGGAGATTCGATATCCACCCCAGTATCGGGTCAAACATCGGTCAGTGAGGACCTTGACCAGTTATTGCCTTCAAGTTTAGCATTAGAGGAACTCCAGTTAGCTTTATGTAAGGTAAGTGAAGTAAATAATGTGTATTATGGCTTAATAGAAAATAGCTCTTGGAAAACTATATTATACTACAAAACAAAAGTAAAAACTTCACATCAGGGTCTCATTAAAATTTAATGAAGATTTGAGATTTTTTGAGATTTGTTTCCTAGAAGGAACTTGTTCTAGAAAATATATTTATTTTCACAATATATCAGTTATTACAATAGAATGATATTATTTAATTATTTCAAAAATTAAACTATAGCTATATCTAATACAAGTCTTAGTACTCAACACCTAGATGTAAAAACATCTGTATGTGCGTAGTAAAGTTTTCTAATAATTTGTTACATTTATTTGTAATATTATTCTACACCATGAAAACCAAAACAAAAACAATTCTACTATAACAATTTGCATATACAATCAAAAGATTAGTAATGTTAACATCATAGATCTCCTAAATCTACCCAAATAGACATAAAATCACAAAAACTAGTTAAAAATCCTTACAAATTGATGGTGATTTTCAAAGATTACATTCTTTGTTAGTAATTTAAATCTTTTCATTCTAGAACATATTTTTACCTCTCTTGGTAATAAGTTATAAAGTTTTGGGCCAAAGTAGTTTATTACCTCAGATTAAGATTATTTAAACTTGTCGGAATTTTTATGTGCTCGTGATATCTAGCTCTTGTTTCATAGGAATGATCTATCAAAATCTTTAAGTTAGGTTGAGTGTGTATATAGGAACATGTTGTAAGTATATATAAAGATCTAATATCTAGAATATCTTTATTAAAAAGCAAATGAGAAGGATATAAACGGTTTTTCTTAAGAATTATTTTCAAAATGTACTTCTGTATTATATTTAACTTATATAAGCTGTTATTATAAAGTCCTCCCCACACGAGTATTCCGTATTTTAAAATTGACTCTACAAATGCTTTATAAATGATAGTGAGTGTTTTTTTATTCAAAAATTCTCTTAGCAAGTAAAATTTATGAACAAGTTTTAGGACTTTGTTGGAGACATGATCAATATGTGTTTTCCACTTTAAATTTTTGTCGATTATAATACCGAGATATTTTGTAGATGAGGTCTCCTTAATGCAATCATCATTAAATAAAATCGAGGTATACTCAGGTCTATTTACACTAGTCAAAGAAAAAGCTATGTAATTAGTTTTTGTTAAATTCAAAGTTAGTTTAGAAGTTTCTAGCCAGTTTTTTATTTCTACTAATATGTTCATGGATTTGTCCCTTATGCTTTTCCAAGAATCTCCCGAAACAACAATTGCCGTGTCATCAGCATAAGATACTGTTAACCCATCAATCTGTAATTTTAAAAGGGAGTTTAAATATGTTATAAATAATATCGGGCCTAAGACCATTCCTTGAGGAATGCCAATTTTTATTTTTTGTTTTTCACTCAACACATTATTTAGCCTTACCATCTGATACCGCTCCGACAGATAACTAGAGAAGAGCTGAAGGGCTCTTCCCCTTATTCCATATCTTTCAAGTACATTGAGAAGATCCTTATGAGGGACGGTATCAAATGCCTTGGCAAGATCCAAAAATACCGCTAAACACCTTTTATTTGAGTTTAAATTATTTACAACCTCAGTTATTAACCTATGCATCGCATCTTCTGTACTACATGCCTCAACAAATCCAAATTGGTTTGTGGATAATACATTGTTTAGTATGGTCGCCTTCGCTTCGAAGATCATATCCTAAATCTTGCATCAAAATTATCCTCTGGATGCTTTGCAGTAAGAATGGCGGGGGGGCATGAGCTGGGAGGGGTAGTTGCACGTTCAGTGTACTTTTCTCTTATTGAGTCCCACCTTCGTTATGGCTTGCCTTTTTGGGGTTTAAGCAACAAGGGATTATTAAACATAATTTTTGTGATTCAAAAAAAGGCAGTTAGATACCTATGTTCCGCTGGGTTAAGAGATTCTTGTAAACCTCTCTTTATATCTCAAAAAATCCTAACTCTTTTTTCTCTTTTTATCTTAGAAACAGCTACTCTTATTCATAAATGTCCTAAACCTCCCTCTAACACTGGTCATATGACTCGCCAGGTTAACGATTTTCCCTTACCAATCCCTACATCCTCCCTCACCAAGAACTCACTTATATACCTTAGAAAAAAATTTACAACCATGTTCCTCTATGTATCAGACAAATTTTAGAAGTTAAGAGATTCAAAAAGGAATTAAAATCACTTTTATTATCCAGGGCATATTATAGCCTTGACGATTTTTTCAATGATACCTTTTAACCTGTAAGCTCTGACATCATTTTAGTGTTTTAGTTTTGTTTCCTGTTAAATAATTTAATTTACTTCTTCTAAATTCTGTTTTATTGACAGCTTTACTTATTTTTTAATGAAATTTATCAAAAAGATGATTTTTTTTTTCTCAATCTGTTTTGTTATGATTAATTTTGGTAATGTGTGTAAATGTTATGGTAAAGTGTTTTAGATGTTATGTTTGTTTGAAATTTGAAATTTAAAGTAAATTTGGAATTTTTTAGTTTTTAGGATGCTTGTACACAAGATTTTATTGTCTTACGTAATATAGCACATTTTCTTTCTTTCTTTCTTTCTAGTTTAAAAAAGTTTATTATTCTATGTTTTATGCATTTTTCACAAATTTTTGAAAAGTTACTAATGAGGCTGACAGGTCGATAATTATTTATTAAGGTTTTGGTACCTTTTTTGTGAATGGGAGTTACAATTGTAATTTTAAATTGTGAAGGTATTTCACCTGTTTCTAAAATTAAATTTAGTATATGTAAAAGTGGGTTTATAATTTCTAAATGGGTCTTTTTTATAAGATCGGCCCTTATACCATCATGTCCAGGGGAGC
The DNA here is from genome assembly GCF_022605725.1 of Anthonomus grandis grandis. NCBI lineage: Eukaryota > Metazoa > Arthropoda > Insecta > Coleoptera > Curculionidae > Anthonomus > Anthonomus grandis. The sequence continues at coordinate 9,368,160 of NC_065546.1, forward strand.
TATTCGTTTTTAGTTTTTTTGTTCGTTTGGAGTTTTTACTTTTGTTTTGTTTTTTGTGTGGTCTTTTGATAAATGATGGTGTAACTATACAGTCAAGTGCTCTTTGGGTGATGGACTAATGTTTCTATTTCTGAACAATTGATATAACACTGACAAGGAAGAAGGAAGCAAGGAGTGGCGATTTAACCTCCTCGGAAGGAAGGACAGAACACAACACAACATAACTTAGATTCATGTTTAATTTATCTACCTTGTTTCCTTTTTCATAAAAAAAGTTTTGAATAAAAAAAATACATATATTTGTAAGCAGATATTTAAAAACACTCAGTCTATACCTTATTATACTACTCAAAAGGTTAAGTTGATGACGAAAGAGCACAAACTCCTGTTGTCAGATCCGGCATGCCAGACTCATCATTTAATTTCAAGAATTTCTAGCTTTGATCTGGACGAAAGTTTGCAATTACATCATCAAGACTATCACTTTTATTCTGATTCAAGGAGTTTTACTAGAACCTGGGAAAGTTTTTGTGAGGCTCTTATTTAATAAGGAAACAGCTGGTGCTTCTGCTTTTATTTTAGCTACACTCTGTAGCACTGACTGTGAGTCCCGCTGTGATTATGGAAACCAGAAGTTAATAATAATACACCTTTAATAAGCCTTTATTTCCAACAGGCAACTTGCCCAATAACAGGAAACAGTTGCAAAACAATGAAAAATATAGTTAAAAAAAACACACACAAACAAACCTAAAAGAATGAAAAGAAAAGAAAAAAGTAAAGTAAAGTCACAATGTCAAAAGTTATCCAAAAAATTAGAACAAATAACTATTAATACGATATAAAAACCCACTTATAAAAGTTTAACAAGATAATCACATATTCAACAAAATTAAATTAAATTAACTGCAATATACCTACTAACTATAACTTTAACACATGGGTCTTAAGCCCAAGAGTAATGATCCACCAAGATATCGACAAACACATGAACCCGAGAGAAATTTATATCTCATATTGTATATAGTGGCGATTTCAACAGGATGTTAGTATGAGGCCTTGGCAGAAAGAATGTTAGGGGATGTCTAGCATTAAGCCTAGGCACCATAAAATGTAGACCAGAAAGAAGTACAGGACTATCAATGAATCCATTCAGTAACCCATGCAGGAATTTTACAGAGAAGATCATTCTTCTGAGATGTAATGGATGTAGATTGAAGCTTTCCAAAAGTTGCCGATGATCAAACCGAGACCAACATGATTCTGATAGAGCGGGTACCATATAACGCAGCCAAACTCCAGTTTTGATCTCACAAACCAACAGAAAAGCAGTCTTAATGTAGATTCCAAAGTAAAACTCTGAGAACTTCTAATTATGAACCCAAGCCTTCTCAGGGCTGACTTGACTATGTTGTTGAAGTGTGGAACAAATGTAAATTCAGAGTCAAAACTGATATCAAGATCAGTAATTTGCTCTAATCTACTCAAAATAGTATCATTAATAAAGTAATTAAAATTTAAGGGTGTTTTTGATCTAGAGTAACTGACCACACTACATTTAACCGCATTCAAGCCCAACCCGTTAACCCATTTTTTACCAATGATGCGAAAACAGTCATATTAATTTTTTTTAATAATATAAACAAAATAAAAAATGAAATATCTAACGTTACTATAGTATTTACTAAGGTTGAATTAAAAAGATTTTTAAAACACTCAATAAATCCTGGCAGGGTCGCCATGTAATAGCTGGGTACTTAGGGCAAGTAAAACAAAGAAGATTCCCCATCTAAAACTGTTTATTGAATGAATTGAAAAATATTTCCATACAAAAGCAATTGAACAGCGTCACAGTTACCTAATTAGACACGAGCCGCGATATAGCCTATTTTGCAAATAGCTGCTATACTAGGTCGACTAATTATTGCAACCAACTATTAATGTTTATAATAAATAAAATGTAACCTACTTTGCTTTTAAAGAATTTGCCTAATATTACAAATAATTCCTTTACAAAACCAGTGTTTTGATTTTTAAATTTTTATTCCAATTCTAGCAAAATTTTAATGTCTAAACATATTTTCGAATATTATTGTTTATTATTGGTAAGCATAATACAGGCGAGATGTGTTTAGCTGAATCGTATTGCTAACACATGTGTGTATTTACCTTTTTTTACTGACAACAAAAAAATGTTACAAATTCTAAAATACTTGACTCCAAATTGTAAATGTTGCGAAAACGCATCACTGGGAAAATACGTTATCTGTATTTTGGTCGAAGCGCTTGAGTGGCCAACGGTATCAGCTAAAGATATTGCGGTTTAGGCTTGTGTGTAAGAAAGTTTTTAGTAATATTGAATTTTAATCGGTGCTAAGTGTATGTGTATTTTCGAAAAACATGCCTAAATTTCTTACGCAAAAAGAGCTGGAGAGTGCTTTATATGAAGTAGTAGATGAATTGGAAGCAGAACATTCCATATGGGTGGGCAAGTTGTTGTTGATTTATTGTCTATAGTGAATGACCCAATGAAGCATCAGGTATTTTTTGATAATTATTTTTCTTCGTTTCAATTATTTTCATATCTTTCCGATAAAGGTTATTTTGCGAGCGGAACTATAAGGGAAAACAGAACCCTCCGCTGTCTTTTAGAAGGGACCAAAAGTGTTTCTAAACAAAAACGCGGCTACTACATTTCGGCACATGACACTGTCAGTGGGGTCTCATTAGTTAGATGGAACGATAGTTCAGTGGTCACAGTAATAAGTAACCATTACAATGACGAACCATTATACAGAGCTAAAAGGTATGACCGTAAAGCAAAAAAAGACAATCCTATTCAGCAACCTAATGTTATCAACAAAACAAAGGTAAAAACACAAAGTCACGGTCTCATCAAATCCATATAATTTTTTAAAGCTACACGTGTTTCGCTCCTATCGGAGCATCATCAGGCCTAAAAAATACATTAAGATATTTTTGACAAAACAAAAAGAACGCTTATAAAACTCATTACCTATGTAATGTGATCTACCTGTAATGTGATCTGTGTAGGTCTAGGTAATGAGTTTTATAAGCGTTCTTTTTGTTTTGTGAAAAATATCTTAATGTATTTTTTAGGCCTGATGATGCTCCGATAGGAGCAAAACACGTGTAGCTTTAAAAAATTATATGGATTTGATGAGACTGTGACTTTGTGTTTTTACCTTTGTTTTGTTTTCGTTTGGTCTCTTAGTGAAAAATGGATGATACGTTTCTATCTAATGTTATCAAGATGTACAACAAATTCATGGGGGGAGTAGATCTCCACAATAACGGGATAGCCAATTATAGAATAGGGATATCTGGAAAAAAGTGGTGGTGGCCTTCGTTCGTTAACCCTATAGATAGCACTTTAGTCAATTGTTGGAAGGTTTATAACATTATCAGTGACAAAAATATTAGTCAACTAGACTTTAAATCGTACATTGCTCTTCGCCTGATAAAACTGAATCTTCCATTCGTACATCTATTACTACCCCTAGGGCAGTTCTTGAGCAAAGATTTCATAATATCGGTCATATTATCACTAAATCGCTCCACTCCAGACGTAGATGCAAAATATGTATAGTAGTCAAACGGTATTTTTATGTAAAAAATGCAACGTGCCCCTCCATACCGATTGTTTTGAGCGTTACCATAAGAAGTAAAATTACGTTTTTTTGTTCATATATTTAGCCAATGATGCGAAAACGCAACATGCCCTTTTTTGAATGTAACTTTTTTTTTGTGTCATAATCTTCTTTTCTAACCTATTTTAATACATAATAAATATTGCTATTCGAAAAATTGTTGTTTTTTCATGCCCTGGTAAAATATGGGTTAACAACGCACCATACCTCCAATGTATTTAGACAGTTCTGAAGAAAAACACAATCCTCCAAACCATATACATTTAAATATAGCTTCAAATCATCGGCAAAAGCCAGCCTATGACAAGAGAGTGATTCAATCAAGTCAATTATAAAAAAACTAAACAGGAGCGGACCCAGGTTCGAGCCCTGTGGCACACCCGACGTTACGTTAAAAAGTTTCGATTTAAAGCCCTCATATTCAACATATTGAGATCTACCAATCAAGTAGGAATGTAATAAATTAAATAATCTCCCTGAAAAACCATACTGAGTTAATTTATGCAGCAAAATATAGTGATCTATCCGATCAAAGGCTTTTTGGAAGTCGGTATAAATAACATCGACTTGAGTATTAACATCAAGTGATTCACAGATGTGGCTAGACAGACAGGATAAGTTAGTAACACAAGATCGCCCGCTAAAAAATCCATGCTGGTCTACAGAGATGAGTTCTTTTGCGTGACTAAATAGCGACCGATTCAGGATAATTTCGAAACTTTTTGAGAAGTTTCAGAGTAATGAGATTGGCCTGTAGTTCACGATTTTGATCAGAGTCCCCAGCTTTTAAAATAGGTATTATTTTAGCAGTCTTCCAAATTTCAGGAATTTGTTCTGTTGACAGTATTAAGTTGAAAATGTAGGTCAGCGGATCAGCCAGGACACCAATGCAATCTTTAACCAAGAAGCTAGGTACACCGTCTACACTAGATGTTAACTTATTTTTGAGTTTTTGACTAGCCAAAATAATCTGGGAAGCATCAACATTGGAAATGTCAAACTGAGGCACATTATCAGACGTCGACGAATGGTTAATGACATTTGATTGTATAAATGCCTAACCAAAGAACAGTGCAAAAGCATCAACTATGTCTTGTCTGGTCTTTAATTACCACGTCATCGGGTAGCCTCATCATACCAGGAATCCTGGTGCCAGCCTTCTTAGAACCAATAAAATTCCAAAAGCTATAGATGGGTCCAAAGAAATATTCCTTTCGGTGTTTGATATATACAACTTATATTCATTGCGTATTTGTAGTTTGATAAGGCGTCTAAGAGAATGGAATTTATTTTGAAAGAATGGAGAATTGTACATTTTAAAGTCCTTGAAAGCCTTTTCTTTCCTATCAATTCTCGTTCTTAATCAATTCTCGAGAATAATAATTTGCAAATCTTCTTTTACATTGCTGCTTAAGAGGAATGTGTGCGGCAAATATGCTATTCAATATATCATATAGGGCTCCACATGCGTCATTAACGTTAGAGGATAAATACACAGTAGACCAGTCAGCTTCAAGGATCGAGTCATATAGGAGATGGAAGTTGGCCTTTCTAAAGTTAAAAGAATAAGATAAGTTTTTATTAAGCTGAAAATTATGGACATGTTGGCCTGAGACAGTAAAATCAATTTCCAGTGCAGGGTGATGCAAATCTTCCAAGACAAAAGGCACGTCACTACGCGAAACAGTACAGGTGAAGTTAGATAAAACAAGATCCAATAGTCTGTTATTATAGTTTAGGATGTGATTACACTGAACAAGATTAAAAGTGTTAGCAAAATTATTCACAGCAATAGACTTTTGACTCACATGATTACCTGTAGGTGAGTTAATAGAGAAATCAGGCACGTTAAAAAAAAAATTAAAAAACATTCATAGAAAAATTTCATAGAAAAAAAATTCATAAAAAAATTAAGAAACATTCATAGATTTTCTGACCAACTGCCAGGGGTACCTTATTCTCTATGGTTGAATATGGCCTAAATAATACCAAAGCATGTTCTACAATTAAAATAAAAAAATAAGGTGTGAACATGAGCTTTTGAAGCTATTTGGTGAGTTTGATGCTTGCCGTAAAAAAAGTAGTGTAGCGGATTCATCTGGTTCGCGTCAAACTCAGTGCCATGTAAAAATATCTATTATAAGCAGGTTTCATTTTTTTTTCTATCATATACAGGGCCTAAGAAATAATAATATCTCGAAAAGTGGACATTTTCGATTTCGCCCTGTATTTCGGGAACAAAAGTAGTTGTAATATTTCCTTTGGTGACACAAAAAAATCCTTTTAAATTATTATTTTTATCATATTCTATTTCATAGTATATGATAAAATTACTAGAATTTAAACACTTAGGATAAGACCTCATATTATGCAAAGTGTTTCAAGTTAATTTTGACCCACATTTTTTTAGGAAGCTGCAGAACAAGAACTAACTAAAGCAATAGGCAGGTGCAAAGAACTTATTTTAGAGAATGCTGAATGTTCTACAGAGAGGAAGTGGCTTGTTAGACACTTAATTGAGCTTAGGTTAAGGTTACAGGAACACAGGGAAGCCATGGTTGATCCACAGCAAGTATTCAATGGCTAAACAAGACTCCCAATTTATATCAATTTCTTATAGACATCCACAACACAAAGGAAATAATGTCTCCAATAGAACTATAATGGGACATCATCTCAAACTCCAACCTCTATTAAAAACTGCTACACATACTTATTGTGATCATTGTACAGGAACAATATGGTACTTATTATAGATCACAATAATATAATATACCATATTTCCATATTGCATAACCTATAATTGCAATTTCTAGGAGTGTGGTTCAAGCATGGTACAAGTGTGATGACTGTGATTTTTGTTGCCACTATAAATGCATGAGTTCAATAATAAGGGAGTGTGCACATGTTATTGCATGCGAAAAGGGCCAATATGAGTTGAATATTTGCCCTGAGGTGGGCATGTCTGCTCAAAAGTATCTCTGCGCAGAGTGTAAAACTGGGTTGGTTATAAGTGAGTATGCTAATTTATATTAAATACCTTTACTACACTTATGCAAATTTGGGATTATATTAGTATTTCTAGGTAGTAGTTTATTAAATTAACTTTTTTGTTTTTTAATAAGATATTGGGATTGAAATCCTGTAAGTCTACAGGGTATGATAAATATCAATTTTTTTTGTAAATAATTTTTGTTATAAGGAGTTAAGAATGTAGGCATTGCAGAGATGTTTTAGTGTAGTTAAAGGTCATCCTTTAAGACAATTCGCGGTATTTTATGTAGATACCGAAGATTTTCTCCATTATAATACTTTAAAAGCAATTCTTCTAAATCCCTTATTCCATAGAGTAAAATATTTGAATTTATAATAAGCATTTATTGAGGATAATCAGGGTTTTACAAACTTTATTGCTAGCATGTTTATTTACAAAATGTATTTTTGCTAGGTCCGCCTACAGGATTAATAACTTGCCTAGGCAAGTTGTTATTTTCAGGTAAACAATTGCATAACACTTGCAATGCTTTTTTTATGTTTACTGTACATTATTAATGACACTAAGGCTATTCTATTAAAGGTCCATATGACTGCATTTATTTCATTCTAAAAAAATTATTTTGCTGCTTCAAAACGAGGATGTAATTTTCAAACTGGACAAAAAAACAAACTTTCAAATAAAAGAGATACGAACATGGTTAAACTAGAGAAAAGTTACACATTTTTAAGCCTAACAATATGCCGTTTAGAAAGTTTTAAAATTCCGAGTAGTTCTCCGGAGATATGCTTAAAAATCGTAATTTGTCGATTTCGTTTTTATTTTATTTTTACGTTATTTGAAGAGCTAGAAAAACAAAAGACACTTTTTCATAACCACTTTTTGATCTACAAAACAGCTTTGAGAGATTTTCCGTAGGACGTTTCGTAAAAACCATCATCAACTTTATTTTTTTATATGACGTGTGAAAAAAGTATATCCTTTAGTAAATAGTATATTTTATTACGAATACAACGATGTATGACACAATATGATTATGTAATATTTAACTTGAAAAAAATCGGTTTTTATTCTTCTTTTATTAATTCTTTATGGTTTAGTTAGTGTAGTAGGCGGTAGAATGATGGCGCTCAGTATGGAGTAGTAGGCTATTATCACTCTTGTTTCAAAATATTAAATTGAAATCAGGTTATTGACAATTTAAGAACTTTATTCATTTACGTAGGTACGTCATATGTTAGTTAATTAAACAAATTAGTTAAGGACTATTTACTAGATACCCAGAAAAACCAATTTAGTTTATAGATATTGTTCAAACAAATTACCATTATTCTCCAACACAGATAACGCCATCTAACTGTCGAATTTAAAATACTTCTTAGCATAGCATGTGTAATTTCAAAAACTATTCTCGGATTCAAAAATATGGTTGTAAACATAGTTTTTGCAATACCCCGAGAAAAAATGTTAAGCGGAATTATGTCCGGCGAACAAGGGGGCCACAGAACTGTTGAATATGTACCTATCAATTTTCCCAAAAATCTGTGCGATAGATCTCGCGCACGATTAGGCCATTGTGTGCGAGAGCACCATCCTGCTGAAATCAACAGTTTCTCACCTTTGCAAGCGGTAAGTTGTCCAAGGCTTCCTCCAAACTGCGGTTCAATAAGTTACGATAATGCTTCGGAAAAAAAAATTGTTATAAAAAAGGGGCCTGTTGAATCTGTACCAAAAATGCCAACCCACATATTAAAACCAAAAGGGTGCTGATCAGTGGCGACGCCAGGGTTTTCTGTTAGGGGGGGCCAGAAAAACTTAGGAGGAGCACTTACTTTTACATTTTGCTGTGGTGCTTACCTACGTTTAATTTAACTTACGTTGAAATAGCGTTGTATGGTAATATTTAAAATAATTATAAGCAGAAAGAAAGGTTATAAACACGAACTTTATTTACAATTAAAAGATACAAAAAACGTGAAATTTCCAAACTTATAACGTATAGCAATTCGTTATTTAAAGCAGTAAGATTCTTCTGTTATTATGATTCTTCGCAAACGTATCCACAATATTATTGAGATCAGTGTTTTTAATCCGATCTTTTTCAATGCTTAAAATAGAAATTGAGGAAAGTCTTTCATTCAGCATTGTAGTCCTTGAATAAGTTTTTACTCTACTTAAACAAGAGAATGATCTCTCTGAAGAAGCAGTTGATGCAGGTATTGTCATAGCTATTTTTGTTAAAACAGATATTTTCAAAAGCTGGATAATATACTTCGAGCAGTTTCAATAATTCTCTCAGTGTTTTGATTTCCGATTTTTTAGCCATTAATCTCTTTAAAAGGATGAATTCAGCTTTTAACGTTTCTTCGTCCCAATCTGAGCAGATATTGGTATAGGAACCAGCAATTAACAAAAGGTCTGATAGCTTTAAAAAGTTATCGTGTCCTGGCTGCAATGAACTTAATCCATTAAATAGCTTTTTATTATTTGAAAAGCGAGCTTGGAGTTCAGTTATTATTTTATCCAAAACTGGAAAAAAAAACGCCAATCTTTAGACCTTTCTTCGATGTATCCAATTCATTTTCGGCCTCAAGCTCTGTAAAAAACATTTTAAAACGAGCGGGTAGTTGTTTTTTACGTTTGGGGATTGCTTCTGACGAATCGCTAGCGCCAGTTAGCGACCATAATATATTCACTCTTTCCCAAATGGCATCCCAATATGAGTTTTCAACTATCATTAATTGTAGTTGCTGAAGGATCTCTTCTACCAAAATATTTGCTCGGGCATAGTCTATATCTTTTGATTGCAAATAGTCAGATAAGGAAGATATTATGTTGAGAACATCTTTAAAACATACTATGTAAGTGTTAAATGTTTTGGTTAAGGAATGCAATAGTCTTTTGGCCTCTAGCCCTCTGTCACTATTACGAGAAGATACTAAATATAAAGTAACATATAGAGATTCAAATGTATCTTCAAGCACGCTACACATTTTGTACTGAATGGACCATATTGTTTGTTGTAGGCGTGTTAGTTCTTTGGGTTGTTTGCCAGGATAAATTCTTTTTTGCACATTTAAAAATTCCGTGGGTATAGATGAATGACTCATAAAAATATATAACTGTTCTGTCATATTAAAAAATTGTGAGAATTCTGGTATACCTTTACAACAATCTACGACTGCTAAGTTTAAGACGTGATTGTAGCAGTGTACGTAAACTGCACTGGGAACTTCTTTTTTAAATAACGCTTGAACACCATTCAGATGGCCACTCATTACACTAGCGCCATTGTATGCTTGTCCTACGCAGTTTTCCAACAAAATACCGTTTTTTAATAGGGTATTTTTAATTGTTGCAAATAATGAGGTCGCATCTAACTTTTCACAGTGAATAAATCCTAAAAATATTTCTTTAATTTCTAATTTATAAATGTATCTAATAAGTATTGCCATTTGTTCTTTTTTCGATAAATCTTTGGTCTCGTCGGCTAAGACTGAATAAAATTTAGCTTCGCTAATTTCATCTCTTGCAGATTGCAGAACTTCATTAGAAAGTATTTGCAGTAACTCATTTTGTATACTAGAATGAAGGTATTTTGATTTAACTGCAGCACTTGAGACTTTTTTTTTAAACACAGGATCGTGATTAGCGACAAACTCCGTTAATTCCAAAAAGTTTCCTTTATTTGCACTCTCAGTGGATTCATTGTGGCCCCGTTGTGCAATTTCTAACTTACAAGTTAATAGAAGAATTTCGGCTAGTGTTTTAATGTAATACCGATTTTCTTCAATAAGTTCTTTGTTTTTATTTTTAATTAAATTTTCTACGCCACCGACGGAAGACGATCTTTTAAATTCATTATATTTTAGCAAACATTCTTTATGTGCCAATGAGTTGCTGTGTGCAGTAAATCCGCTATTAGTTTCCATAGCCTTTTTCCACCTATTATACCCAGTAATAAATGATTTTTCCTTCACATATGATTTGCAGAAGAATCTGCAGTAGAAACAAAAAGCTTTGTTTTCTATAACAGAATATTCCAGCCAAGGAAATGTTTTAAACCATTTTTTGTTAAAAGCTCTTAAACGATCTCCTATTTTTGTTCCTGGGTATTCTCGTAAAATTGGTTGTGAGGGCTTTTCATAAGGACTTTTTGACAAATCTAGGAGGAAAGAAAATTGACTCCAATTATTTTCTTCTCGTTCCACATTGCAATTTGACGTTGGGGCCTCATTGATATCTTCATTCGATCTATCCGCGCTTTCTGGACCATTTTCATCTAGTTCAAGTTTCTCCCTTTCAATCTGCTCATTATTTTCGGTTTTTCTTTTTTTGCCTAACTCAGCTACTTCACCATTTTCATTTTTTCTTTTATTGGGGTCTGGTGATGGTGATTTGCTTCTTATTGAAAAGTAATTTTTCATTGAACCCTTACTGGCCATTTTGGTTTCTAAAAATAATACAGTTTTGTATGCATTTTTAGTTATTAAATAAAAAAAAAACTCACCTGTAGTTTAAAAATAAAACTGAATCAGGTGTTATACTATTAATTGTCAGAAAAATTATGGAAAACGAAATGCTAAAAAAAGCACACAAAAATTGTTTACTTGTCGTGGTATTAACGTACCCAACCAGTTAGTAATAGCTGATGACTAAAACCTAAAACACACAAAAAATGTTTCTGTAAGCGGCCGAAGCGCAAAGTGCACGTGTCCTTCAAGCCCGTTTTGAGTGATCGCCAATCGCCATTGTTGTGCTAGTCCGGTGATTCCCCTAAAAATGCTTAGTAGACAATCTTATTTTCGCAAGAATTGACCATGTGATCGGCAGTCGAATTCTCGTATAATTTGTGATGTAGGCGTTTTTTTTATGGCTTTCATTATCTTTAATTTTTTTATATTTTCGAAAAAGATCTAACTGGAAATCTAGCTTTCTGTTCAGAGGGGGCCGGCTGAAATTCAGAAGGGGCCCCCGCCCCCTCTGGCGTCGCCACTGGTGCTGATGTCTAGCCATTCGGTTTATTGAGGGATTGTCCCTTGAGCAATAATGGATATTTCTCGAGTTAAAAACTCCATTATCTGTAACCAGTTCTCGTCCCACAAGATAATCATATGGGGAAATGTTTCATCTTCCTGACACTTTCTGGTGTACTAGTCCTAACATGTTCTTCACCTTTCCTCGTCACCTGGTCTAAGACCTTGACAGAATCTGAATTTGAACGGCTGGAATTTCTGTTTTCTGAAAATGAAATGGGCAGCAGATTGCGGTATTCCAGTGGTTTGTCAATTTTTTCAATTTCTCTAACAGATATTTCCGGCTTTTTAGTTGCAGCTAATACTACAATATTTTTTTTTTCTTCATTGCAGGGCTTATTTATTGACAATATTGGTTTCTTAAATGCACCATACTGCTTAAGATTTAAAGCCAATCGTCCGAAACATTTTTTTTTCTGGATAGTTATTTAATTACATAGGACCAGCTTCAACGGCGTTGATTTTACATATAACATTTCAACAAAACTAAAATTTTTTTGACATTTCCATAGCGCATCATTGCACCTAATACATGATAAAAATGCGTGCCTACATTCAGAAATTACACCAAAACATTCAGAATTTAATAAACAAACATTTTTTCCAATTAAAATATTGCAAAATCATATTGTGTCATACATCGTTGTATTTGTAGTGAACTATGCTATACAATATAGGGTATACTTTTGTTACGCACCATATAAAAAATAAAGTTGATGGTGGTTTCTCCAAAACGAAACGTCGTAGGGAAAATCTCTCAATGTTGTTTTGTTGAGCTTAAAAAGTTGTCATGATAAAGTGTAATTTGTTTTTCCATATCTCTTTAAATACGTTGAAAAAAAATAAAAACGAAATCAGCAAATTTCGGTTTTTTAAGCATATCTTCAGAACTAATCGAAATTTTAAAACTTTCAAAACGGCATATTGTTAAGCTTAAAAATGCGCAACATTTCTCTAATTTACCTATCTTCGCATCTCTTTTGTTTTCGAAGATCCCCGTGATAGACATCCTTATCTTGGACACATTTTATACTATTATTCAACTATTAATTATTTTACAGTTTAGATTAGAACATTAAAAGGCTAGAATTAGTAAACAACAACTTTTTGAGTTCAACATGTGCACAAGGGCAAGGGAGGTGTTTTGTTTACAAACATATTCCTCAATTCTCTGTTGTCAAGTTTACACGCATTTTCAAAAGAGAAAATTTTTATTTACATTCCAACACATATGGTAATTTAATTTATTGATGTTAGGTTTTGGATTAAAAATAAAAAGTAGAACAAGACATATGCCAAGCGCAAAAATACCATGTTCAAAGCAAAAAAAAAAATTCTTGTGAAATGTCATCTTGACAAACGGCTTTGTGTTTACATTCGGCATTTGTGAAGTTCTGTGTTTTTTATTTAGTTTTTGATTGAAAAAGGACAAAGGTTGAGTCATTTCAGTGTTTTTGTGAATTGTTACAAGAGTAAAAACTTTTGCCGTTTGTGCCGCACCATGGGAAAAAGGCGATTTACGCCTATCTTTTTGCAAATAAATACAGTGAAAGCTCCTATAAGCGGGCACTCACGGTTCCGTAACTTTTGTCCGCTTATGGGAGGTGTCCGTTTAAAAGAGAGTATGTGAGTATAGAGTATAAATAACGGGGTATATAATCATGAGGAAATGAGGTAATACATAATCATGAGGAAAATGAAACAGAAACTCGCCACATCTTTAAAGTATGTATTTATGCTATATATCTATATGTATGTATACGCATACAAAAACATAAATCCTTCAATACATGGTACGAGAATTAAAAAAAAAAACATTTTTCTTTAGCTTTTTGAAAAAAGTTTAAAACGTTTGTCTGATGAAATTTCACCATCTTTTTCTAAAGGAGACAATTTTCGTAATAACTTTCTAAATTTTTTAAATGTGGAAATGCAGTGAAATCATCTTTAGCAAATTTTTTCAATATAGAAATATAATTTAGAGCTTTCCTATATGAATTTATAGTTTTTGAACCTCTTAGTGAGTCCACCAGTTCCACTTCTTCTTCTGAGTCGTTTGGACTACCATATTCAAGTTGGCCTGGGCGTTCTACATCCAAATTCGAAAAGTTGTCAATGGCATTTTCTTCTGTTGTTATGTTATTGTCTAAGGCCAGGAAATCATCTACTTTCTGGGGGTCTGCTACTCCTAAATGTTTGGCATGTCGCAGTAACCGAGCAAGTGTCGCTAAGGGCAGATCGTCTTCAGCATCGCAATAATTTTGCTCAGCAAATTCTGAGCTACATCCACTTTTTCTGAATCCAGCTTTGCCAAAACAGTTCTTAACTGTAGAGGAATTTACTTTATCCCATGCTGTTTTTATAAAATACAAAGCTTCTAACACATTAATACACTTTGTAAGCTCAGATGAGCTTTAGACATCGTCAATTTTTGTTAAAATGTTTTAAAATCAAATGCCGATAATAACATTTAAAGTTCTGTATAATACCTTGATCCAAGGGCTGACAAACTGAAGTTGTGTTTGGCGGTAAAAATATAATTTTCACATTTTTCATTTTCAGATCACGAGGATGAGAGCATGCATTGTCTAAAAATAAAAGAACTTGCCTTTTTTGGATTCCCATTTTCCGGTCGAATTCCAGTAACCACTCAGACTTGATTTCTCGGGTCATCCATGCCTTTTTGTTGGATTTCCAAGTCGCTGGTAGATCCTTAATAGCAACGTTTTTTAAAGCACGGGGGCGAGCCGCTTTCCCGATCACAATCAAATCGCATTTTTCACCGGCCACAGAATAAAATGGTTAGTCTATCGTTAGACAACTTTCCACCCACACATGTTTCTTCTTTAAGGGATAGAGTTTTGTCGGGCAATGCGCGAAAAAAAAGTCCACTTTCATCTGCGTTGTATACGTCTTCTGGTTTGTAGCCAAGCAACATGGACGGAAGTTTCTCCAAAAATTGTGACACATCAACTTGATTTACTGCAGCAGCTTCGCCAGATATGCATTTTTCATAACTCACACTATGTCTCTTGCGCCACTTTTGCAGCCACCCGTCGGACGCACTGAAATTATAGCCCAAAGTAATGGCGATTTCTTTAGCTTTCATTTTCAATAACAGCCCTGAGATTGGAATGTTCCGACTTCTAGCTTTCACAAACCACTCAAAACATGTTTTGTCTATAGCAAAACCTTCCTTTTTTAAAAAATCCTTCTTTTGATTTATATTAGTTCCTGATTGCCATTTACTCCTGATATGTTCCTTATTTTTGGCAATTTCAGCTGCTTGGGTTTTCCCAATATTAAACCTCTTTGCCAAATGACGAACTGAAACACTTTCTCTGTCTAATACGTTAACAACTTCCGCTTTTCCTTTAACGAGAGCATCCTTTGTTTTGGTGCCATTTTACAGTTACAATAATAAAATATCTCAATCAAGTACGAATTTGCCTGAACTGAAGATAAACCACAAGATTACATACTGGCTAGCCAACGAAATGCGTAAATAGGGAATTACCTAATATAATTGGGGAATTACCGAATTTTATGTATGTAGATATGTCCATTGCAATAAGCGGAACTAAAAATCGTCCGGGTATTAGAGTTTCGCGTCCGCTTATGAAAGATTTTTTGATCACATACAGAAAAATCTAGTGTCCGCGTCCGTTTATAAGAGCGTCCGCTTATCGGAATGCATTTAACATTGAAAATGATATGCTGAAATTCGGTTCTAGGAACTATGTCCGCTTATAGGAGCTGTCCGCAAGGAGAGCTTTCACTGTATCGATATTGTCAGAACATCATATCAAGGGACAACCGTCGTTATGAACGTAGAATAAAAAAACTTAAGAAATCTATAATAAACATAAATTATTTAATTTCCATAAAAATGCGTTTTATTAGAGAAGTACCTTTACTTTAATGAACTACGTTAAAAAAACGCATAAAGAGTTCATAAACGGTTACATGTTTATAATTTAAAGCATAATCTATTAATAATCAATATTTATCAGGTAAATATTTTTTTACGTCACTGGCAAAAATTAATTGTGTCGGTGAAATTAACAATGCGAGCGAGCGGCGTTGCGATATTGTTACCTTTTTCTATAATATACATTATCTACATTCTTTTAACTTTGAATGTTGACTTTTATAGGGTATTTTATCATATATTATGAAAAAAAAAGATTCATATTTGATTAAAGAGGAAAAGTATTGTTTTGCGCCTGTCAAAATAAGTGACAAATTTTGATGATATTATAAAATATTTTTTTTCCCATTTCTACATAAGCATTTGGCAGCATTGCATCAGAGATGTTGCAAGCAAACAAACTGCCCATAGTTCCACGGCAATGCTAATTCTAGCCTTTCAATGTTCTAAGCAGTTTAGCATGGTTTTGTAGCTTAATTTATTGTTTTAGTAGAAGTTATATAGTGACTGAGTATATATAAGTAAAATTTTTTTTTAATCTCAAATCCTTGCAATAAAAATTGAATTCAATAATTTTGTAATTATCACAATTATTTTTTGTTGCTAATGGCACTCTAACTGTATCAATTAATATAAAGTCTAGACAGCAGAGATTATATTAATTATATTTTAACAGATAAAGCATGGTCTGATGTGCGCCGCTGTGACTACAATGGACTATATTACTGTTCTGCGTGCCACTGGGACAGTTCCGCCATTATCCCCGCACGCGTTATTCACAACTGGGACTTCGAAGCTCGGCCAGTCTCTCAGGCCAGTCTTCAAATCTTAAAAGTCACTTCTATAAGACCTTTGATCAATTTGGAAAAACTGAATCCCCAACTATTCTCCAGGATCCAGGAGCTCAAGTTGGTAAAACGGCTTAGGCAAGAGCTGCAAGGGATCAAAAAGTACCTTGTTGTATGCAGGAAAGCTTCAGATGAACACCTGGTGTGGAAATGCGAGCGTCCACATTTGATGGACAATGTGGATATGTACAGCCTTCAAGATTTGGTGGATACTTATTCAGGAGATTTACCGTCAATGTTGCATGAATTAGTTGATATATATTCGAAGCATATCAAAGTAGATTGCGATATATGTAAAGGAAATGGTCACATCTGTGAAGTATGTAAGAATGTAGAAATTTTGTTTCCGTTCGTTACGAATTCGTTTGTTTGTAAGGGATGTCAGGCTGTCTTCCATAAAAATTGTATAGAGCGGAAAAAGGCATGTCCCAAATGTGAACGGCTTAAAAAGAGAAAGGAAAGTGAGAAAGAGTATCTTGATAATAATAATGTTGATTTATTTGATGAAACTGATACACTATAATATAGTTAAAGTGAAAGGTTAAAAAAACTTATTCTTCACTCCGTTTTAGTTTTTATAAAGGAATTCGTTTAAAAAATGAAGATAACGTAAGGAGAGATAAAATCTGGTATTAAAAATGATAAAGTTTCTATATCTTTAAATTATTCATATTATATGCTTTTTTTAAAGATTAGAATTTTTAACATAAATGCTTGTTTTAGTATCGAAAAAAATGTATGAGACTAAGAGAGTGCAATTTTTATATGGAATTATAATATAGCTTGAATTACAAAAAAATTTGGGACGATTGAAAACGATATCAATATGAATTAAGATATAAATTGGTTATCAGTATTAATATTATTGTGGTTTAATTTATGTATTTGTCGACTGATTAAAAAGCATATTTTTAATATGGGGTGAATGTTTTGCTATGATAACAATTTCATTATTTATGCAAACCCATGTATAGTTGTTATTTATTTTTATTAATAAACATTTAAAAAAAAAACGTTTTTTTTTTAAACATGCATCCAAGCTGAAACATTTTTTCTAAGAGTCACAACACAGACTGAGAATCGCCAAAGAGATACGAAATTCGTTAAATTAAAGCTTGTGTCACCTTTTTATGATTAACAGTATGTCAGTCCAAAAACTATATATATTTCCTACAAGTTCCTGAATAAAAGATTGTTAAAATAGTCTTCTTGCTTTATATGAAGACTGGTTTTAAAATAAATTATGTATTTTTGTAACAATGAGGCAAATGAACTCATCATTATTTTAAGTAAAATAAAATACATTAAAAAATATACAGTGTGGTGATTTTAACTGGAATAAATTCAGTTAAAACTAATCAAAATTTATCTCGCAAAATTCCTGAGACCCGTCGATTTTTGTATTTTTTTCACCTACATGGGGGGTCCAAATTAACCCAAACTTTTTTTTTTCAAATTGAAAGCCACTTTTTTTAAACTCTCATTGAAAAGAGTCCTTTTTCCTGATTAAATTGCCCTATTTACTTTTGTGATTATCTAAAGGAGAAATACGAAAAAAAAACCATTAAATTATTAAAAGTCTCGAAATATTTTGTGTTGGTAAATTTTTGGCGTGTTTGTTTATTTTATTGGTATCGAGACATTTCCTGACATTGTTGTAGTGTCAGTGTGTGTAGTGTCAAAGTGAATTTCAACCAGTTGTTAAATAAGTTAACTTATATTGAAAAAATGCCTTATTTATCCGATTCCCACAAGATTGAAATCTTAATGATGATTGGTTATGGGGACAGAACTCGTACTCAGCTTGAGGTTGTCCACTTATTCAGGCAGAAATATCCAGATTTGCCACCTATTAACCAAGGTACGGTTAGTAAAATCGAAAGCAGATTTCGAGAAGTTGGGCACGTGAGGGATGTTTCAAGACAAAGGTCTTCTAAATCGATGAAAACACCCAATTACATGTATTGTTAGCGATGGAAGAAAATCCGGTAACTGCAGCCAGAAGAGTAGCTCGCGAAAACTCTATTCATCATAAATCTGTGCTAAAAATTTTAAAAAGTGCAAACAAACGACCTTATAAAACGCAACTCGTTCAAGAGTTATTGGAAGACGATCCAGATATCGCAGAGTTCAGTTCTGTGAATTAATGTTGAACGCCATTGATGAAAATAGCATATCTTCGGAGTGGATCCTTTTTTCTAATGAGGCTACATTCACCCTAAATGGCCATGTTAATAAGCAGAACTGTCGCTACTGGTCTGACGAGAACCCACACTGGGTAAGGGAAACTAATACACAATATCCCCAGAAAACTAATGTTTGGGCTGGCATAATTGGCAGGCAAGTTATAGGGCCCATATTCTTCAATGATACTTTAACTGGGGAAAGATATCTAGAATTTCTTGAACATGAACTAGTTCCAGTCTTACATGCCTTATATCCGAGTCAGTTCGATCCAGATTTGTATGATGAAAGAATCTGGATGCAACAAGATGATGCTCCCCCACATTATGCCCATAATGTACGCCAGTATTTAGATGACAATTTTCCAAACAGATGGATTGGTAGAAGGGGTGCAATCGAGTGGCCGGCACGTTCTCCCGATCCCACCCCACTTGATTTTTTTCTGTGGGGACATTTGAAAAGTCAAATTTATATGAGCAAACCAGGAAACCTAGAGGAACTCAAAGAACGTATTAGGCAAGAAATCCGACAAATATCTCCAGAAGTGTTAGAAAATGTCAGAAACGAATTTTATTATCGTCTTGGGCTTTGCCAACAAGTAAATGGTGCTTTTTTTGATCATCTTATACATTAAACGCAACTTTTAATAATTTAATGGTTTTTTTTTCGTATTTCTCCTTTAGATAATCACAAAAGTAAATAGGGCAATTTAATCAAGAAAAAGGGCTCTTTTCAATGAGAGTTTAAAAAAAGTGGCTTTCCATTTGAAAAAAAAAAGTTGGGGTTAATCTGGATCCCCCTGTAGGTGAAAAAATACAAAAACTATCTTGAAATGTGAAAAAAAAATTAACAATAATCGACGGGTCTCAGGAATTTTGCGAGATAAATTTTGATTAGTTTTAACTGAATTTATTCCAGTTAAAGTCACCACACTGTATATGATAACATACAGGTAAACGTGAGGTGTTTTTATCGTTATTTACTCTCAAGAGTTAATGACGATACACAATGTAGTTACCATTTCACGTTTACCTGTATTTTATAAGTGTGTTAATTTTTTATTGATGTGTGTTACTGTACTTAGACGCTACATTTGTGAAACTTTGATTTTATTTTCCTCCCTGTTACATAGTGATTGAAAATAATGGATACATTTTTTGAATTATATAGTTTTGTATATAATAAATATATAAATTTTCGAATTATAATTAAATTTTGTACAAATCAAGTTTCCATTTAAAATATTGAATTTATTTTTAATCTTTTTATGCGGGTCTAATGATACTAATTTGGGTATGTGCCTTAATTTGTTTCCGTGCGTTTCTATCTTGTGCTAGATGTATTGTCTCATTTATTTTCTCGGTCTTTTCCTCGACCACGAGTTTTTCCATCTCACCTGTACAGGGTGTGTAAAGTACTTTTGCGGGATATCTCCGATATTTTTAGCGATAGAGAGTTTTCTTTCTTTGAATACTTCATTTTGGGTTCTTATTCTATCTCCGTACCCAATCATCATTAAGATTTCAATATTGTGCTTTACACTTAAATAGCCTATTCCGTAAAACAATTAAAAGAAACTTAAATCTGATTAGTTTGATCCGACAGTAACGGCACGTTTTGTTTGTATGTCAAAATTATAAAAATTCCACATTTTTATAGGACATTTATAAAATATTTTACGAAAAAAAACCTGTTTATTAAAACGCATATTTTTTGAATTTAAAACATTTTTAAAATAAAAAGTTAAAAACAGGTGAATAAAGGTATGGCATGTGATATATCAAAATGTTTGGAATTTTGTGCAGAATCCAAAAATATAATAACATATGTAGGGTGTCCCATTTAAAATATGAAAGTTGGTATTAGCCAGCCTACATGGCACACCCTTTAGAAAAACTTTTTATTGTAAAAAATGCGCAACTTACAATCTCAATTGACGTGTCCGAGCGTTTTTTCCGAACACCCGAATCCATTTATTTATTATCGAATTTATTCCAAGTTACAGACTCGCACTCTATGTTGTAATAAGTGTTGTAAAGGAAGTGCAGGAGGATGCATCCCTGTCCGACAAATAATAATTGGATAGGACTTGTTCATCAAAATACATATTGATTAAAACCTTTTTTTTATTAAAAAGCAAAACAATAATGAATAATCATTTAGTACCCAATGATAAATTTGTGGATAGTTTTCGCTGAAGAACTAAACTCTGAAGAAGGGACGCTGCTACTAACCTGATTGGAGGAAGAGTTTCTATTGGCGTTTCGAGAAACTGAAAATAAATAATGCAAATTAAGCTTAATAGTATCTTTTTTATCTATTTCATACTTGGGAGATAGTAAGAAATATGTAACATTGAAAGTAGTTCAATGTTCTAAGGAAATAATCTTCCTAAATTGCTCAAATTGAGTTCCTCCCTAGTGTTATAATTTGATCGCAAATAATTTAATTAAATCTCATGGTTATAGAAATACCGATTTATACAAAAATGTAATATACTCATTTTACAGTAAGGCAGATTCTGGTTATGATACTTTTTGGTTATGACTGTTTACTAAGACATTCTTTATTAGAGTTAATAGAGTTATTACTATTACTAAAAAAAACATTGAGTGAATATCATAAAACTTTCAAACCACATGAAAATACAATTAATTGTTTTATTTAAGGGTCATTCTTCTGAAACTGCCGGAAATTACGTAACCTTAGAAAAATTCTTTATACAAAAGAAATTTTCTTCTTTTTATGTAATAAATATTTATATTACTTTATAATAAAAAGAATTATAAAACAAAATTAAAATAAAAAATATATATTTCCTTATTTTTTGTAACCACAGAACGTGATATGTCACGTCCGTGGACTGTCACCAACAAACCTATTTTAGTTTCATGTGTCATTAAACTAAACGAACAAAAATTTTACTTAATTTTTGTACATTTTCAAAACCACGTTTGAATTAAAAATAAGTATAAGTATACTCAAAAAGATTTAGTTTTAACTTTTAAGAGTGTTACTATTTTTTATTGCTGTCACCAAATAATCGTCACGTCCGTGGACAAAGTCAAAAAATCAAAATATCTGCGTGCGATATGTTCTTAAAAGTATGCCTCCTAGTTGACGCTCTAGTAATTTTATACTTCTTTGCCCTCAGTGTTTTGTTGATGTCGCAAGTGAAACCGTTTTGTGCAAATTTAGTGCCCTTTTTAGTGATACCTGTTGTTTCAAGCACTGTGATCACGTCTGTGAGCAGCCAAAAAAGTAAAGATAATAATCTTATTAATGTTAAATACGTATTATCATAAAGAAAAACACAAATAACCATTGTTGCACAGAAGTTTTGTAACCTAACCTAAAAATCTATAATTTTAAACTGTCAAAAGGCAATTTTCCATCACGTCCGTGTATCATGAATTGCCAACTTGTCCAACTTGGACAAGTTGGCTATAGACGTGATTCCGTGGACAATTAAATATTATTTATACACATTAAAAGTATTTTTAACAACTTTTTCTTTATGAGCTTATAATCTATAAAATATATTTATTGCGTAGCTTTAGATAACCCACTAATGCATCAACTAAAAAACACTTTTTTTTAAGGTATTAAATGGCTAGAACAAAGACAATATGCGATCGAGATCTAGAAAAAAGAAGAGAAGCGAAGAAATTAAGTATGCGCAAAGCAAGAGAAAAAATTAAAGCTGATCCTGTGCGATATGAAGAAGAGAAAAGAAAAGATAGGGAACGAAAAAAACGAAGTCGACGCCCTATTCAAGAGTTTAGTGACCGAGTTCAAAGAAAAATTCGAAAAAATTGGAGAAATCGATCAAGACGTTATAGGGAGAGAAAAAAAGATGCCGAAAAACACGCTGAAAATTAAAATAAATTTGTTAAATACAACACCCCACCATCCAGCCCTTTACCGATATTAGAAGAATTCCTGGGCCAAGCGGATCGAGAAACATTACTCCTCAACAAATAAGAGGACAAAAACTAGCGAGGAAAAACCGAAACACAATGAAAAAAAAAGATTAGGGAATTGGAGCTCTTAGTAAATACCCTAAAAAAGCGCGTGAATAAATATAAAACCCAAGCAAGCAGAGCAAATCATTGTTACCTTTCTAAAATACAAAGTCCTAAATCAAACGTCAGCAACTTGTTAAAAAAATATACGGTACCCTCAGCTGTAAAAAAAAAACTTTTATTTGCTGAAGTGATTGAAGAGCAGGTAAAAGAAAACTTCCCGGGAAACCAAAAATAAAAATAAGGTCTATTTTCTATCGATGCTTAATGGTGAAGTGGTAAAAAAATACAAATTTCTTACACATTTGGCGAAGCTCACATCAGATGGAAGAAAGAAGCACATACACAAGCAAGATATAGAAGCAAGAATCTTAATGACAAAAATGAAAGTCAGACATTTTTTAGAAAAAGATGAAAATAGCAGAATAACAGCCGGAAAAAAAGAAACAATTACAAAACACAAAGTTAAGAAACAGAAGCGGCTGTTAAATGATACGCTTCTGAATCTTCACAAAAAGTATACAGCTTTATACCCTAATTTTAAAAAGTTGAGCTATTCGACATTTTGCAAATTTCGTCCATTTTGGATTTTGTCTCTCAATTATAAGAATAGAGAGACGTATTTGTGCAAACAGCATGCAAATATGGGCCTTATATTGGAAAGTCTTAAGAAACATTCCATTATTAACGAATCGAGTATGAATGAGGTAATAAAACGTATTTGCTGTGATCAATTTCCCAAAGAATTATGTTTCGAACGGGCATGTGAGCGGTGCAAAGATACAAACGTTAATTTTAATCATTATGAAAAAAACGAACAAATATTCTATCAAACGTGGGCTATTCAGAGACATGAAGTTGATATTAAGGGTCAGCAAAAAATATGTTCGAAGACCGTCAAGTTAACGAAAATTTGCACCAAAGAAGAACTAGTGAATATTTTTAAAGCCACGTTAAACGGATTTATGCAACATATTTGTAACATAAATCACCAGTACGCTGCAATTGATTTAGTTAAAAAGTCACTGTCGGATACAACAGTACTAATCCACATGGACTTTTCAGAAAATTATGTCCTAAAATATGCTTCCGAAGTTCAGGCTTCTCACTTTGGGGCGTAAAAGCAGCAAATTAGTTTACACACCTGTGTTATCTATTATGGTGGCGATATGAAACCTGAGTCTTATTGCACCCTTTCTAACTGTTTAAGACATGACCCTGCTGAGATTTGTGCACATTTAGACCCGCTATTACAGGAAGTAAAAAAAAATGTTCCAAATTTAAAAACCATTCATTTTTGCAGCGATGGGCCGTCGACCCAGTATCGCAATAAATCAATGTTTTACCTAGCGTCTTCACATCTAACAAAAGTACTTAACGTTGAAAATATGGTGTGGCATTTTAGTGAAGCTGGGCATGGAAAAGGTGCGCCAGATGGTGTCGGCGGGTGCTTGAAGCGCACTGCGGATAGCTTAGTAGGAAGAGGAAAAGATATATCCACTTTGGAAATACTGATTCAAGAACTTAAGCAAGCTTGCAAAGGGATCCACATTATACCGATTGATGACCAAAACTTTATCGAAATGGACAAACTGGTTCCAAATGACATTCCAAGTTTTAAAGGAACATTGCGAGCCCACCAGTTAGTATGGCATCGTACTGAACCGAACACCATCTATGTTAGAAGGCTGAGATGCCAAAATTGTCATACAACTTGCACTAACTACAACAAATTGGTGTATAAATCTCATAAAATTTTGGAACATGGAAAGGATGATGATGACGACGATAATTTCTGGTCACCAGTTCACGAACGCCTACAATACAATGACATTTATGGATGTGATGATATACCACTTTCAAAAATTCAAGAAGACCAGATTCACCAGTTTAAAAAAAACTATGTCTGTTGTTGTGAAATTGTTGGGAAAAAAAATTTATCGACATTATGTGGCATGTATATTATCCGTAGATTCAAACAAAGAATATACTGTTAAATTTTTCAAAAAAACTGGAACTAAAACGTTTGAATATCCAGAAGTACCAGAAATAGCTGTCATTGAAGAACAGGAAATTCAAATGGTATTAGATCCTCCTGAGTATCTTGAGAAGAAAGACGAATACCTTTTTAAAAATTTAAGTTCCATCCCAAACTTGTTTTAGCAAATAAGTGTTGTTTATAACATTTTTATAAATTATATAAGATTACTTACTTTCTTACTGTCAGTTATAAAAATCATTAAAAGAATAAAGTTTCATTTTGAATCATGTTTTTTATTTAAATCTATTAAAATGCATTAATTTTATAATTTAAAACTAAAATTTTTGTACTAGCAAGAAAATAGATCATGTCCGTGGTCGTGGCATGTCACGTCCGTGTTCCACCCAAATAATTTTTTTGAAAATTTGGCCAAAATATATTTTATTCAGCTGGACCACTGTGGTCATTCTATAAACTAATTTACTTTTATTGGATTTATTCATCAAAATAACATTTTAAAACGAATTTATTTAATTTCAATTGTACTAGTATTATCCGGTCATTTTTTAAGAATAACCCTTAAATACATTTCTATTAATTTTCATAATGACCAGAATAAAACTAGCTTCGAGGTTCAACGAAAATTACTATTAACTATAATATGATTTAATATTAATTTTTTTTTGTTCTTTGAAATGCACAAAGTCTTAAAGATATTTAAAGGTTTCAAATTGGACTAAAGTCTATCTGTAATCCTTCTGTAAATCTTATCCATATGTCACAAAAACAATATTTTTAATCATCAACTCAAATGACTCTTAACCCTTTCAATACGGTACGAGAATGTATTGTTATGCCGCATGGACGGCAAAAAATAGCATGCCTGGGAGACGGATGACGCACATAGGCGTCGCAATTATATTTTTCTTTTTTTGATATTTATTATTTATCTAAAAGAAATCAAGTTACATTTATGTTTTTAAAGCTTACATTAATATCTAAATTATTTGTAATTGTGTAAACCAATAAATGAAACAAAAATAGCATTCTAAACAGTTTATAATGAAGTAGTTATAGAAAATCTATCTACCGTATGATAAATCTCAAAACATGGAAAAATACATAGCCCAACATCATTGCCTTTGTCGTTGACAGCTACTTTACTTGGAAAATGTCTTTCAGTAAGTCTAGTTTGAGTTAAATTATTTGCTCTTACTTTAGAGGTTTGAGTTGTACAAAACGTAAAAGAAGAAATGAAAAGAAGCGTCAAAATGAAAAAGATGAAAATAAAATTACCTTTGTAACAGCTGACAAATTGTATTTAAATGAAATGTAGCTAAAGGATTCTTCTTAGTATTCTGAATCAAAAACATTGCATGTGCATTAAGCAAACACATATCTATAGAATGAAAAAACAGCTTTTTGTACCATTTCGTGCTACTCCTTATACAATCTACTGAACTAATCATCATATCTGACCGGTCCACTGCACCCATCACCTCATTGTAATGTACAACACATTCTGGTTTCTTCTTAAATTCTTTCGTCTGACGGTCTATTTTGTCAAGTGTGACAATTTGGTCTTCATGAAAGGTAGTAATCATGTGAACTTCCCTTCGATCTTTCCATTTTAGGCATAATATTTTATCTGAGCATTTTGAAACAATATCTCCCTTTTCCTTAAGTTTTTTAGAAAGATCTGGCATTACTTTTCTTTCAGGACGTACGGTTCCACAAGAATTAGTTTGGTTTTCCAAAAGAAATGTAGAAAGTGCAGGACTACTATAATAATTTTCCATAAACAGTGAGTGGCCTTTATTTAGATAAGGTTGTAAAAGTGAAGCCACAACTGAACCAGAAACTCCAAGTCCCTTTACGTTTTCGATTTTCGTTTCTGCACCCACGTAAACTATAAAGTCCAAAATAATTCCAGTCTCGCTATCGCATAGCACAAAGAGTTTGATTCCAAAACGATGCCTTTTAGTTCTAATATATTGTTTAAAGTGTAATCGCCATTGGCGGCTTGCTAATAGGGGCGCAAGGGCGCGCGCCCCCCCAGTAATTTCATTAAAAATTACTTATTTTAAATATAAAACTCGTGTGCAGTAATTATTAATTATATTAGATATATTTTTTATCAACCCGCGTTTAAACGTATAACACAAGCGCCCGTACTATAGGAGATAATGCGATATTCAAATTATCAACCAAAGTGGTCCTGGCATCCTACGTATACCGCTCTCTGTCTCGCGCAAGGTACAGCTCATCTATACTCTATTTCAGAAGTGTGTAGAGCAATAAAACCTCATTAGGTATGCAAAAGTGGTACCTGGTGATCCACCAATATTTTATGCCACTACCTTAGTTGGGTATTAGTTTCAATGTAAAATTCTTTCTTTTCGTTGATTGCAGGTAGTGCCACCCGGTTTTGGGTCAATTTATGAGTTTTGCCCATTGTTACCCACTAATAAACATTGAAAACGGTTCGCCAAAGGCGTGCAACTGGGACTTGTTTTTTACCTTATAATTAATGTACTTAAATGCTATTTTATTTTAGAACGTTACTTTTGTTTAAATGGAATAATATATTTTTTTCACAAATTTATTGAACATAATATGTAGAGTAAAACAGTTGAAAATGTCACTTTTGGATCTGGCACTTTTTGAACAGTGTATAACAATTTTAAATTATAATAGATTGTAGTCTTCTTCGTCATCTGACGAACTGTCATCACCTCTTGACATTATAATTAAAGGATCGACTGTCTGATCGATGAGGTTGTCAAGATCCCACATTTTGTCCTCTTGCTTAATTACATGCTGGACTGCTTTTCGCCAATTCTCTGGTGTCGCTTCCGTAATGGCTTGATCAAACAGTAGCTTAACATCTTTCATTTTAAAAGTCGTGTTTTGCCTTGCTACAAATCCTTTTACCTGCGCCCATATCAGTTCTATAGGATTTAGTTCGCAATGATATGGCGGTAAGCGCAGTACAGTTATATTATATTTTTCGGCTATATCTTCCACGGCGTATTTCATGAAACGAGTTTTGTGTAAGTTTGCTATTGCCAGCAGTTCTTTTTTTATCAAATTTGCTTCAAACGCAATACCTTTTGCAGTCAGCCAATCGATAATTTCTTGCACTTGAAGTTGGCGTCTTCTCTATTCGCCGTGAATGATAGCTTGCGTTATCCATAACCACCACCGAATTAGCCGGAAGAAATTTTATCATTTCACCAAAATAGTCCTCGAAAACGTCTGAGTTCATGTCTTCATGGTAATCTCCTGTGCGAGTCGACTCAAAGGTTAGCAGACCTTCTTTTAAAAATCCCTCTTCGCTTCCAATATGTGTGATTATAAGTCTTTTTCCTTTTCCCGAAGGTACTTTAATACCCGTAGACAGGCCTTCTATGAAAGCTTGGCGAGCACTGATTATATTTTTGTCTTGCCACATTTTTTGGACTATATAACCTTCGTTAATCCACGTCTCATCAAGATAAAAAACTTTCTTTTGCTCCCTGCGGTACTGCTTGATACTTCTCAAGTATTGTCGTCTCCAACAAACAATTTCGTCGCTCTCCAGTAAAAGTGCTTTGCGGTTATGCTTTTCCCAGGCAAAATCCATATTTTTTAAAGTTTTCCATAAAAGTTTTCTACTTATCAACGGAATACTGTCATCTCGGCCAAGCTCCATTAAAATTTTGTCTAGGGTGAGTATTTCCTTTTTAAAATAAAAAGAGTGAACTTTTCTTCGAATTATACATTTAGCATTTTCATCAAGGACTTTTGTAGGTCGTCCTGGCTTTTGCTTGGGAGATTCCACTTGACCTGCTACTTTTCTTTCCCGCAACAATTTGAAAATGGTGGACTTTCCAATTCCACTCATTCGAGAACATTTTTCAACAATTTCTTGCACAGTAAAACTAGGGTAATCGTGTTTTATGCAATCATGTACATTTAAAATAATAACTTTTTCACTCAGCGATAGTGGAGAATTTTTAGTACATCTTTTCATTGGACTGAATACCTCCATTTTTTAAATATTGGGATAATAATATTGTGATTACACTACAGCGTAGCAGTGACTACTAACGTTTAAAATATGATTTAAAAGTATTTATAGTCTGTATATATTACCTGACCCCATTTTTGCACTATGAACTACCACGAAATGTAGCCAAACAGAACGGAATTCCCCAGTTTATTGCTCTATACACTTCTGAAATAGAGTATAGCTTCCTCTATTTGTCGTGGGGCGCGCTCACATCCGCGTCCATAATTTGGTCGAAAAGCTACTCTCGACGACCCATCTTCTCGGCTTTTATCACGCTCGTTAGCGATACCGAAGAGAGAGAAGTATTATTGCAAAAGAGGTATGTGATACAGTTGTTACTCAAGCGAAGGACAGATTTTCTGCCTGGTCTGACTTCAGACTGATTTTGCGCCTATTCATGAAAGAAATTAACCAGTCTTTACCAGCCAGCTTTAGAATTTTGTTGAACTGACGGTCTGAAATATTGCTTCTTTCAGCAAACTCGTAGGCAAGTTTTCGGCATTGCAAAGAGGTAATACCAAATGATCTAATGTTAAAATCATTGATATAGTTAGTTAGTTCAATTTCTTGTGCTTCTGTAAAAGTACGTTTGAATCTGCCGCCGCTTTCTGGTAACATTTCGTTTTCCCTATTCTTCTTAACATACCACCGCAATGTTGGTTCAGGCACTTCGTAAACAACGCTTGCTCTATTAAC
Organism: Anthonomus grandis grandis; assembly: GCF_022605725.1. Taxonomy (NCBI): domain Eukaryota; kingdom Metazoa; phylum Arthropoda; class Insecta; order Coleoptera; family Curculionidae; genus Anthonomus; species Anthonomus grandis. The sequence goes on from NC_065546.1 coordinate 9,397,581, forward strand.
TGCCATATTTTCAGTTTTCAACAGCATAAATCGCAGCAATTAAACTATCTTCCGATCACGAACGGCGTTCACTTTTTCTCTTATAGTTACGCACCATCTGTAAAAAAAATATTTGAAGAAAAACTTTTTGGGGCAAGATGACGAGTTCGTCAACTTGCCCCCAAGAGAATTTATAACAAAATTGTTATAAATGAAACAAACAATAAATAAAACTACTTTGTGCTACTTACATTGTTAATCTATTGGGTCCTAGCAACAAAATGAACATCAATTAGGCAAATTTTTGACCACACTTTTTGCACATAAACTTACTTTACTGTACGGCAATATTATAACGACTAACTAGTAAACACAATTTGAAGCATAAATTCGAATGTAGTGAATTAAGCACCACCTATCTTTTTAAGGTATTACTAGGTCCCGACCAGACATCACAGGGTTTGATATACTACAGATTTTTGCTTATGATTTTCATCAAAATCAAATTCGTCATTTTACCCCGTTCGTCAACTTGCCCCACCTTACCCTATATCTAATTCGGTGATCTTAAAACTTTTTGAAAAGAATATTTGTCTGAGATATATTATAATAAAAATTACTCATAAATAGTCTATACGAAATTCGGGGATTGTAGGAAAGTAATTCGGAAAGTTAGTACTACTTTATAGTATCACTCCTTCGTTTGAGACTACAAAAGTTAACTATTTGCAATAACTCAGAGTAATATGTTATTTAAATGTAAATATTTCGGAATTTTCGGCGTTTTCTCAAAAGATCATGTCTCTAATTTTTATCGAATTTATGCGGAACTTTAGGCGGTCAGTGTATATAGAAATATAAGTTGTAATGTAAGTATAAATATACATACTTTTATAAAAATTTTCACATCAGTATATAACCATTTGACAAATACACAATATATTACTGAAGCTGTGATTTACCCAGCCTTTTCTAAGGCCATTCACAAACCTGACCATGACATTCTGCTTAAGAGACTTGTTGCTTTCGGATTATCTCCATCTTTCATTGCACATTTTTAATCCTATTTATATAAGTCTGCCGAATATACTGTTTTATTCAGTTTTCCAAAAGGGTCGAATCTGGGGCGACTTGCTTTTATTATTATGCTGAAGTAGTAAATTTGTATTCCCTTTTGGATACCGATAATTTAAACTTAAACTGACCCATAGAGAATATAGGTGATTGCGATAATTTAAGAGGTATTATTAAAAGGTGTTATCGTAATAGCTTGCCGCTAAATCGCTATAAACGTAAAGTTGTTTCCCACAGTTTAAAAAACAATTATTTCAATATTTAATATTAAACGTTGCCTTTTAGCTACAAAAAACGTTAACGGATTTTGGTGTCATAGTTGAAATTGCATTGTAATTTAATGAGGTTAAAAAATCCCGTGCACATATTATTAGCACAAGCTGTAGTCTTTTAGGGAAACCTCTACGTTGAAATTGTCTTTTATGCAATTATAAATAAAAAGTTAGAATACGCTTCAGTTCTGAAATCCGTTTTATCAGTATCATATAGATCGAATAAAAGCAATTCAGAAGTCAATTTTTATACTTGTTAAGTCATAAAATTTATAGCATTTATGCACCAATTAGGTACATTTCACTCTGAGTTAAATAGTTAACTTTTATAGTCTCGAACGAAGAAGTGATTCTATAAAGTAGTACTAACTTCCCGAATTACTTTCCTACAATCCCTGAATTTCGTATAAACTATTTATGAGTAATTTTTATTATAATATATCTCAGACAAATAGTCTTTTCAAAAAGTTTTGATATCACCGAATTAGATATAGGGTAAGGTGGGGCAAGTTGACGAACGGGGCAAGATGACGAATTTGATTTTGATGAAAATCATAATCAAAAATCTGTAGTATATCAAATCCTGTGATGTCTGGTCGGGACCTAGTAATACCTTAAAAAGATAGGTGGCCCTTAATTCACTACATTCGAATTTCTGGCCTGGTCTTTCAGTCTGAATAGGCGCAAAATCTTTTCTGACTGTCGAGGTCATCTTCAAGCAGCTAACTTGTTCAATAAAGAAGCTCTCCAAAATATAACAAGACCTTTCCAGTGGATATTTGAGATAATGTAGTTACTTTTTATCCAATATTATGTAAAATTAGATTAAGAACTGAACTAGAAGTCATTTACTCAAGACCAGATTTCTCACTAAATATTGGAGCTATGAACCCCAATGACAACTGCAGAGGCCGAGCGCAATTTTTCCACCCTTAAGCGAATAAAAACCTTCCTGCGAAGTACTATGCTTAATGAAAGACTTAATGCTTTCGCCATAATGTCCATCAATAGAAATTTAGTAATGGAAATAAACAATTTTTATGAAAAAGTAATGGAAAGATTTATAAATATGAAAGACCGTCGAGCAGATTTTACTTTTAAGAAGAAGCTTAAGTACCTATTGAACATTTATTAATAAGTATAATATTTCTTCACGTTTTAAAGTTATTTGTTATTATTTTTAAAACCACAGAGAGGTGGCAAAAATATTTTCGTGCGAGGTTCCGTGATGTGTAAATGCGATTGTTTTGTAACAATGTTCTTTATTTTTGATTGCCAAATTAAGACATTTATGTGCAAACTTTTTGTGATTGTACCATGATGACTGCAAACCGTCATGTCTCAGATATTATAACATATACTTAGGTACGTCCAGTTATATTTTTTTATTTATTAGGAAGTATATATTTATTTGGATTTGCGCGCCCCTCCATAGTCAAATGTCACGAGCCGCCACTGCATAATATAGCATTTCAAAATGTGGACCACCTTACTAAAATTCTTAAAGCATATATACCAGATTCCAAAATTATAAAAGATGCAACTCTCCATCGAACCAAGTGCACGGAAATAATTAAAAATGTACTGTGTAAAGTAGAAACTGAAGAGCTTATTGAAATTTTACGTAAGCAGAAATTTTCAATACTTCTTGACGAATCAACTAATATTAGTGATACTAAATTATTATGCCTTTTGGTAAGTATTATCTACGAATTTTAATATTTATCTAAAATTATCTTTTATACCTATAGGTATCTGTAAATGTATTTTTTTATTTATTAGTATTAAAAAGTACAATACTTTTGCAAAAGTCAATTCAATGTTTTTAGATAAACAAAAAAAAACTACAGTTGATCTACAAAATATAAATCTGTTAAAAAGAAATAAAAATAAATTTGTACTAACATCAAAAATATGTGCATGCTCTTCTCATTTAATTAATTTTATAGTAATAATAATTTTAGGTACGATATGCAGATGAACAATTCAAAGTCTGTACAAGGTTATTGGAACTAATAAAACTAGATGCTAAGGACTGCTCTGTCTCTCTCAGCTGCTTTGTTTGCAGCAGTAAAAAATGCTTCATTGACAAGGGCATACCTTTTAATAATATTATTGGTGTAGCATCAGATGGAGCTGCAGTAATGGTAGGAAAAAACAATTCTTTCTTTTCAAGGGTAAAACAGGAAGTTCCGCATGCTTTATTGTTGAGATGCATATGCCACACTAGCGCAATTATGGCTAGCAAAGCGTGCGCTGAATTACCACGGAGTCCAGAGGATTTAATTCGCAATATTGCCAACTACATTTTTGGCAGCGCGAAGCGTTGCGCAGTTTTATGCGAATTTCAAGAATTTTTTCACAAAGAAAAAAATCAAATATTAAAACTATCATCAACGAAATGGCTTTCTCTGCATGAGTGCATTAAAAGAATTCTCGAAAACTGGGACGTTTTGGAACATTATTTCCTTCTAGCACTTGCCGAAGATCAATTAAAAATAGCAAGCACTATTTTAGAGGACATGAAGAATCCTTTTATTAAGTTATTTTTTTTTTTTAGCATTTGTGTTAAATTATTTTAATTCATTTAACGCGCTCTTTCAAAGTCGTGATATTTTGATAGATCAATTGTACGAACGGTGTTGCACAATTTTAAGGCAACTATCGCAAAACTTTTTAAGACCCCAATTTGTCTATAAATGTGTAACCATTAATTTGAAACACCCAGAACACTTACTTCCCATTGAAAATATTTGTTTGGGTGCTGCTTGCATGGAACATTTAAAACAGCAACCCAAAGATTTAGTTCACGAGTTTCGTCTTAAATGTCTGAATTTTTATTTAACTGCCACTCAAGAACTGAAGGATCGCATGCCGGTACAAAACTCTATATTTAGAGAATTTCAATTTTTAAAACCTGATGTTTCATTGGATATTTAGCGCAGAGAGATGGGAGGGGTTAAGATGTTAGAGCTATTGATTATGCAATACAATAATATACTTGATGTTGAGAAACTCGATTTTGAGTGGCAGAGTTTACCTTTTCATTTTCCTGAAAATAAAAAGAATGAACTCGTCAAGTTACCCATAGAAATATTTTGGAAGTGAAGCAACGGGTTTTGATAAAAAACCTGTATTTAGTAATTTAAGTATTGTCGCTAAATTAATATTGTCCCTGCCGCATTCAAATGCAGAAGCTGAAGGATTTTTTCTATAGTAACAGATAAGTGAAAAATAAGAAAAGAAACCTTTTATCCGATGATACCTTAAATGCTGTAACTGTCTTTCGAAGCTCCATGCAATCAAAAAATATTGATTCTACAAATTTACAAGTTACTAAAGCACATTTGAATTTACATAATCAAAGCTTGTACTCTTTTAAAACTAAAAAATAAAATAAAATTTTTCCAGAATTATATTTGTTTGTTTAATGCCCATTTTCACCAACATTTTTAAGGAGGATTTAAGCCTTTAATTTAATTTAAGTGTTTTAAGACTTAACGCTTTTTTAAGCCTTCCTTAAATGTCGGTAAATGAAAATGGCCAGACTGCAGACTTCATGGCCGGCTAGTCCCAAAATTCCAAACCCCTCCCTCTTGTCTGTCTGTATTTATTCCGTTTTCCAATTGCTTGCACTGACTGCACTCTGCACACTGAATGGAAAATGCTATAGAATTCGTGGGAAAAAAAGGGAATTTTCGTCCGTCCTTATGGGAAATACCATTTCATAGAGTTGGCAACACTGCCCACATATGCGTCAGCCGTCCTGTTCGCAAGTCAGTAAGCAACGCACATATGCGTTAGCCGGGATGAAAGGGTTAAGACATTTTTGAAATTTGTGAAAAGTTGGTAGAAATAATTTTTGAATAAAATTTTAAGTTGTTATAATAGGAAGTTCAGGACAAAACAATGAACCTACGATGGTGATATTAAATAGTAAACAAATTAATTAAAAATTAGCAACAATAATACTCTATATTAAAATAAATATAGAACTATCACTTTACTCACCTCCCTATAAGTCATTACTCCTTCTTTCTTGGTAAACTGATGATACTTTGAAGCTTTTTGAACTTGACTTATGGCAACATGAGGTTTCATCTTGCTAAACACTGACATTTCTTCTGACAAATCTTGGTTGGAATCCTCCATATATTGACGTGGTTCCTCGCTTTTACTTATACAGTACAATTCCTACATATAAGTAAAAAAGGACGTATAAAAATAGAAGAATTAGACTAGGTGCTACTTACATTTTTATTTGTCATAAAATATAAATTGGTCCTCTCGTACCATTTTAATCTAGTGTCATTGCTGTAGACACTGGGCACAAAAGCGGCTGATATAATTTTATCACAAATTCCTTTAATTTCCTTGGTAGAAAACAGAATTTTTGATGAAGAAGGTTCAAAAACTATCACTAAAAGAGTGAAATTCTCAAACAGTATCTTTTTTTTTGTTCAATGTATATTTACTTTTGTTGTAAGTTCTTTGATCGCTTTTATACTTGCACACAACCATCATATAAGTGGACAACGGATCTGACACTAATAGTTTAATATTTTTTAAACTGACAACCCAAGTAATTGTAAGGGAAAGAATATTCCATACACTTAGCTGATTTTTGCTCGCTGACACTACCAGATGGCACTGATTACCTGAAAATGCCATTAGCTGTAAAATGGTATACATTTCAAAAACAAATTGCAAAATTGTCTTCTAATTTATATAATTCTAATTAAATTACCAAAGTTTTTAGCCAAAACTTTTTTGTGTGACTGAAATCTCCATTATAGATTAAGACATAATTGAACCGGTGTAAGCAGAAAGGGCACAAGTCAATATTCTGACAAATTGCCATAAAATGTGTTCTCCTATGGTAGACGCAACGGATTATGCACGGATATATGCAAGGGGCACAAGTCCGCATCCGTCCGTCAGTGACATGTGCCGTTTATGCGAAATGTTAGTGTTTCAAATGGTGGGGTCAACATGTGTTTGTCGTGCGTTTTACGTCATCAGCAAAAATCCGACTTCAGTTAATCTGTAGGTTACTTCGGGGACAGTTGCACGTGGTTTTAGTTTCATTTGACATGGATGACAATTCTGAATTAACACCTAATAAAAGACGAAAAGCTGAGCCTTCTAAGTATGCTCGCAACATACAGAAAAAGGCAAGATTGGAAGGAAAGTCTTATAAAAACAGTAAAGGAAGAGACGTTTGTGAGAAAAAAATTAATAATGGAGTCCTTTGCAGCTAGGTTCTTTTATAGTATTTTTGGCACATCGGTTAATTTCATTACTTAGTTGTAGAATGAAATGCTCTGAAAAGTTCTCTGATGCAGATAGATTGGCGATTTTTCAACGATTTTATACTTTAAGCTCTAAAAACGAACAAGACATTTTTCTACAGGGTCTTGTGGATACAAAGGAAGTAAAGCAGCGGCGTCCTCGCCCAGGTGACAAAAATAAACCCAAATCAAAAAGTTTCAAGTACTACTCATTTAAAGGAAGTTCCAAAGTAGAGATTTGTGTTAAAGCATTTTTGAATTTATATGCTATCACGTACAAACGCATCAGGAGAATTAACACCTTATCCTCACGAGGCAAGTCACCGAATGACTTACGCGGAAAAATGACAAGTGCTCATACTTTCTCAGAAGAAATCCGGAATTGTGTAAAGGAACACATACAATCATTTCCTACAAAAATCAGCCACTATTCAGGACGTGAAAAACATTATTTGAATAGCTAGCTAAATTTGACAAAAATGCATCAGCTTTACCTAGAGAAGTATCCAAACCAAAAGGTAAGCTTTTCATTTTATAGATGCTTTTTCCGTGAAAATTTTAATCTCTCTTTCGGAAGACCAAGTTGATGTTTGTTCGACTTGTGAATTACTAAATAACAAAATAAAAGACCAACATTTGAATGACACGGCCAAGCGTACTGCCATCGCAGAATTGATAGTTCACAAACGAAGGGCTAAAAAATTTTATTCCAAAATAACCAAAGATATTGGAGAAAAGGAAAATAAAGACCAAGTTCTGTCATTGGCCTTCGATTTTATGCAAAATGTCCAGTTACCCACAACGCCTGTGGGTGAGGGAGGTATTTTACTATCAGCAGCTTACTGTGTCCGTCTTTTGTATTCACATTCTTAAGTCAAATAAATCTAGGATGTACGTTTACCACGAGGGACAGGCAAAGAAAACAGCTGACGAAATTTGTGCGTTTGTTCTCAAATATCTTAAAGAATTCAAGGAAAATCAATCGGAGCTTCATCTTTCCACAGTGATAACTGCTGGGGCCAAAACAAGAATCATACTATGGTCAGGATGCTTTTGGCAGTCACAGATTCTGGTAAATTTAGCATGATTTGGCACTTTTTCCCAGTTAGGGGGCATTCGTTTCTCCTGTATGACAGGGACGAAATGAATGCTGGTGAAAAAAAAATTACGGAAACATGATAGAATATGCACCATTCACGAGATCTCCACGATTATTATTACCAATACAAAAAATAATACAAAATTTTCAGTCAAAGAGGTTGCAACAAGTGACGTATTAGATTTCAAAAACTGGTGGGAAAAATTTTATAAAAAAACCTGTGTCTCTGAAGAAACAAAACATTTTCCTCATAACGAAAAGGTCAACTTTCAAATAAGCACTTTTTCATGTTTTAAATACACATCCCAACAAAAAGGCACTGTTCAAGCCTATCCTTTTACTGACGGTTTGGTGTCACATACATTTAATTTATCACAACCTGGAATGGCCTGTCCAACTTTGCCAACGAGCCTTGCGCATTCCTTAGGAAAAGTTTCTATTAATGCCAACAAAATGGAGCATATAAGGAAATGCACTGCTTTTGTTGCAGAAGAACACAAACCATATTTTGATGCTATTCTTCAGTGGCCTACAATCAACAGTCAATGAGTGATCCGAAGATTAGTTTTTCCAAAACATTGTACTCTTCTATTGAAATTACCTGTTTATTTTTGACTTGTACTTTACATAACTAAAGCTGAATTAAAAAAAATAAATATTTTTCAAATTTACTAAATAGTATTATTTGCAAAAAGGGCACATGTCAATTCTTTCAAAGTCTTTTGGGGGAGCTAAAATCAATTTTTAAATTTAAAATATCAGGAGACAAATCGTGCTATTCAAACTATAAATCAATTATAACAATAAATGTTAATAATTTTACTTAATTTGATAAAAAAACAGTTTTTATCAATTTCCCAAAAATGTGTTTTTTTTTACATGTGCCCTTTCTGCTTACATCGATTCAATTGTTAAATTAAGATATTTTTATTATATTATATTAGGTATATCTATTTAATAGATGTATATATTTCTTATAAACTTCTTAATTAGTATTGGAGAAAAAAGTTGTTGGATAAAAAAGAACCAGAATTGTACGTTAAATCGAATATAATTTATTAGTTTAAAAGGATTCAAAATATGAATATTTAAATAGATTTTTAAACTAATTTTCTTTTTAATGTACCAATAGACTTTTCAGCATATTTCTATTTAATGACTCTTAAAAGTATAATGCAGTAAATATACTTCTCACCTTGTCCAAATTGTATGAAATTAATTTTTTCCTTAAAATTTGAATGTATCAAGGAACTCTTTAATTCACAACCATCTGTAGCCCATATTGTGAGTATAGCATCAAAACCAACAGCAAACAAAGAGCCATCAATGGAAAATGATAAACCATGACAAGAAATATCCCTAAATGTTCCTACATTTATGCAATTCCAAATTAAACCTGTTCCTAAAAAAAAATTATTTTACTACATACTAACAAATAAAATCCGATATAATCCTACTTACTATGAACAGATATAATTTCACCTAATTGCCATATTTTAAAAGTTCTGTCATCCGCCACAGTAATACATTTTAAACTGTCTTCTGATGTTACTGGTTGAAGTGCTATACTTGTTATAGTAGCTTCATGAGGATATTCTATTGAAGTATTTAACTCATACCTAAAAATAATACATTAATAACTGTCTGGTTGTATTCTGATCCTTGAGAACTTACATCTGTTTTTGTCTATTAAAAGTCCAGAATTTCAGCCTGACTTCCTTACAGATTTTTTTTTCTTTTCTTTCTTCTATAGTAGCTAACCACTTTCCATTTTTACTTAAAGCAATCTTTTTAACATCAGTATTTTCTAGTTTACAATCCCTTTCATTTGTAATTTTATTCTGATTGACTATATCAACCTTAAAGCCATTTCTAATTTACTATAATCAGGCAGAACAAGCTTAAATTATACTTACATTGTATAGCAAAGACATATCATTTGGTGAATAAAACTGGACGCATCCCACATTCCCATTCATCACTAAAGCTCTAGTGATTGGGTCATAAATCATTCCACTTTCATAGTGGCTCCCCAACACCAAATTTTGAATCACACAGATTTGGTTCATCTGAGAGTCAACTATTCTTATAGCATTATCAGAGGTTGCAACTGCTACATATGCATTATTTTCTGATACTGCTAATTGGACAAGACCTGCTGGTAGTCTGATAGGGAAAAAAGTTTCAAATTATATGCTTTAATAATAAATTATGCTGTCATTTATGTGTAGTACAAAATTATCAGAAAATTAATATTTTCAAATTAGATATTGAACTATGATTCATCTAATGAAAAAAAAAATTACCTTGGCAAAAACTTCTTTTGATTGGGATTATCAATCTGCCATTTTACAAGTACACATTCATCAGCTCCACTGTAAAAATAACTGCCCAATGTGGAAAATGCTATACATTTTACTGGCAGTGTATGCCAATGAAACACGGCTTGTGATTTTTTCTTAAAAATGTTCTGCCATAGAATAACTCTGCCAGTATCATCTCCTGTGAGCACAATTTGTTCTTCACAGTGACATGCAACACAAGTAAAATTTCTATTGTTTTCAGCCATGTTATAGAAACTAATGTTTACTGAGTTCCAAGTAGCAAAATGAACTACATTCTTGGAGACTACAGAAAAGAAATTCTTCTTGCTTACATCTATATGAAAGTCTTCTCTAGTAATTTTTAGACACACTCTTTGCTGCTCTAATTCTTTTGTGTTTAAGGCAGCAAAGCCTATTTGTCGTTTCTTTGTATTGTAGGCAATTAATATGTCCAAGCCATTTGTTAAACTCGAAGTTAATAGACTGAAGAATAAAATTGTATTTTTTGGAATTTTCTGAAAAAAGAATTATAAATAAAATGAAATACATACATTTTTGTTTGAATGGTTGCTTGATTTTCTAATTTATTTATGGCATAGTGAAACTCCCGTAAGTATCTCATTTATCAGTATTAGAAGACAAGATGTTTTAAAGAAATCCCTGCAGATTAAATAAAAGTTTTAATTCCATATGTCATGATATAAAAATAAAAATAAAATAAACTTTATTGTATGACATAAAATAAGCATACCATACAAAGGTGGAAAGTACCGCTACGCGTATTTTAATAACCACCGTGCTTAAATATCTAAACCTAAAACTAAGACTGCTAATATTCCTACCTATTTATTCATACATATGTATATATTCAGTAAAATAATTATGTGTCACAATAAATTATTTGATATATTGCTATCCCTTATATAGTCCTTAACTTTATGCTTAAAAGTAGTGTGGCTTACTTCCTTAAAACTCACAGGCAAGATATTATAAGTATAGAACCCTGTGTAGGTAAAACAAGATTTAAAAAATTCAGTGCGATGCTGAGGAATAGAAAAAATATTTTTATGGCGAATATCTACTGAATGGGCATCTCCACGACCCATCAAAAACTCCGACAAATAAGCAGGCTCTTTGAGATTTTTTACTTTATATACTAGACTGCTAAGATTTGCAAATCTTCTCTCTGCCATATTTAAAGTATAAATTTCTGAAATATGCTAACATGATCCCTGCGTGAAAGATCTTTACTAAACCGCACACATGAATTTTGTATTTTTTAAATTTTATATTTCTTAATTTCAGTTAGGAATGGACCGTATACCATATTAAGGTAGGCAGATATACTAAGTACTAGGCTTTCAGTAAGAATTTTTTTACTAATTAGGGGTAAGACATTTTTGAATTCATACAGAATTTTGAGTTTGTGATATGATTTTTGACAAACATGAGCATCAAATTGCAACCTGCAATCCATGTGCAAACCAAGGTTTTTTACTTGATTAGTCCAATTAATTTCAGAATCGTTAATTTTAAGTTTTACAGCTGTGGCAGTTTCTAAGTTTATCTCATTTTTAGAAAACAATATAGCCTGTGTTTTTTTAGAATTAATAAATAAGGAGTTTTGACTTGCCCAAAGAGAGATACTCTCCAGGTCATCATTAATGAAGGTTAAAGCAGTGGACAACTCATTAGCCGGGGTTGAACTATAGATTTGTAAATCGTCTGCATACATATGGCATTTACAGTGTTTTATGTGTTGAATCAAATCTGATGTAAAAAGTGTAAATAAAAGTGACCCCAGGATAGAGCCCTGAGGCACACCCCTGCCCACAACCATCCAGCTTAAGATCCTCACTGCTCCCTCAGCATCTGTAATTTTTACTGCCTGTTCCCTATTTCCCAGATAGCTGCCAAACCATCCATTAGCCTTTAGGTTATAATGATTTAATTTAGCTACTAAAAGATCAGTGTTTAAAGTATCAAAAGCTTTGGTCATGTCAATGAGCACTGTTGGGCAACAGTGACCATTATCAAAGGACCTTGCGATATCACTAGTTATTTTCAACAAGGCCGTGGCACAACTGTGGTTAGTCCTAAATCCCCATTGATATTTAGGTATTATACATTTAGGAAGAAGATAATCTAGTATTTGGGTTTTTACAATTTTTTTCATTATTTTGGATGGGGTTGGCAGTATACTAATTGGCCGTAATTCACCCACAGAAGTTTGGCTGGATACTTTAGGAATAGGCATTATGAGAGCCCTTTTCCAGATATCAGGAACAACGCCAGCCATGAAAGACGAGTTTATAATATTAACAAGAGGGCCTAGACACGTCGAAATACAAGATTTTAACATGCGTATAGAAACTCCGTCTATCGCAACCGCACCGCTCCCAACACTGTTCAAGGCCCTAAGCACCTCAAGTTCTGTTACAAGTCTAAATGTAAATGGATCAGAATTTATAGATGAGCTGAGAAAATCATTTAAAAGAACAGGATCAACCTGTGCAGCAGGTGTACTATCTATAACATAATTATTTATTATATTTGGTTCTTTAATGCTACTTGGAATGGGAGTAAATTCATTTTCGTTTACATTCGTTTACAACTAATGCAAACATTATTCTTTATCATCAGAAATATCGTAGTCTATATAGAAAGACGATAAAAGCAGCTAAGGTTAAATATTATAGTGACCGCTTGAATATGTCCTCAAATAGGCAGAGAGAATGTTGGTCAATTATAAATGACTTCAGGCATTCTCACAAGAAAGTTTCAGAACCAGAAGTAAGACCAAATAGTTTAAATGATTATTACTGTAATATTCCTCATTTATTGCTCAAGGATGTGAATACTAATATTGATCCTTTGCATTATATTCAACAAGTGTCAGTTCAAAATTCTTTTTTCTTTTATCCTGTTAGCCTTACTGATGTTAGAGATGCAATTAAAAGCTTAAAAAACCATAAATCAGCTGGACCTGATGGAATATCATCAAAATTACTACTCCTTTTGCCTGACTCAGCATTGAATGCCTTAGCTTCTGCCATAAACAATTCCTTTCATAATGGCATCTTTCCAGCATGTTTGAAGGAGGCAGTGGTTATCCCTCTTTATAAGGGTGGAGATGTGAGTGAGCCTTTTAATTTTCGTCCAATTTCTATATTATCTACCCTCTCCAAGATAGTTGAAAAACTTGCAAAAATCAGAATTTTATCTTTTTTACATAATTGCATTTTATCTGCAAATCAGTTTGGATTTCAAACGGGAAGAGGGACTCATGACGCTGTTTTCGGCTTTTTGGAGAGTGTCTATGTGTCCTTAAATTCTGGAGAGTCCGCGGCGGCAGTGTTTTGCGATTTATCCAAGGCATTTGATTGTGTAGATCATGGAATACTGCTGTCTAAGCTCAATAATTATGGCTTTAGAGGTGTGGCATTGCAATGGCTGGAATCCTATCTGTCTAATCGTACCCAAAGAGTTACAGTATCTGGATGTTTATCCGATTCCAGATCCCTTAAAACTGGAGTACCTCAGGGTTCAGTGTTAGGACCACTATTATTTTTGCTCTATGTAAATGATTTGGGTTCATTAAAACTGCAGGGCAAAGTGGTTCAGTTTGCTGATGATACCACCATTTTATGGAATCATAGAGATTCTGATAATGTTAGAGCCCAGGTGTTTAAGGATCTTAAGATTTTATCGGAGTGGTGTGCTGCAAACAGGCTTGTATTTAATGTGGGCAAAACCTTTATTATGGGATTTAAGTGTGACGTTCAGGGCCTTATGTTTAGTGAAAACTCCCCCTTGCAAAACAAAGAAAGCTGTAAGTTCCTTGGTATTACCATTGATGGTCGCCTTCGCTTCGAAGATCGTATCCTAAATCTTGCATCAAAATTATCCTCTGGATGCTTTGCAGTAAGAATGGCGGGGCATGAGCTGGGAGGGGTAGTTGCACGTTCAGTGTACTTTTCTCTTATTGAGTCCCACCTTCGTTATGGCTTGCCTTTTTGGGGTTTAAGCAACAAGGGATTATTAAACATAATTTTTGTGATTCAAAAAAAGGCAGTTAGATACCTATGTTCCGCTGGGTTAAGAGATTCTTGTAAACCTCTCTTTATATCTCAAAAAATCCTAACTCTTTTTTCTCTTTTTATCTTAGAAACAGCTACTCTTATTCATAAATGTCCTAAACCTCCCTCTAACACTGGTCATATGACTCGCCAGGTTAACGATTTTCCCTTACCAATCCCTACATCCTCCCTCACGAAGAACTCACTTATATACCTCAGCAAAAAAATTTACAACCATGTTCCTCTATGTATCAGACAAATTTTATAAGTTAAGAGATTCAAAAAGGAATTAAAATCACTTTTATTATCCAGGGCATATTATAGCCTTGACGATTTTTTTAATGATACCTTTTAACCTGTGCTCTGACATCATTTTAGTGTTTTAGTTTTGTTTCCTGTTAAATAATGTAATTTACTTCTTCTAAATTCTGTTTTATTGACAGCTTTACTTATTTTTTAATGAAATTTATCAAAAAGATGCTTTTTTTTTCTCAATCTGTTTTGTTATGATTAATTTTGGTAATGTGTGTGAATTTTATGGTAAAGTGTTTTAGAAGTTATGTTTGTTTGAAATTTAAAGTGAATTTGGAATTTTTTAGTTTTTAGGATGCTTGTACACAAGATTTTGTTGTCTTACGTAATATAGCACATTTTCTTTCTTTCTTTCTTTTTTCTTTCATTATTAATAATTCTCCAATTAGCAACTTTTTTCCAAAAATATGTACTAGAACCTTTACATTTATTTATTTCATTGGAAAAATATGCCTTCTTTTCTAATTTTATAGCCTTATTGACATAATTTTTTGAATCAATATAATAAGTTCTACTAGAAGCAGTTTTTACTGAGATATATTTTTTAAAGCCTTTATGTTTCATTTCAATAATTTTTTTTAGATTATGGGTTAGCCATGGTGGGCTGGTACTTCCAGATTTTCTCAGCTTTAATGGACCAAACATATCAAACAAAACTAACAGTTTAGAATTAAGTATTTCTACTTTAGTATTAACATCGTCAGTCTTATATAACTCACGCCAATCTAGATGCTCTAAATAATATTTAAATTCTTCAGAGTTAGTCAGTGTAAAGTCTCTTTTATATATCATAGTCTTAATCGGCTTAAGTTTATCACATTTTATAGTACAGAATACAGCCTCATGATCTGTCTGTATTGGATCACAGGCTATCACACCATGATCCTTGACTAGGTTAATATTATTTACAAAGATGAGGTCGATTAGAGATTCACTATTTAGTGTTATTCTAGTAGGCTTATCAATAATTTGAGTCAAATTAAAAGTCATAAAATATTATATAAAAATTTACATTCTACAGTGGTGCTATTTAAAATATTAATATTAAAATCTCCTGTACATATAAAGACGTCACAGGTACAAATCACTTCTGGAATTAAGTCATGCAAGTATTTTTCTTTTCTATATAACTTGAAATTTTTTATTGAAAAAGATTCAGAAAGGAGTTTATTGTTAAGCCATGTTTCAGAGACTGTAATTATATCATGCTTAGATTTTTCTATAAAGTGCCTAATATCTGAAAATTTATTACATAAAGACCAGGGATTTATATGAACTATATTTAATTTGTGCTTACAATTAGGTATGGCTGGGTGAGGGTCAGCTTCTTTGGGCAGTGATGGAGTGGGGATTCCTAGAACTATTTTCTGCGTTGGTATTGGGTTCTCCTGTGAAAATTTCCACTGGTAGGTGGTTTAGCTTTATGAGAAGCCACTGAGCTTTGTGTCCTAAAACGATCCACATAGCAGCCATCCGGCCAAAAGCTTTCGGAAAGGTATGTTGTTTCCAGCTCTTCAGGTATTCCAAGTTTAAGTGCAGCGCTATTTGGGTTTTTATACTTTGACTGAAGTTTTACACACTGATAAACACCAGCATATTTTGGGTTTAGGACTGCAATTATATCTTGGGGACTAGTGTTCACATCCAGGTTGGAGAGATAAATCCAAGTTAATTTAGCTATTCTCTCACCAATATTTTTATTTGCCACGTGTAACTTCGGTTGCTCTGGACCTGTGCATATCTTTCCAGATGATGCATTGGATAGGTTAGTCTTGCTACTAGGTGGATTTCTACTAACTTGTGTGTCTTTTTGTTTTGGCACATCATCATTGACAAATATAAGCTCATTCATTTTAGTATTTTAGGCCTTGAGCAGTTTGGATGTTGGAGTTGGCCTTTTAGGTATCTCTGATGCATAGTTTGTTTGATTTTGATGTTCCAGATTCTTGGTTGTATCATTTTTGTCAATTGGCTCACTTATTTGTGTGTGCTGCTTCCCTATGTTGTTTAGATTGGCGGAAATAGAAACTTTTATTTCACTCAAAGACTGATCTACAGTAGTAGTGAAAGTCTTAAAACAATTTTCAAGTTTCTGATTTTCAGAGAAATTCTTGCCTCCACCGATCACAATCGAATTTTCCTCCAAAGCTTTGGTTTTATCAGTTGACTTCAAAATTCGAAGAGTTTCAGTTGCTTCCATAACAGACTTTTTGTTTTTGTTAACTTCGCCTTTTAAGGATTCAACTTCAGCCTCTAGATGTGCAATTTTTCCATTAAGAAGCGGCAACTTTTTCACTAAGAGCCTACAATCTGTGCAGATATGAATCAAAACACGACTTACTGATGGGATAACTCGGATCTCCAAAGCCATAGCACCTGAACAGTTTCTACACACCACTTGCTCGCAGATGTCACATGGATATCTGAAGAGTGCATTTTTGTCCTCTTTTAAAATGCAATCCGCATTACATTTAAAACACTTTGACATGTCAGTATAAATAATGAAACGAACAATGAAACTGGAACAGAGCTATGATCTCAAAATGTAAACACAAAAGATGGCGCAGGACAATTACAGATGAAAACTTTTGTTTATTAGGTTAATATGTACGTTTTTCGATGAAATAAACACCCACAGGGAGTAAAAACTGTTAACAACCCTATACACACTATTTTCTATAATTATTTTGAAGTAATTTTATAAAAAATTTGAGAAAACTTAGGAGTGTTTACTGGTATGTTGTATTGCGACTATGTTCATATATCTCTCTATGTCCCTAATAATTTAAATACTTCCTTTAACTTAAATATAACGCTTATTGAATGTTTGTTCATGTTCTATTCATGGTTTCTGTATACCTGTACCAGGCTACTTGGAATCGGCTCTTCAAGATTCATATAACTATGTTAAACTTATATACTTACATATTCTACCACTTTAATCTTATTTTTTATGGACCATACAAGTAGTTTACCATCTTTAGAGCAAGCTACTATACATTCTAAATTATTTATGGTACTAAAATTGAGGCCTACAATATCGCTCTCCCATCCTGTGTACTCAAACACTTGTTTCCCAGTCTTTGTATTGTATTGGGTAATTGAGCTCTTGGATGCCACAAAAACATTGCTGAAATTTAGATAATTTAGAGTTATAGAAGGTAAAGCATGTTTCCTTTAAAAGATATTAGGTGTCTATAAAAAATAATAGTTATTTGAATAACTTACTCCCCAGTTGCTGAAAATGCAGGTTTTAAATTTACAAATGATCCTCCGCCTTTAAATGTTACTGAAATATCCATTATGTTTATTGTTTACACGAATATACCTTAAAAAAATAAGAAAAAATTATTTATATTTTGAAATTTTTTTTTTAGGTTATTTTATTAGGTATTTTCATGTAGAGCAGGGCACGTGTTTTTATAAATTTGGCAACATGTAAATAAGCAACCGAGTCAAGTGTACAAAGGGAACTGTGTTGCTATCAAGTAGAGATGGGTTGTTATTCTGCCGTGCTAAGACAAGAGGTCGTAATTTTTGTTCTGTACAGATTTTTGCATATTTGGGACCGGTATAATTATTCTGATCAGTATACTAAGTCATAAAGTCGTATGTTAAGTAGAAATGCCCGAAACAGTATAACATTTTTGTCATATCTGCCAAATATTGAGAAAATACTAAATCAAAATGTCGCATTTAATGTATACAAAAACAAAATGTACTATGAGTCCCTTAAGACATATTAATTTAGCTTATTAAATAATAATTTGCGGTAATACAAGGTCGAAATGACCTATCTATCACGCACAAACGTAAAGACGAACGTAAGAGACTTTTCTTCCCGATTCAAACTAAATAAAACTGAACCAAAACCCTACCTTTCTAATATTTGTGAAGTAACATTTGTCAGAGGGTGTAGGACATTATTGTATAAAACAAACTTTGAGAGTGCTTTAATTCAACTGGACTTCCTTACTGCCAAAGCACTAAAAGAAGGTGTTCCTGAAGCAGAAAGAAAAACTATTCCTAGAGGTATCAGTATAGCTAGAAAACAAAATCTTATTCAGAAACTAACAGCAATGGGTATTTCAAAGGGCCGACTTCTGTTTTGGCAAAGTTTGCCTGAAAATCAGGAAGAAACCATTCTGGATGACTAAACTGTTTATTATTATAACGTTAATTTTAATGTTAAGGATTTATATATTTATTTTTGATTGACGTCATATTCTAATAAAGACGAACTAATAAATGTTTCTATTAGTTTATATTGTGTTATTTTATGTCCCACTGAAAAATTAAATTTTTCCTATTATCTTTAACCATGATAACAATAGCTGTAATTGCACATTGTTGATTATTAATATTTTATAATAGTTTTTATTAGGTTTTACATTATCATTATTAAGACAGTATGTCGTAACTTCACATAATATTTACCTATAATTATATATCACTAAGATAATATGTCGTATCGCAACAATCCAAAGTCAAAAAGTCGCAACTGACAAAAAGATAGGTCAATTTCAATTTAAAAAATCTGAATATTTACTTAATCAAGAAAGAAAGAAAGAAAGAAAATGTGCTATATTACGTAAGAATAATCTTGTGTACAAGCATCCTACAAGCTAAAAAAACAAAACACAAATACAATTTCAAAAATTGACAAAACAATGAACAAAATTAAACACAAGAAGACAAAACTTTTTGAACATACTTGAATTAATGATAACTAAATAAAACAATCAATTACTAAATAAAGGTAAACTTGTTGACAAAACTAGAGAAGAAAAAAGGAAAAAAAGAAAACTTTCCAACATGTCCAAGGTTAAAACCTATCATTAAAAAAGTCATCCAGGTTATAATATGCCTTAGCCAATAAAAGCGACTTTAATTCTCTTTTAAATTTCTTAACATCCGATATATGTCTAACACACAGAGAAACATGATTGTAAATTTTTTTACTTATGTAAATTAATGAGTTTTTGGTAAGGTAAGACGTAGGAATAGATAGGGGAACATCATTTACACGACGAGTCAAATGGCCAGTGTCAGAGGGTAGTTCGGGAATTTTGTGAATAAGAGCAGCTGTTTCTAAGATAAAGAGTGAAAAAAGAGTTAGGATTTTTTCAGAAATGAAGAGGGGTTTCTTGCAAATCTCTTAACTTAGCAGAACACAGGTATCTAACTGCTTTTTTTTGAATAACAAAGATAATGTTAAGTAGCCCCTTATTGGTTAAACCCCAAAAAGGCAAGCCACACCGAATATGAGATTCAATAAGTGAAAAGTACACTGAACACTCTCCCCTCCCAGCTCTTGTTTTGCCATTCTTACTGCAAAACATCCAGAAGATAATTTCCCAGCTAAATGTAAAATATGATCTTCAAACCGAAGGCGACCATCAATGGTAATTCCTAGGAACTTGCAGCACTCTTTATTCTGCAAGAGGGAATTTTCGTCAAACATCAGCACCTAACAGCACCCCTGAACATCGCACTTAAACCCCATAATAGACGTCTTTCTTACATTAAACACGAGCCTGTTGGAAGCACACCACCTTGATAAAATCTGAAGGTCTTCAAGGATACAAGTCTTAATATAATCAGAATTTTTATGGCTCCATAGTATGGTGGTATCATCAGCAAACTGAACCACCTTGCCCTGCAGTTTCAATGAACTCAAGTCATCCACATACAGTAAAAATGTCGTAAGTTTCAAATTTTCAAATATCTCCACCAAGGTACCATATAAGATATCAATCGATTTATACCTCAAATCAGGGGAATTTTAATTTTCCATCGAGTTAAAAAAATTATGAATTTAACGTAATTCATTAAGGATTCAAGATCACTGAAAAAAGGCAAATATATTCGAATTTAAAATTTATTACTTACGACCTCTTGTCTTAGCACGGCAGTATTTAATGATCTGTTATTTTTTAACTGTTATTCCTCAACAACATTACGCAACTGTTGTCGCTCGTCTAAAATAACAGGTATAAAATAACTATAGAAGTTGAGATATGCAACCGTTTTTAACCTTGTAAACATGGTTGTAGCATAGCAAAAACTGAATGGGAGTACATGCAGTTCGTAATGAAATTACGTTCTGCGCATCCAGCCAACCCGGGCTCAATCCCTAAACTTTTTAATAATTTTCTCGATAATTTTTAAATCCGATGGTGAACTTAAAGTTATTAAAATTGAAATAAAAAGCATAGTTGTAAAAAATTGTAACCAACTTTAATAACCTGTAAAATAAGGAGCAAATGGTTACACAAAATAAAAAACATAAACTCAAAAAACATTTTACATATAAGAGAAAATAATATCTAACAAAAAATATAGAAACTTGAACTCAAAATATAAAAATAATCGGTATAAATTCGTAGTCAGGATTACACTAATCGTCATTTTGATTAATGAACATAATGTTTTTTACCTTTGTACTTGATATTCTATTTCGGCGATAGCTTATAATGTGCCCCGTTTTGGAAAACATTCTTTTATGATGTGGCTACTGTACCAAATTTTAATTTTATTAGTTCACTTAGGAAGGGGTAGTTATAACTATTGTTTTTCCACCACTTTAACGGATTTTCGGTACGTTCTAATAATGGCTCCTCCAAATATCTTTGAATTTCAATAATGGCGTGTGCTTGTGACGAATGACTCGGATTTATATTTGCAGCTTTCTTGTCAAATGAATTCCAAATTGAAAACGGTTGTTGTGTTTCAAATTCAAATTCAAATTCAAATTCAAAACAAATTTATTTATCATGAAGGTAAATAAATAATCATATACAATATTGTAGCATAATAATATACATATGTTGTACAACCTATCAAATACATGATAAATAGGACCATGCCTCGATTATAGAGAACCGTTTATACAAGTTCATCATAAGATAGAACCTGTGTGGCATAGCCCTTCAAAAACCTTAAAAGTAAAAAGTAAAAAAAAAAGATTTTCTTAATTAATCGAGACATGCATGTGTTGTGTATCATATTTAAGTATTTAAGTAAGGCGAAGCAGGCGGGGGTTCTGGATATGCAGGAAAGGTAAATTAATTAATATTTATAACAATAATAAGTAGACAGCAATAGAAGACCGAGCGGCTCAGCTCTTTTAATTTTTACTGTAGATTAAGTATTGTTTTTTTGAGAATCAAGCAGTTTATTACGAATATATTTTTTATATGCAGTAAACGGAAAACTTTTGCAATTAGCCGGAAGTCTATTCCAAAGTTGAGAGGCGACAAAAACAAAAGATTTTTGAAAATTTGCTGTTCTATGTTGTGGTATTCTAAATAAATTTATAAATCTAGTGTTATGCTCATGAAGAAAATTTGTAAAATTGTTAGCTAAATATAATGGCTCCCTAGTTTTTATAACTTTATACACGAAGGAATACATGTGATATTTTCTACGATTTTTCATATTTAGAATTAAGTTATTGTTTAAATAAGGAGAAATGTGACTTCTAAATGGAATTTTGTAGGAAAAACGCATACAATTCTGAAGTTTTTGTATTGAGTAAGCGGAGTCTTCAGTCAATGAATCCGAATATACCACATCACAATAATCAAATAAGGATAAAACAAGTGTGTTACATAAAAAATATTTAGTTTTAGGAGGTAAATGATTTTTTAAGCCGTAAAGTTTTCTTAAGCGCATGTATGCAATTTTGAGCTTATTCTTTATATGTGTTTGAAATGAAATACCGCTATCAATGTATACTCCTAAGTTTTTGACCTCTCGTACTACTGGTAGCTGCTCATTACGAATTTTTGCATTTAAAGTTGTTGCTGCATTAAGGGCGTTCTTTCCACCACCCAGAAAAATTATACATGATTTAGACGAATTTAATTTCAAATTATGGTCGCAGGAAAAGTTATCTATATTTTGTAAATCCTTATTAAATTGTTCTTCTATTATGGGTAGAGTTTCACGTGAAAATGAAGTATACAGCTGGGAATCGTCAGCATATTGTTGTAACATTGAGTACTTTATGCAGGATTTCATATCTGCAACATACAATGAAAAAAGCAACGGCCCCAAAATAGAACCCTGGGGAACACCAGTAGATACAGGATAATAACTTGATTTTTCAGTTGTAGAAGCCTTGTTGATTACTACGCAATTCACTCTATTATTAAGATATGACTTGAAGAAATCAATCGCGTTATTCGAAAAACCAAAATAATAAAACTTTGCTAATAACATTTCGTGGTTTAAAGTATCGAAAGCTCTACTAAAATCCAATAATCCAAGACATGTTATTTCCTTTTTTTCCTCATTTATCCTACAGTTATTAAGAAGGTGTACTAGACTCGTGGTAGTGCTAAAGTTCTTTCTAAAACCCGATTAGCAGTCCGGGATGATATTGTAAAAATCGATAAAGCTGCATATTTGTTGGTGCACAAACTTTTCTAAAATTTTAGAAACCAGAGGCAGTATACTAATGGGTCTGAGGTCTTTAAACGAACCGTTTAACTGTTAAACGTTTCCGAAACCTGTTGCCTTTTTTCTTCCAAAGTGATGTTTTTTTCTTGATTTTTTTGCTCTATTAATGCGGTAATTGCATTTGTTGCGATCTATTTTGCTTGATCTCCAATTGACTCGCTACTGAATTC
Source organism: Anthonomus grandis grandis (assembly GCF_022605725.1). Lineage (NCBI taxonomy): Eukaryota > Metazoa > Arthropoda > Insecta > Coleoptera > Curculionidae > Anthonomus > Anthonomus grandis. The sequence goes on from NC_065546.1 coordinate 9,420,647, forward strand.
AAATTTTTTTATATCTCGGATCCAAAAACGTACTTAACAAAAGAGTATCGATGCCCTCAAGAAGCTTGTACAACACACCTTTTGTCATATCAGAAAACTGACGTTTTCTAAGATCTTTGTACAAATCATATAATCCATTAGAAACCATGATAAGGGATGAAAGCGTTACTTGTTTTTCTGTGCTCATAAACACGGTCGTTGATTCAAAGGGTGAAGGTAGAATGAGTTGAAATGGGCAAAACTGTTATTTTTTCATAACAGTTGCAACTGTTATTGTTATTTTTTCACAACAATTTAAAATAACAGGTTTCTGTTATTATTGTTATTTTGATATTTACTTGTTATCTATACTATACTTTTTAAATATAAAGCCTCATAATTTTGTTTCAATACCTCTTTTAGTTAAGAAAATTACATTTAGAACTTACGAAGTTTAAAGGTTCTGGTTTTCAATAAAAACCTCCATTTTAATAGCGTTATTTAGCAATAAAATCTAAAATCATTGTTTTCGCACATAACCTCATCAATGGGTCCCACCGCGGTAATTCCCCGGCAAACGTCAAACTAGTCAAAATAAAACACGAATTGTGTATATGGGCTGTGAGATCTAAAGCTAAAAGCTAGTTAAATTTCGTAATAGTAAATTTTTTGAGTGTTAGTGTGAGTGTAGTAAATGATTTGTTTGAACCAATTATTACAAACTTGTCCAATTTAAGAACAATTAGATATCTCACCTGTAATAAATGGAAAGGTAAGAGATAGTATAAGAACATTTATGTTTTCTAATAATTAACGCCTGTACCAGAGAAATTAAAAACAAATTTTTAAAAGACTTTTTAATTTCCCTGCTCTTGAATTCGACCATGGAATATAGAACATAGAAGAGCAATTTTTTTCCGCTATTTATTAACGATTCTGTGGGCTGTAGGAAAATGATTTGCAATGATTGCAAGAATTCTAGAAACTAGTTCATTTATTTTTGTAGACAAAATCCAAAATTAGGTTTTTTGTCTTTCAGGTCAAGTGAGGCAAAAAACCTTTTAAAGGGGAAAAAATCAATCATCTGGAATTTTTTTACACCAAAGGATGAAATTGTTGCCCGATGTAACTATTGTCGTCAAGTCTTATCTTACAAATCATCTATAAGTAATTTGAGGCAACATCTTCAAAGAAAACATCCGTCAATAAAGTTAGTGGAAAATGGTTCTACAACAACTTCAAATAATTCTCCTTCATATTCATCCAGTAGTAATTTACAATCAACGGTATCTACCGCTTTTGCCTCTATTCCATCCACGTCATCAGCACCCGTTCATTCACCCACCGCATCAACTACTTCAACACGCCCTGATTCACCTGCCTCATCTATTTCATCTGTTGCATCATCAGTCAACACTAATATAAATGAAAAACATACAAAAAAGTTAAGACAAGCTGTGCTTTCCGTCCCAAAAAAAATAAATTTTTCGCAAAAAAAAGCATTGATGATATACTCCTAAAATTAATAATCAAGGACTTTCGATAGTTGAAGATGCAGGTTTTAAAGAGTTTTATAATGCCCTAAACCCATCGTATTGTCTTCCCAGTAGAAAAACTCTATCGAATACATTACTGGCAGCAAAGTGCGAAGAAGTGTTAATTAAGGCACAAGAAAAACTTAAAACAGCCCAGGCAGTAACAATTACCACCGATTGTTGGACGTCCTCTAATAATGATGGCTTTATAGCCGTAACATCACGTTTTATTGATGCAAATTTTGAAGTAAATTCAGTATTATTAGAGGTTGGGCCTTGTAGTGAGAGCCATACAAGCAAAAATCTCGCGACGGACCTCAAACGGATCGCTAATGAATGGGAAATCAAAAGTAAAATTTTACTAGTCATATCGGATAACGCGGCTAATATTATAAAAAGGCAATACGTGATGAATTGAAATGGAAACATTTAGGTTGTTTAGCACATACAATAAACTTAATTGTTCAGGATGCATTAAAACTTGTCGATCCGCTTGTTGCTAAAGTTTCTAATATTGTTTCACACTTCAAAAGAAGTGCAGTTGCGAAGTGTAAGTTGGATGCCTATCAAAAACAAAATGGAAAAACTCCGAAAAAGTTGATCCAATCTGTAGTGACTCGTTGGAATTCTGTATTTTATATACTTCAACGATTCCTGGAACTTAAAGAAGAAGTGAGAACTACATTAGCTGCTTTAGGAAAAAAAAACCAATGCTCACAAATCAGGAGTTCGAGTATATTGATGAACTCATTCAAATACTTTCACCCTTTGAATCAACGACCGTGTTTATGAGCACAAAAAAACAAGTAATGATTTTATCCGTTATCATGGTTTCTAATGGATTGTATGATTTGTACAAAGATCTTAGAAAACGTCAGTTTTCTGATATGACAAAAGGTGTTTTGTACAAGCTTCTTAAGGACATCGATACTCGATTCAGGACTCTGCAAAATAGTTCCACTCTTCCGTTAAGTACGTTTTTGGATCCGACATATAAAAATATTGGATTCAGTAGCGAGTCAATTGGAGACCAAGCAAAAAAGATCGCAACAAATGCAATTACCGCATTAATATAGCAAAAAAATCAAGAAAAAAACATCACTTTGGAAGAAAAAAGGCAACAGGTTTCGGAAACACAACAACCGTTTTCAATTTGGAATTCATTTGACAAGAAAGCTGCAAATATAAATCCGAGTCATTCGTCACAGGCACGTGCCATTATTGAAATTCAAAGATATTTAGAGGAGCCATTATTAGAACGTACCGAAAATCCGTAAAGTGGTGGGAAAACAATAGTTATAACTACCCCTTCCTAAGTGAACTAATAAAATTAAAATTTGGTACAGTAGCCACATCTGTACCTTGTGAAAGAATGTTTTCTAAAACGGGGCAAATTATAAGCGATCGCCGAAATAGAATATCAAGTACAAAGGTAAAAAACATTATGCTCATTAATCAAAATGACGATTAGTGTTATCCTGACTGATTAATACGAATTTATACCGATTATTTTTATATTTTGAGTTCAAGTTTCAATATTTTTTGTTAGATATTATTTTTTCTTATATGTAAAAAGTTTTTTGAGTTTATGTTTTTTATTTTGTGTAACCAATTGCTCCTTATTTTACAGGTTATTAAAGTTGGTTACAATTTTTTACAACTATGTTTATTTCAATTTTAATAACTTTAAGTTCACCATCGGATTTAAAAATTATCGAGAAAATTATTAAAAAGTTTGGGGATTGAACCCGGGTCGGCTGCATGCGCAGAACGTAATTTCATTACGAACTGCATGTACTCCCATTCAGTTTTTGCTATGCTACAACCATGTTTACAAGGTTAAAAACGGTTGCATATCTCAACTTCTATAGTTATTTTATACCTGTTATTTTAGACGAGCGACAACAGTTGCGTAATGTTGTTGAGGAATAACAGTTAAAAAATAACAGATCATTAAATAACAACCCATCTCTAGATTCGAGTACTCGTTTCTCTACGACTTTCGCTGGGCGCCTTGGCAGCATAGATAAAAGAGGTTTAAGATAAAACATAGATAAAAGAGGTTGCTTGGCAGTAGTAGCAGTATTGGCAGTCCGCCACCGATGCGAATATTCAGTGGCTAGTTAGTAGTAAGAAATATAAAGCGAATACAGGAATCGACTATAGTTAGGCCGATGAGGCGAGGGCGCCGGCAATAGAAGACTTATGTTATGACTTGTGGGGTGGATTGGGTTGTGTTGTCTGCTGCAACTTCTACACTGCGCGAACGAAAAATATGTTTGGCTTTACGGTACGGCATCGGTTTCGATATCGATAATGCACGTATCGACTATTTTGACACATTGATTCGGTGATTCCCCGGTATAGTAAATCGTGTTTTTTATATGATAAATTTACGAGATTTTTATGCACCATTTGGAGAAAAGGATTGTCAATGGGAAGTTTGGTGCTTTTCTCACTGTATATAGGAGATACGTGGATGATATTTTTGTAGTATGGAATGGAAATGATGTGGAATTGGCGGATTTCCTCATTTCTATAAACTCTCTTCACGCAAATATCTCGTTTACCATTGCAGAAGAAAGAGATGGAAAGTTACCTTTTCTTGATGTTCTTATTTCAAAAAATACCAACAAACTTGAATTTGAGATCTACCGCAAACCCACCACTACGGACAATGTCATCCAATACTCCTCAAACTCCCCTTATTCCTACAAATTTGCCTCTTTTAATTCCCTTTTCTATCGCCTTTTCAACATCCCCCTTTCTAGAGAAGCTTTCCATGATGAACTAAATATAATTAAACATATTGCTTTCAATAATGGTTTTCCACTTGATATAATCAATCGCCTTTATTCTAAATTCTATAATAAATACAAACTTACTTACAACTTAATCCATCTTAATAATGAAAATAGTCATCTTTTTAGATCAATGTCATTTTTTGATAATATTTCTTTTCAGCTTGCAAAGTTTTTCAAGTCTACAAATCTTACAATTGCTTTTAAAACTACAAACAGTTTAAAAAGTCAGCTAGTTAGTACAATAGATAAGGCAGATTTCTTTTCAAAATCAGGGGTATATTCATTAAGATGTAATGACTGTAATGCCATTTACATAGGGCAATCGGGGAGAAAATTTTCCATCAGAGTAAAAGAACATACAAGTTTGGTGGACAGGTATAGGGATACTGACATGATCGAAACTAAATCGGCGTTTGCAAGTCATTTATTGGCCTCCTCACATGGTTTTTCTTTAACTCAGGGAGCGGATATTTTGCATGGGTGCTCAAAAGGCAAAAAAACTGGACTTGTTAGAAAAAATGGAAATAACTAAAGCTAAGAAGAGCCCTGTCCTTGTGTGTGTGAACGATATTTTCACGTTTGAACCTCACCTCATTTATAACAACCTCTCTTAAAAAGTCTTTTCTTCTTTTTTCCTTTTCGATTTTAGATATTTTTAGTTTTTATTGTTAAGATTGTTTACTTATATTCACACATATTAGTATAGTTCGGATTGTTTCCCATTTTTGATCATGTTACTTGGTGGCCTATGGGTTAGACGCGCGTCTGTGAATTTAAAGGTTGCTGGATCGTTTCCCATTGGTGACATTTTACATTTTTACTTTTTTATTTTTTTAAGCATATATTTTTATCTATGGTGAGAATTGTCAACTTAACCTAGCGTTTCTTTTTTTGTTAGTTGTAATGTGATCTGTGTAGGTCTAGGTAATGAGTTTTATAAGCGTTCTTTTTGTTTTGTGAAAAATATCTTAATGTATTTTTTAGGCCTGATGATGCTCCGATAGGAGCGAAACACGTGTAGCTTTTAAGACATTATATGGATTGGATGAGACCGTGACTTTGTGTTTTTACCTTTGTTTTGTTAATAAATTGGTGGCAAAACTTTTCCACAACTTTACTTACAAGCTATTGATTTCATCTAGTATAAGGCTCTCAACTTCAAAAGAGCAGTTTAATAACGCAAAACTTACAATTAATAAAGAGATAGAGGCTATAATAAAAAAATGCACTCATAATTATTTTGTTATTAATTCTACAAGGTAATCATAAACAAAAAAATTTTAAAACAGGCTATAAAATGCTAAATATTAATTTAACACACGGTTTCTGAATTGAAATTCTTCTTACGCGACCTTATGAATCGTGCCTTACGGACGGACATTTAACGAACGCAAAGGCTTCCTCGACCGTTCAAGAGCCACTACTACTGACCCAATTAGGGGCTCTGTAATTTGTCAGATACAGATAGTGTGAACTGTCAATCGGAACTCTAGAAACACCCGATATCCGACATTTAACCCAAAAAAAAATTTTGTTAAATTTTTATTAAAAAGCTATTCCTACTCTATAATATAATTTTCAAAAAGGGAAACAAATATGTTTTTAAGAAGTTCAATTGTTGCTATAACTTGTGAGTATTCCGTTTCTATCTATATCTATCTATATACTAAGAGAAATATTTTGTAGGTAGGCCCTGTATCTACATCCAGTGTAGACATTTCGGCCTTACTCCAATTCAATATCTAAAACAAAAATACCGCAAAGAAAAAAAACTTCCTCTTGCCCCGAACTCTTCAGGGGTTTTAACAGATAGTCCAGACTACAGTTTCCTGGATGGGAGAATTGCACCCATAGGGCAAGGCCAAAAAAAGCGTATGTTAAAAAACCATGAAGCTAAAATGCAGATTATTGCCTTAAGTAAAGAAATTGATTTTGCTATTGAAAGATATAATTCACTCCAGCGTGAAGAAAGCAATAGGAAGAAGGAAATCCTAGATGCGAAATTAAAACCAAAAGGGCAAGCATTACTAAATTCAAAGTAGACAGTACAATGTTAGTTTGTGATTAGTTATTTTATATTAAAAAAAAAGTTTTATGTTTTTATTGAGATTTACTTATATTTTTCTGATACTTGTCTAAATTTATCCCCTAATAAAGCTTCTAGGCAAATAAAAATATGCCATCTAATGTGGAAAGTATTGACAGTTATTGTATGGTAAGAAAAGATTGTGATTCGAGAGGTAGTAAAGTTTGCTTTATACAGGGTTACTGGTAATTCGATACATTCCTTTGGAGATGTGATAGGGGAGGGGGTAAGAAGTAAATTGAACCCTAATATGTATTATGCAAAAGTTGATAGTTTTCGACATATTTAATTTTTTCTGTTTTTCTTCAAAATGTAGACCTTAGTGGTTTAAAAGGCAGTTTCCAGAAAATCCGCTGTATATTTTTTAAACTTTTTAGGCAAAATACATGCTCAACACAATAGTGTTATGTTTGTAATGGCAAAAGTCCCGCAAATAGTTGTAACCATAGATAAATTCTCGATGCAAAGTGTAATTTTTTTTTTCTTAAATAAAATACTACACTTTCTAGTGGATATTTTTTGAAAAAAAATTATGCTACATTTTTCAAAATTTCCTTAAAACTTCTTTATTACCTAAGCTAGCTCACAGGATACAAATGCTTAAAAGTTAGGTGACATGGTTTTGTATTTTTATTATAAATTGTAAAGTAACGCATTTATCAGTATTTACCTTCACAAATCTTGTTCAAAATGAGAGCCTCTATTGCGAATACAGGCTCGGCAGCGCCTTCTCATTTCAGTCTTTGTTGTTCTAGTTGTTATGGTATTCCTGATCTGCTGGGCAGCGTTGGTTATTCTTTGGATAAGATCTTCCCGGGTAATTATTGGGGTTGCATAAACCAGTGCTTTCATTTGACCCCATATGCTATAATCAAGCGGGGTTAAGTCAGGGCTTCGTGCTGGCCAAGCTATTGGACCTGACCTACCAATCCAACGATTCGGGAAACGTTCATCCAGGAACTGCCGAACTGACCGCCGAAAATGAGCTGGACAGCCGTCATGTTGAAATATCATTCGTCCTCTAACGGCGAGAGGAATATCGTCAAAAAGATCTTGTAGGTCATGTCGTAAAAAATTTTCATAAATATCCCCGTTTAAATGGTCTGGGAAAAAATGTGGTCCTATTACATCCCGGCCAATAAGTCCCATCCACACATTTACAGAAAACTTTCTTTGAAAACTGGTTTCTCTTGTTAAACGGGGATTTTCTTCGGCCCAAAAATGAAGGTTATGAAAATTTGTAATGCCCTCATGACTAAACTTTGACTCGTCCGTCCACAAAATGTCGGTTAAAAAAGTTCTATTGTCTGCATCAGAATTTATAATAAATCTGCAGAATTCTACCCTTCTTATTGGGTCCCCTTCTTCCAATTCTTGGACAGGCGTATAATGGTAAGGATGGCTTCCCATTTGCCGAATCGTGGACCAAACTTTCCATTGCGATGATCCTGTTTGCTGCGCTACGGCATTAGTGGATGTGGTTGGATCGTCTTCAAAATGTCTTAATATTTCCTCCTCATCTTCTGCTCGATATACGCGAGGAGCGCCAGCGTCACCTCTTCTTGGTTTTACGGATCCAGTTTCAGCGATAGCTCGGTAGGTCGAAGCGAAAACACGGAATTTGGAATGCGGCGGTTCGGAAAGCGACGTTGGTATTCTCGGCGAGACTCCGCGGCATTACCATTGCAAAACCCTAAACAAACATAATATCTGCATATTCAGCGTTAGTAAACGTGGCCATAGCGCAGAAACCAATAGAATACCTTCTTTGAAAACACGAGAAAAAAAAACTCGAAACTCGTAATTTAACTACTTTCCACAACAATTATTGCTGTCAGACTATCTACACATCAAATTTTTAACAATAAAATTAAAAAAACAAATTGTTGCTATAGTACTTAAATACCATAGAAGTAAATACCACTTGGCATTTTTCAAGTGCGTTCTTACTATTAATAATAAAAATACAAAATTCTGTTAAAATTTTTGGTAGCATTTATAGCCTATGAGTTAGCTTAGATAATAAGAAAGTTTTACGTAAATTTTGAAGAATGTAGCATAATTTTATTTCAAAAAATATCCACTAGAAAGTGTAGTATTTTATTTAGGAAAACAAAATTACACTTTGCATCGAGAATTTACCTATGGTTACAACTATTTGCGGGACTTTTGCCATTACAAACGTAACACTATTGTGTTGAGCATGTATTTTGCCTAAAAAGTTAAAAAAATATACAGCGGATTTTCTGGAAACTGCCTTTTAAACCACTAAGGTCTACATTTTGAAGAAAAACATAAAAAATTAAATATGTCGAAAACTATCAACTTTTGCATAATACATATTAGGGTTCAATTTACTTCTTACCCCCTCCCCTATCACATCTCCAAAGGAATGTATCGAATTACCAGTAACCCTGTATATGAGTCTCCTAAATGGAAAAATTGTTAGTTGCAAGTTTCAAAGTTTTTCAGGAACCAGAAAGAACCCTTGTTAATTAGATATGCAAGGATATGCCTAAAACTTTGTTTCTTGTGAGTACTTTTGATTTTATTTTAAACTAACTAAACCACTTAGTTAAAATTCCTTTTAAAAGGTTAGTAAAAATAATTTTAAAATTAAAATATCAAGTTTTCACTTATTGTTTTAAAATACCAACTACCAACTTTTGCAACTCGGAATTGTTAATACCTATAAGTACGTTTGTCTTTTTTTAAATTTTATTAGTAATTTAAAACTAGTTTAATTTTTCTTTTTAAAAGAATAGAAAAATTTTCAAGTATCAAATTTAATTTAATGCACTAAGTACAAAGCATATTGTGTAAATTATAAGAAAAATTACCTTCAAAAAAACAACTTTTTTAATTTAAACCCCTGAATTCTCAGTTATGTTTTTTCTTCTTCCATGATGCTGGAGATTAGAATATTGGTGTAAAATTAAGGTTCAGAGTGGTTAGACCATTCTTTTCTACATGTTTCTTTAATAATCCAAAATTAGATGACCTGTCACCTGTGAGTCTGATTTCTCCAATATCAATTTCTTTGGGATGTATCCTTAAAAGCAATTTGCCTTTTTGAGTATGGATTTGGAGAAACTTACATCAGATTTGTAATTAATTTCGCCTCGAAAATGGCAAAAATCATTGCCATTTTCTTTCGTCAGTATAAATCTCTTGGACTGATTAAACTGCGATGGAATAGGCTTTTTAATGATTGACATACTTCTGTCTTTCAATAAAAAATTTGCCAGTTATTGCCAAGGTTCAAACTGTTGAGTATTTTTCAATTATCTCTTCGTACTCTGACCAGTTAGTTTTACGATGACACTTTTTCTTAATATTTCTCTTGATTAATGCAAATACTTGATCTCGACGCATACACAAATGTCCAAATATTGGGAAAACAATGTCTAATTTGTACTATACACTGCTGAATCTATAACATTCGAATTTTTGTAGCACTCAGTCTCCAAACCATACATAAGACAAAATATTATTCTTAAGAATACAAGTGGAACAAGCATCAGTTAAAGGGATTCAGAAACTTTAGTAATAAAATTTTTTTACAGATGTATTTTCTAAAAAAGCAAAGTTTTACATTGAAATCGCAGTTTCTTCCAAAAAAATTTCAAAAAACTGTATAAACAGACCAGTTTATACAGTTTTTTGAAATTTAGATCACAAGGTAAAAAAGTCGCCTACTTCTCTCCCTTTGGTGGAGATTTTACTTGCATTGAATGCTTTCAATAAGTTGTTTTAGGGATGCTCTTGTTTTGGTTTCCACTGGATCTCCGCAGTCCGCAAAGCAGTCTGTACTAAAATGGGTAATCCCCAGAAATGCCTTCTTGCATACTCTTAGTTTATCCTTATTGGCAGTTGGAACAAAATATTTTATTGAAAATTCATGATGGTTTTTTACAGTGGCGGTTCGTGGATCTTCAACTTGGGGACCGCAAGTAAATGGTCATATGAAATGAGAAATAAATAAGGCCTCTTTTACACGGTCAGGATATTTATCCGTCCGTCTGATCGCCCGGCCGGGCAGCGCCCTGGAGCGCTCTTCACACGGGAGTTTCCGAAACTCCGGACCATTTGGTGCTAGGTAATTTAGTTTGACGCTGATTATCATGGACAATAGACGCAAAAAGATTATAATCGCTTTGTTAATACATCGGCGAAAAAAAACAACGTAATAGACGAGTTTGGGTTCATCCGTTGCCACAAAGCCGCTACTTGAAAGGAGCCTTTTTTGTGCTTTTTCAACAATTGAAAGAAGACGAAACTAAGTTTTTAAATTATTTTTGTATGAGCGTTACTTCTTTTTATGAGTTGTTGCAACGTGTGCAGCCCGAGGTACAAAAACAAGATAGAGGAACTGCATCCAACCTGAACAAATGTTGGCTGTTACATTAAGGTAAGTTTCTATAAAATAAATAAAAAACAAAGTATACATTTTAGGTTAATATTCTATTTTAATGAAAGAATACATATATTTCCACTTCAAAAAAATCAAAAGTCAATATCTGAATTCTGTGAGAAAGGGATGACAAATCGTTATAATTACTCATAGATTGTGAGTCATTAGAATCAGGAGACAGGTAAGGTGGAGATATTACGTTAGTAGAATTGTTACTTGATGGAATCGTTTGATGTTGATTAGAGACACTGGGTAGCAGTGAAGTATATGAAAGGTCAGAATACTGCAACTGCTGAGAGTTCTGCAATGGATTGTTGCAGGGGTATTGTTGTGTTTGAGAGTATGGGAGAGTATAAATCTGCAGCTGTTGATGTTGGGTTGTTGGAATAGAAACAGCGTTCTGAATGTTTTTAATCACCTGCAGAACTCCCATCTGAAAATCTACAATCTGGTTGTCATTGAACTTTTAAATAGAAGGAAGAATGCCCTTAAAAAATTTCATATTACGGTCCTCTTGGTCTCCTGCCTCAATCGATTTTAGCATCCTTAGTTCAAATTCGTCGAGAGTTCGCTTCCTCTCTCTCGTTGACTGCTGTACACCTGTAGTCTTTACGGTAAGGGTTTTTGCAGATGGAATAGAAACGTATCATCCATTTTTTCTCTAAGAGACCAAACGAAAACAAAACAAAGGTAAAAACACAAAGTCACGGTCTCATCAAGTCCATATAATTTTTTAAAAGCTACACGTGTTTCGCTCCTATCGGAGCATCATCAGGCCTAGACCTACACAGATCACATTACAACTCTGTTGTAATGTGATCAATTGTTTCTACAATGTTGTAATGTGATAGGTCTAGGCCTGATGATGCTCCGATAGGAGCGAAACACGTGTAGCTTTTAAAAAATTATATGGATTTGATGAGACCGTGATTTTGTGTTTTTACCTTTATTTTGTTTGCAGATGGAGTTTGCGAAATTTGGTGGGTTGCATCTAGAGTCTCCATCCCTCGATCTGCTGATTGGAGTTCTTCTGTTTCCTGCTGACCTGCCTCATCTGTCTGCTTATAGGCCATGTTAGACTCAGTTGACCGGTGATATAAGCCCTTCTCGAGAAAATTTAGTTGTTCGTGATACACATACTTTCTCAGTTTTAAGGGGCGGCGCCGATGATCCACCGGAGGCTAAAAAAACTAAAGATTCGGTCTCCAAACTAAGAAGTTAGATAGATAAATAGGCAGCCCTCTGTTATGACAATTTCAATTTCAACAGATATTATAAAAACTATAGAATAAAAAAAGAAATACATTCTTTTTTTTTAAACATATTCGTGAAACCCGCTCGTCGAGGTCTAGCCATAGGCTACTCTTACTCAATGAATTTCCGTCATCTAATCTAAATTACCACTAAGTTACGATTATCATAACAAATGACAACAATTAAAAAAAAAAATACTGGTCGCTAAGAATAACAACTATTAGTTTAAGCAAAAAAGAGTAAACAGAATAAATCATTAATTTTTACAAGCCATTCACAGAATCGAAATACACTTTGTTGTTACTGTTGCTCAATTTGTTTAGAGAGTAATGTTTCTCGTATCTTATATTTAAATTTCTGGATATTGTATTTTTTTATTTCGTCTAATAAGGAGTTTTAAAGTTTATTCGAGTTGTACGTGAAAGATCTTTGAAAAATGGTAGTGTGATATTGTGGAACAGTGAATGTATTTTTTTGTCTTGTATTAAAGTGATGTACATTATCTCTAGGACAGAGTTTACTTTTTTGAAATGAAGAGAGATTGGGGGCTGATGAACACTCTGCACTCTGGCTGAATTTTTTTAGTTGCACTCTTTTTTGTTAGAAATAAACTTATAAGGTGTGACCCAAAAATAAGATAGGACGCCATCGAACGATTTTTTAAAATAGTAACCCTAATTTTAAAGAGCATATCAAATTATACATAGCTGCAATATTTCAAGTTTAGGTGATTAACCTTTTTCAAGATAATTAAAATATTTTTTATTTAATATAAATCTGTTTTACTCAAACAGTTTTTTAACAAAGGTTTAAAAAGTAGTCCAATTATAATTTAATATTGAACGTACTTATAAACGTACTTGAAAATTTAAAAACATACTATGTAATACTATGTACTAAACGTGTATGTAAAAATTATTGTACAGTGTGTCCCAAAAGTGAAATTGAAAATTGTAAAAATACAGATTATAATGTTATCGAGAATTTTTTTAAAATGCCATTATTGCCTATTTGTAAAGACCATATCGACTTGTACAAAACTGCAAAATTTCAGGTTCTTTATGACTTACGATTTCCAAGATAATTAAAACACCTTGTTTTCAAGAAAAACAAAAATGTACTCAAATTTTAGTAGTTCAAGTGTTTAAAATGCAGCTCATTTACTCCTCTAATGTCCTAAACATACTTGAAATTCCTTTTGGAAATTTCTTATAACTTCTGTAGAAATTAATCTACATTTATGGCTTATTCTGGTTTTCATCTCCTTAAAATTTGCGGGATTGGACACATAACTTTGAATTTCAAATATACCCATAGCAAAAAATCTGAAGAAGTTAGATCGGGAGATCTTGGTGGACATTCAGAAGGTTCCCTTCAATCAATTTATCTGCCTGAAAATATCGTATCCAATAGTTTCGAATGGCACGTGCAAAATGAAGAGGTAGGAACATCTTATTTCAACAAGATGTTCCTATTTGGCATATTGGCTTTAATTTGAAAAAAAACCCTTACAGAGAGTTTAGTGCTTAGTATACTTAAATATTGTATATGGTTATTTTTTAACTGAACAAAATAAATATAAAATCCAGAAAATTCAAAACTCCTGTGTAAAATTTACTAGAAATTTGCCTCTGAAAGTTCACGTGAGTGAGCATGGAAAGCAGGTCTATAGTCTTAAGATGGCCCAAAGAAGATTTTTGGATATAAGCTGCACTGTACATAAATTACTTAATTTTCATGAACCAGAATATCTCTCAGAATTCCTTATTCAAAGGGGAGATACACATAATGTAAATATTCGCTATAAAAGCACACTGGCAATCCCCCAGCATGAGACTGAATTTCTGAGTTGAAGTTCTTTCATATATATATATTTACAATGGTTTACCTGCAGAAATTAAAGATTTAGGCATGTCCTCTTATTATATAAGTCTAAATTAAAAAAATTTTTGGAGACTGCTGATATTTTAATACGGGTGTAACTTTGATTCTGGTATGGTTGTCTGAATCATTTTTGTTCAAATTTTTATTTTTAAGAAAATTGTCCTTTAATTATTTATTGTGGTGGTTATTAAAACACGCTTAGCGGTACTTTCCACCTTTGTATGTATATAGAATAGATGTAATTTATTTGTTGCATACAATAAAGATTATTTTGTTTTATTTTTTATTTTTATTTGATCGGGAAACAGAGCAGCTATAATTGGAATTAGTTTTTCTTTTAAAAACTGTAAATATCTTGCTCCGTTCAGATTTTCTTCAAAGAAAATTGGGCCTATAACGTGTTGGCCTACAATTCCTGGCAAAACATTTACTTTCTCTGGGTGTTGTGTGCGGCCTTGCCTCATCCAACATTATATATTCTTGTGCCCACTTTTTTCTCGATTTACTTCTCCGTTCAGCATACACGTTGATTTATCAGAAAAGAAAAAAATTTTTGTTTTAACATTATTATTCTGTAGTACCTAGTTCCAAAAATTCGATTTGAGTGTGTTTTATTTTGTCCCTACTTCCAGATCGACCCCTGTTTTTTCCACTATTAAAATTAACATCTAAAAGAAACGATTTTCAATATTTTTGACCGTTTAGCATTCTTTAAAAGCAAAACTTTTAATAAATCTAAGCCTTTGTGACTAACATAAGAGCAGTGAATAAACAAAAAAAATAGGGTTCTCATAAATATAACACAAACTCGAACATTACAGCACTGGAAATATTTTACACAAACCAGAACTCAAATAGACATCGCTATATCTAAATAAAAATAAATAAGTTTAAAACATATTGTAAATACCTATGCAAGTGACTCTCGATTATTATGGAGGAAAATATATGTTTCTTTTAATGTTTTTCAAGAAGGATGGTTGTTCATCCTTTCAATTACTCAAAAGTATAAATACACAGCACGTTATTTGCAGTTATCTACAAATGCATCACCGGATGGAAAATTAACTCCCAACTTTTATTTAAATCAAAAGAAAAGCTAACTGTGTCAGACCCTTTTATTTAAAAACTGTCACTATAGCAGTTTTTAAAAAGGTATGGTCGCAACTGGTCCTGATTCCGTTAATCTTGAAATGTTGTATCTCTAGTGTCCACTAATTCTGACCCACCCCAACGAATATAATTACTTCCTGACTAGATTAATTATTTCCAGAATGCTGAAAGATGTTAAGTATGAATCATATTTCAAAAGAAATGTTTCTAGCATTAATGTCTTGTGACCGATAAGTAATCAAGTTTGTGAAAAGTTCTCGAAGAAAAATGACTTTACAAATATCTGATTGTTAAAATATTGATCATTCTGCCTGATTGTCTATCTGTCTTTGAGCCTGGTTTTGGTTGTGCTATAACTATGTAGGTTGTGCTACAACGATGTAACATAAATGATGTAAATAATTTATCCCACGACAAAGACTACACTAAGATATTTCGCACGAAAAACCATGAAAAGTCTCAAAACCATCTCACTTTTTGCACCTTAATCCATCTAAATCAAAACCTATGATTTTTGACAATAAAAGACTACAATGATTAGGTGATTGTTATTCGCATAGGGATTGAAACACTTGTGTGAAGGATTGCAAGTCTGGCTTTATGTCTGGATGTAGATTTACGAGTTTCGGTTTTAAACCCATATTAACTATGGTTGCAAAGGACATATTCCTCCCTTAAGTTATATTGGCATGCTTTGACACAATAATTAAAAATAAAACTAACTTTGATGCTATTTCACAAAGATATGAAAGGAAATGAGAGGAAACTTATAAGATCTTCTAATGACCTTTCTCCATAGATTAGCAATGTATTTTAACTTATAATAACTTTACTGCCTCTGTTGTCAGTCACTAAGTTGGTTATCATTATTTTTTTTTCTCCTTGAGTTATATTTCTTGCTTAATGAGCTTGAATATACATATAAGGTTCTGAACATTCATTTCGGAAATTTTATGTTATTATTAATTATTTTGTTCTTAAATGCCCCAGTTCTATTCAACACTTGATATACCTGATAATGTAGTTTTTTTTTGAGTTTATATTTCTAATAATGTTGCATGTAGAGTGGCATTGTGCTATAGGGGCACCGTGCCCAAAACTTCATGCAAATTTATACGTAGGAAGGTTTGCGCCAGTATAGTAGTTTATATCTTTTTTTGGTTTCTTATATATTTTATAGTATCGTTTTTTTTTCTTAATAAAGCTTTCACATTTGCACAATTATATAATTTTCCTTTCTTTTAACATTAATTCACAACAATTAATATAGAAGTGGAGCTGTTTTCATGCAGGTAAATTTGTGAAGAGCTTGAGCTGCTGTTTTGTTTTATTTATTCTTTTTCTTTGCTTTTGTCTTTTGCAGTAGTTGGTGGGATTAACGTTTGTAAATTTGTTGTTATATTTATTTAATTAATAATTAAATTAACAGCTACTAATTTTGTAAGCCTATCTTTGGTTCAGTATAGATATAAATAATATTGATAACATAATATCACTTCTTTTAAAACTTATACCATTTTTGTTTTTGTTTTGATCATTTTTTTTTAATTTAACGCGATTTACTCCTTTAGTTGCATAAGCTTCATTTGGTAATGAAAAATGTCACTATTATGCTTGTATATACCTTTGTTCTCTTATAAAGCATGCAGGGTGCACAACTCAATGTAAGATCGCTTTTCAATCGTTTTCATGAGTTTACCTCATTGGTTGTTGAATATGACTTCGATGTTGTTATGTTAACCGAGGTTAACCGAGACGTGGCTAAACAATAATTTATCTGTTGATGCACTGAATATCCCTGGGTACTGTTTTTATCACAATGATCGATCTGGTAGAGGTGGGGGAGTTGGTGCCTATGTAAAATGTAATCTAAAACATACAACTATTGATTTTAATTTTCAAACATCTTATCAACTAGAATACATATTTTTAAAAATTACACTTCTAAATAAAAATATAATAATTGGAGCTTTTTATCGACCACCTAACACAAATATAAACAATATGATAAATGATTTTGAAAACATAATATCTGAGACATTTCTTCAAGCGGATATACTTTTGTACCTGGGAGATTTTAACATCAACTTTTTTAATTTATCTAATCCTATACTGGATACTTTTGAGTCATATGGTCTGCAACAGCTTATAAATGAGCCTACTAGAGTGACGGAGACCTCAAGCACTCTTATTGATCCTATATTTATCAATAATTTTGACATAGTAAAACAATGTGGAACGATATCTTCAAATGCAATTTCTGACCATAATTTAGTATATGTTAATATGTCTCTTAATATTAAAAAAGCACCTCCTAGAATATTCTCTTTTAGATCATTTAGAAATTTTAATCAACTAAATTTTGAAAATGATCTTTTAAATATGTCGTGGCATCAAATTTTATGGGAAGAGAACTTAGAAAGTAAACTAGAAATTTTCAACCATTTCATTATAGAACTTTTTGATAAACATGCTCCCATAATAGAGGTCCGAGCAACAAAACCAAAAGCTCCTTGGTTAAATTATGAAATTCGTCACCTAAAAGTATTGAGAGATAAAAGTTGGCAAAAGTATAGAAAAACTAGATCGGACGCTGACCATTTATTCTATAAAAATATTCGTAACCAGACATTATCTGCCACTAAAGCTGCAAAAAAGAGATATATTATAAATACTTCTCAATTAAACAATACAGCTAAACTCTGGAAAACTCTTCAAGCTTTAAATGTTCGCTCACAAAAAAAACACATTATACCAAGTAACCTCTCAAATCCTAATGAAATTAATAGTTATTTTACATCATTTTTGCAATCCACATCAAATCCCTCAAATAATCAAATTTTATATTATAACACCCATATATTCAACCCAGAAATAAACATCAAATTTTCTTTAGCTACAATAGATGAAATACACTCCGCCCTACATAACATCCGAACTAACGCTGTTGGTACAGATCAAATTAATGCAAAAATGCTAAAAATATGTAGCCCTTTAATAGATCATATAATTTTACACATTGTTAACACGGCCATAGAGAAGAAACAAGTCTTAACAATCTGGAAAACTGCTCTGGGAATCCCACTACCAAAGAACAGTCAGCCCTCCCATTTTTCTGAGTTGAGGATCATAAGTATTCTTCCCACCCTGTCAAAAATTTTTGAGCGAATCCTTTATAACCAAATATTCACTTATTTTACTGTTAATAAAATCCTGCCTGATAATCAATGTGGATTTCGAGAGAATTTTAGTACAGTATCTGCTTTAGGCTACCTAAATATTTTGGTACTTCTAGACTTCTCTAATGCCTTTGATACTCTGGATCACCGTCTCCTATTAGCTAAGCTAAAATATTATGGGTTCGACGCGGACTCTGTTCAATTAATTAATTCATTTCTAAGCAAACGGTCGCAAAAGGTGGTCTATAACAATATTACGTCGATTGCATTGGATGTTCTGTCGGGTGTGCCACAAGAAGCTATTTTATCACCCCTTCTATTTATTATTTACATCATTGATATAATTCTCGCACCTAAATACTGTAAAGCACATGCATACGCGGATGACACACAAATCTATGTCTCTTTTGATTATAACAAATCGCAAGAAATGGCCGATAAAATAAACGCTGATCTTCAGGTAATTAAAGAATTATCTGCTGAACATAACCTAAACTTAAATTCTGACAAAACTAAACTATTATGTATTGGCAGCAAAATCAAAAGAAATTCTATTAAAAACAACTTAAAATTAAAAATAAATGATACTACATTAAAATTTGTATCCAGCGCAAAAAAAATCTTGGCTAACTATCGACGAAGATCTCAGATTTAGCGCACACGTTCAGAATATAACAAGAAAAAGCTTCTGTGCGCTGAAATTATTATATAATAATCGGCACATTCTTAACTACTCGTTGAAAAAAAGTTTATGCGACACATTAGTACTCTCACATTTTAACTATGGTGACTTTATAGACGGTCCATGTCTTACAGCTCTCGATAAACAAAAAATACAAAGGGTACAGAACGCATGCTGTCGATTGATATATGGAATCAGGAAGCATGACCATATTACTCATAAAATTGTAGAATCTAACTGGCTAAATATGTAAAGCCGTAGAAAACTACATCTTTCAAATTTTGTGCATAAGCTTCTCAATACCACTAACACCTCGAATACTCTTAAAAATAAATTTCTGCCAAGGACAAGCATGCCATGGACAAAATATTAGAAACAAAAACAAATTCTCCCTCCCGTTACATAAAACATCTATGTTTAAAAGATCCTTTTCATACAAGGCAATCACCTTATATAATTCCATACCTGATAATTTTAAAATATTTAATATTAATAAATTTAAATACAAAATGCGTTTGTTTTTATTTAAACAACAAACTCACCATGAATAAGAAAGGATTTTTTTTTCTCTCTTATTAAAGACAAAAAGACACTTAAAATGAGCATGTTAAGGCAATACTTAATAAAAAAATAAAAAAATGGAAGAATAACCAGGAAAATTGTATGTAACTTGTGTAATAAACCAACCTTATAATATATTTGAAGAGTTTATAAACAGGTATTGGCATTGTATGCTAAACTGGACTAGGCTTTGAAATGATTTCAAAACATAACTATCTACTTTTTAAAGAAAATCTCTACCTGCTACTGGATAAAGCTATATTACGGTCTTTTGTATCGCACAGTTTGTCGTTGTGTATAATAATTCTTTAAGTAACTTTTTTTTTCTACAATGTGTGCGTACATTTAAAGAGCTATTCGCTAATAAGTTGCATGATATTGTTTTATTTTCACTTCAGAGGGATTAGGTAGGTTAAGTAAGAGTAGCCACATGGCTAAACTTCGCCTCTCTTATATCCCTATAGAAATGTATGTATGATAATTACAACTGTAAATTATTTGTTTGTTAAATAAAAGACGTTTATTATTATTATTATATAGATATGTCCTCTTTACTTAATCAATAAATTAAAATACCACCCTCATGTGCAGAATTAAAAGCCTAAGAGCTAATTACGACCTCATGAAAATGAATTTTTTCGGCGATCTTTTACATAAAATGTGTTTCAGTTGTATTGTGAATTTACGCTAAATATTAAATATTTCTCAAATAATTATTTGAAAATGTTAAACATTTTTTATTGAACTCTTAGAGATCTAAATACAAAGCATGGAGATTGTGGTAGACATGTATTCATGAATAATATATATTTTTTTTTAATTCTATTTTGTATTAAACAGTTATATTATATTTTTGGTTTTTTTAGTCAGTTTCTTAGTATATATTTATAAATTTCGCAAAATAAACACATTATTATTATTGTTATCATTATTATATAATTTTAGAATGGTTGGGTTGGCTAGTATTCTGCAATGTATGTTTGTTTAAAACACATCTAATTTAATGTCTAATATCTAAGAAGAATCTATCAAGTAAACCTTCCTCTTCAGACGATTCTGTAATTGAATTTTCTCCCGCCATAATGTCGTTAATCCACTTGTAGTAGGTTGGAATTCTTGAATAAACATTAGGATTCTTCTTATTTGCAATCCCACACTTATTGGTAATAAAAGATGCTATCCCGACCTGCTTGTTATCCACTAATAGAGCTGTACCAGAATCACCCTGTTTAAATTATATATTAGTAAAGGCAAAATCTAAAAAAACTACCGAGTTATACATTACAAGCTCCACCGTTCATAGCTCCAAAGCAAATGTGGTGTTTGTTATCCATTTTTTGAGCACAAGTTTCATCATCATAAATCTCAACTTCTAGTTTTTGTAATTTTCTGGATATGGGGTCATTTTGCTGGAAAAAAATTGTCTGTTTATACTATCAAATAGTTTTTTATGGAAAAGAAGGCATTATAACAATAAATGTTTTTTTTGTATAAATCTAATAAAAACTCAAAGAACTAGGATGAGGCAGTTATTGAAGCAGATATTATCAGAACGATGTAACAAACTTTATAGGTAAAGCTAATAAAACAATTAAGAATATACAAAGAATATAATGTAAATGTAAATTTTTATGACGACATAATATAAATCTTTGTATAATAAAATAAAAATTGTAAGTGGTAATAATATATAAGTATGGAGTATGGTACATATTTCATAAAAACTAATTTTTTAATTCTGGGCGCATAGCACAAAAAGATCATGATTCCCATTCTAATCTTTATTTAAGAGAGTTGTATATAGAGATTGAGTTTTTTTAATTTTTCTAGTAACAAAAGTTCATGTATTTAGTTAAAAACTAACTAGATGAACCAGTTGATTAAAACATGAGAATTGGAGATGACATATGCAATTGAGATCTCTCATGAATACTTTAATGTATAATGTATTTTTAAATTTAACTTAAAATAAAATAACTTAATAAAAACTAATTAGTCAACTAATAACATAATAAAAATTTATATTTGAATTTTATTTAAAAAAAAAATAAAGAAGTGTCTCTAGTGATGCTAAGTAAATTAATGAAATGATGAAAATTCTAAATTTATAGGTCCGATATACCAATGAAAAACCTTCCTCCACAGAACAAAATAATTTCAACATCCTGTGGAGACCAAAGTTCTTGACATTTTATATAACAAAAAGCATTTTCTTCAGCCATTAAAAGTTTATATTTATAGAAAAAAAGTAGTAAAAGTTTTCAATACCAGAAAGTTTGTGAACTTTTAAAAGAGGAAAAGACTGTAAGTAAAATTGCCGATTTTCTATTTTTTAACGTTCAATCTTTTGATGGAACTTTTCATGTTATATATGTTTTATTTATATAACATTAAAATAAAATTGAAATGAATGGTTAAGTTTAGGATGTAATGCAACTTTTTGCTTCATTTAAAACTTCTTCTTATCTCGCCTAATTCTATAACCTAAATATTTCAAAGTATTTTTAAGGATTTTCCTTGAATTCAATAAATAAGCACACTTGAACACTAAACATTTATTAAACTTTTATTCACTACTTATCACACGTTCACTATTTACACTTACAATCACTTACTATTTTTAATCACTCATTGTAGTAGGTACTCAAATCATAACTATAAACTTCAACTTAACATCGAATCAGGTCCCAATAACATTCTTCCACTAATTTCTAGAGTTTTAACAGAATGTTCTTTAAGTACAAATATAAATCGATTAGAATGATTCAGCCAAGACAGGGCCATAGTAAGCCAACTTTGTAACATCTAATTATCATAATAGTTATAAAAATAATCGGTCTGACCTATATACAACTTAAGCCTCTTAAACATATCTAAATAAACTACCTTCATCTTTGCCTTAGGGCTGCGTTGGCATTAGTTTTGGTGGCTTTCTTTAAGGGTTCCAAAGTCATACTTTGTCACCTTGTTGAAATTCTGTTGGTCGTATCGTCTTGAGGTACCAAACACCAAGTCACACCGGCTGATGTCAACCCAGTCGTATGATTAACTGTAGGCAGCAAAAACGTTGGCAAGTAGAGATATACCAATCCTTTTGATGTTTATCCTTGGAAAGATGTTCTTTGATAGTCTTATTGAACCTCTCCACCATGCCATTGGATTGCGGATGTAAGGCTGTTTTGTGAATCCCAAGGAGCACTTGTCAGACATTTTCGGAACCACTATTTAACATTTTGACAGTAGTTAACCTAGTAGAACCTGTCCCGGATTTTATCCAAAGTCTTATTTACTCCCAAATAAGCTTCACTTGCTCCAGTATGTATCTACTCCAGGACCTAGTGAACTTTCTTCTTGGTATCACTAACTGCTTCTTAATAATTTTTCACCCGGGCTCTCCCACGCTCTGATCAACAACCGATCGTCGATGAATAGTGAGTCTTACTGCGCCCATAGTGCCTTAAATGCCAACCCACTCTCGGCGCTCCACACAGTCTTGGTCTGCCGTTTTCCTTCTCCTAAAGAATATCTAAGATTTTGGTCTCCGCATTGGCCTTTAATTAACTCAGCAGTATTTCCATCCTTTACTAATTTCTTCTCCTTTAATACAATGTTTGCGTTATGGCTGGCAATATCTCCTGGATAAAGCATCTGCGTTATTATGCAGTTTACCTGACTGTTGCTTCATGTTAAAGTTGTACTGCTGCAACTTCTCTAACGATCTTGCGATTTATCTTGCTGGTTGTTTCATCTGCAACAACCATTTTAGGGCTGCGTAATCTATCCTCATTCTTGTCCTTGGTATTTGTAAAAACGGTTTACCGTTCTGACAATAGCTAGAAGCTCGAATTCGTGACGCAATAATTTCTTTCTTTGATAACAGTCTGCTAAAATACGCGATGATTCGTTCCCATTCTGGACATGTGAAAGCACAGATCCAATACTAATACTGCTCGCATCTGTATCCAAAATAAACTTTCCTTGTTGTTGTGGGTATTTAAATAGAGAAATTGAAATAGGGAACATAAAGCTGCTTTATGTTCAGCAAAGCATGAAAGCAATGAAAGCAAGATTGGTCTGCGTGTTTCATTGAAAACTGGATTTATGTTTTGGCAAACTATGCAAAGGGGCAGCAATATTGGCAAAACCTTTGACAAAGCTGTGGTAGTATGTGCAGAGTCCAACGAAACTTAAAAAAAATATTTTATCGGTCAGTCGCGGCCAGTACTTTATGCATGTAGATTTTCCCGGCTCAGCTTGCATTCATTCTGCCATTTCTGACAGAGCTAGCACTTTTAGATTTTCGACGTGTTCATCAAAACTTTATCCCATTACAACAACATCGTCGAGTTAAACAATGCATGTCTTCCATGTAAGTCCTCCTAGTACAAATTCCATTAATCTTTCGAATATACCGGAAGCATTACACAGACCAAATAGCATAATATTAATTTGATAGAGACCATTTCCAGTCTTCTTCCTGAATGCCTACTTGCCAATATCCATTTTTTAGATCCAATGTCAAAAACTAGCTCGAACCGACAAGAGCCTAAAGCGTATGGTCAATTCTAGAAAGCGGGTAACTATCTTTTTTTTCGTTACGTCATTAAGTTTTCTATAGTCTACACAGAATTTAGTTAATCTATCGATGACTGTGCCTCCTGGTGTTTGGTAACAGATAGTCTCCTAGGTGTTTGACTGACTGGTTAAGTATTTCCAGTATTTATTTTATGCTTAACTACTCCAGTTATTTCAGTTTTACCATAAGGCTCTTCAAAGATCGCGCTGTGCTCGATGACAAACTATTTGGCATTGCTCAATCCGTCCGAAGAAAGATGTTTCCTTTAAATTTCTTGGTCAAAGAAAAGACGCAACTTTCTTCACATCTGGACACCCATCTTACTGGTTGATGTAAAGCCACCAAGTCGCCCTTAATGCTAGAGGGGGTTGTTGGCGATTCTTATGGGAATGTCATCTTATAATGTTACCAGTGACTTTGCAACAAGGTATTTTCCAGGTATTCTCCTGTCTTTGGATCAATCCAATGTGGCTCTTTCAAATTTTTCACTAATCTTCCAAAAAAGATCTTACTATTACTACTTACTCAAACACAATCTGTTGCCACAACCGTCACAGCTTATGCGCCTTCACTTACACTAGACAAAATAAATTCTTCCGAACCGAATCTTTAGAAAAAAAAGATGTAAAAAAAGGAATATTTAGCCTCTTGTCAAATGAGAATCCGTGCTGTCTAGTAAGCTTCATTCTCAAAATAAACTCATCTTGTACATCATCTACCAATGCCTCGTGAACTAAAAGTAAGACTTCCCAACCAGATATGAACGTTCATCTTCCTAATAACGTTAGCCGAATCTCCAGTCGCCGTGCGCATCATTAATTTCCAAGATAAGGGCTCAATCTTTAAGCTATGTTCTATTATCTTCCTGTTATTAGTGACACCGCTGCTCCCGTGTCAACCGGTCTTTAATTAACTTCCTCTTCAATAGACCATTGAAGAGGCTTTCGGCAGATTTTCCCAGCCTCTTAATGGAGATAACTCCGACGCCTTTATCTTCACAAGCCAACACCCGCCCCTTAGTGCTGACTGTATTAGTTCGAGAGATTCCGCGATCTCTGGATGGTGAACGAGATCGTATTTAAACTCGACAGTCACGATTCATGTGTCCTATCCGTCCACATCGATAGCACTGAATACCTTGGCGGCGAGGAGGCTATTGGCATTATATTTATTCTCTTTGATGGAAATAGATTTGATCTTTCACTTGGAAATGTTATATGAGCTTCACTTTCCAAAGTTTTATCCAGCACTTCACTGCTGCTTTCAAATTTGCTGATGCAGCATTCGTTGGATTTCTTGATTTCTAATGCCACTAGGAAATATGGGGCGTCAAGTTCATCTTCGACTTTTTCAGAGGCTCCTGGGTAGGCCAGATATATTACTTGATATCGGTATAGCTTTCTTCGATGTTGATCACCAAATGTTCTCTCTAGGGCTATGGCCAATGTCTCATAGTCTTGTTGGTGAAAGATCTGGGGAAATGTCTCTAAGGCCGATCCCCGAAGAGCTACCATCAAAGCAGTTGCTTTATCTTCATTATCCCAACTGTTGGCTGCTGCAGCTGCTCCAAATTGTTGCTCGTACATTGCCCAAGAAATCTGACCATCAAACGTTGGAGGTTTTATATTCTGGGAGATGTAAAGAGAGCTCAATCCCAACGATGGTTGCCTTTTCATCTGGGTAATTTCGGACTGTAAGTTATTTATGCAGTCCCTCATGCCCTCCATCTCGTGTTTTTGTTGTTCTTCCTAAATTTCTTTTATATAATTTTTTCTTTCTGGCCTCATTAAAGCGGCTCGTATTAATTCTTCTGTAATCTTTCCTCTTGTTCGTGCTTTTCTTGGCGTCTTCTTTTCTAGTCCTGCCGCCGCCTCTCTCGTCGTTGTTGCTCTTTCTCCTCTTGTTTTTCCTGTTATCGTCGCTCTTTCATCTGATAATTTGGACATGAATTTATTCATTTGGTCCATATCGAAACATTATTTTCTCCAATTTACCAGGAAAATTTAAGAATTCGTTACTCTGATCTCCTAATACTTTGTGTTGCAAAATGCCCTTTTGTATATTTTTTCCGACACGAATTGCTACGGATTTCCAGTGGGTTCAATAAATAAGCACCCTTGATCTCTAAGCACTACACTTTTATTCACTACTTCACTTACAATCACTTACTATTTCTAATCATTTATTGATTATTTCGCGTATTCAAATCACAACTATAAACTTCAACTTAACATCAAATCAGGTTTCTATTTATACCCAATAAGATTCTTCTACTAATTTCAAGAAATTTAACAGAATGTTCTTTAACTACAAATAGAAACGAATATAAATCGATTAGAATAATCACGGCCAAGACAGGCCCATAGTAAGGCAACTTTGTAACAGTATCTTACCCCAGTTTTTCCCCAACCAATTATTACACCACTTTGAGGTTTTTCTGTGGAAAATTCATTTGCGATGATAACCGGCTTCCAAGTATCATCTTTGGGAAGCGATTCCTCTAGCTAAATAATATAAGACATACATATTAGAAACTTTCTTGTAATTTTTATATATACATTTAAATAAAGGTATTTTAAAGAGTTCTTAATGGTGTTCTAATCTACTTTTTTTTTGGGTGTAGTTGCAATCCTAATTTTTATCGCTCTTTTTGAAATTTTTTTATATTGAAGGATAATTTTTGTTGACAGAAGAATTTCTTAGACAAATCGTTAACAGGGATATTGTGAATATGAAATATCATCTAGTGAATGTTACTTAAAAGTGTCAATATAGCATCACAAAGTTTATAATTATATAAAAACATAATAATCATATATCATAATAAAATCATAAGAAAGGAGCTTACCTCTATTACTGCACAATCGTTAATAATTTTGTCAGAATCAAACTCATTACAGTTGATTTTCTTGACATTTCTGGTTTGTATCGAATCGGTAGTAATTTCTGTCAAGCCATACTGAATCGAATATGCTTTTGCATCTCTGGGTCTAAAAGCAAACAAAATTACAGGGTGTTTCAGAACTATGGGATCACACTTCTGGGGGTTGTTCAGTGCAACAGAAGAATCCATTTGAGTATAGGAACCCATGTCCGGAAATGCGTCACTACGCCACTACGGCCCTAAGACGCGTTAAAATGTATAAAAAACATTAATTACCTAAATAGGATCTGCTGCATTTATTTTTACCTTTTGTACATGATACCATAACAACAATTGTTTAAAATCAACGCTTATCAATGTCAATTCTCAATGTCATATTTAAAAATTTTATAGCTTACAATTTTTAAACATTTATTGCTATTAGAAAACTTTACCAATCAAGAATTGGCGGATATGCATTTGGCAACAAACTGCAATGCACGAGCAGCATCGCGGTTATATCATGAACGTTATCCCGAACGACAGCATCCTGGATACAAAAAGTTTATTGCGGTTCATCGGCGGCTCGCTGAGACAGGCATATTTAAGACCAAGATGCATGATACTGGTGTTGCTCGAACCGTAAGAACGGTCGAATTTGAAGAAGAGGTGCTTCAGCGAGTTGCCGATGAACCATCAAATAGCACACGTGACATCGCTAAGAATATGAATACCAGTAACGCTTCTGTCTGGCGGGTACTACACGAGCAACAACTCCATCCTTACCACTTCCAGAAAGCTCAAGGTATGACTGCAGCCGATTATCATCTTAGAGTTTAATTTTGTCGATGGCTTCTGGATCACATCATTGCACAACTAAATTTTTTACGATATGTTTTGTGGACCTAAGAAGCCTCTCTCACAAGAGACGGTATTTTTAATAGTAGGAATACCCATGTTTGGGACGAAGAAAATCCTTATGCAATTTTTTCAAGAAAACATCAGAATCGTTGGTGTGTCAACGTATGGGCAGGCATTGTTGATGATTATTTAATTGGGCCATACCATCTACCGGAACGGTTAACAGGACCTATTTATCTGCGTTTCTTGGAGGAAGTTCTCCCAGAACTCCTTGAAAATGTTCCACTAAACGTTAGACAGCAAATGTGGTTTCAGCATGATGGAGCGCCGGCTCACTTTGCTGTACAAGTACGCGAGTATTTGGCTCAGCGGTTTGGGCACCGCTGGATTGCCAGAGGTGGAGCAGTTTCTTGGCCTCCTAGGTCACCCGATTTAACGTCGCTCAATTTTTTCTTGTGGGGACATGTAAATCAGAGCTAGACTTAATTGGACGAATAACAGCACCATTTGAAATCATTCTAAACGAGGATCAAATTTTTAGTGTAGTCCGCCGAAATCATGTGCGGCGTTTAAATCGGTGTATTGAGGTTGGAGGAAGACATTTTGAACAATTGTTGTAATGGTATCATATACAAAAGGTAAAAATAAATGCATCAGATCCTATTTAGGTAATTAATATTTTTTTGTAAATTTACACGCGTCTTAGGGCCGTAGTGGCGTAGTGACACATTTCCGGACATGGGTTCCTATACTCAAATGGATTCTACTGTTGCACTAAATAACTCCTCGAAGTTTGATCCCATAGTTCTGAAACACCCTGTATAATGTGTATAATTATATAACTATTACAAACTCTTATATAACCAGTTCACTCAACATGAAAACAATATATTAAATAAAAAGATAACTTACTTATCATTGTTGCATGCGCAATGGGCGGCTGTAAGAATGAATTTTTCATTTAATATAGTTCCTCCACAGGTATGTCTTGAATTGTATCGTAAAGACACCTAAAAAATATATTTTTAATAACTCGTGTTTTATGAATAGTAAAATTGCAAACTTACAGCATAAGGAAATTCTTCAATATCTGCATTGGTACCGTTGACTATACGACTGTCGGTAAATCCTATAAAAAAGAATGTACTTATTTCATGTATTTAAAAAAACTTGAGAGCTTGTTTACTTGCAATATATCTAGAATTTGCAAAAAATTACTTTATAATATCACAAAAATGTGTGACTTATTTTGACAGGTTAAGTCCAGTGCAACGATATATTAGAATGGTCACCCGTCAAAACACCAGCATTCCACCTGCCAAACAATGTCATCCACCTTCTATTTACATTGTTTGAGAAGTAAAATGCTGGTGTTTTGACGGGTAACCATTCTAATATATCGTTGCACTGGACTTTACAAAACAATATAGTCGCCTTCGCTCTTATCGTGCGGGTTCAAAGGTCACCACTAATATGAATCAAATTAAAAAATCAGTGGCTGCCAAAATGTTATTTCCTTGAGAGTTTGACAATACATTGAACGCCGTCATGTGACATATTAAAGCCGCGTATACACCTTAGATCATAATTATTAACTGACGTGATGCCTTTAAGGTCGTAAAAATGTCTGCGGAATACTACGTATCCGAGATTCGACATGTAAAACATACGTTGGTTATTTCCTTTCATGAAGTGAAAAAGACCGTAAGTATAAAGCCCGTTGGGTATACGCCTCATCGATATATGCCTAGAATCCCTGATATTCTGCTAAGTTGCCAGACATAATATTTACTTTTATTTTTTGAAAAATTGTCCGAAATAGACGGAATTCTCAATAACAATTTTTCTTTACGCAATAATATCTAAATCTAAGCATTTTATATTTTTTTATGAGAGCAAAAATGCCTCCCTAGCCTTTCATTAAAATTGTACATATTTCATTTAAAAATGGTTGTTACCTAAATTTTTGAGAAATTAGTATACGATTTAGCATGACCCTATGTATGTGCATAACATACTAATTTGTCGATTTCAGGGCACAGCGTCTAATTTTTAACGATGAATTGCTCTTGTCTTCTTCTTTGTTTATGTGTGATTGTGTTTTTTTGTAATAATTATTGGGAAACTATACATTTTGGTATAATGACAAACAATTAATTTGTATTGTATGTGATGCAGTGCAGTCAGAGACCAGAAAACTACTTTCTTTGTTTAAAGGCAAGTTCATGTTACAATCTCACTTTTAAAATGACATTTTAATTTTATGATTTATTATTTGTCGTTCGACACAATCTATACGTTGATGCACAGAAAATTAAAAAAGTTGTGTTATCTTTTCTTTTATATCAGTTAAAAGTCAAAAAAAGATAAAAAATAACTAAAAAAAACTGGTGAATGCGGCGGGCATTTCTATCTTCCAGCGCATTCACCAATTCATTTATTTAACTTTGTTTAAAAAGATAAATACGAGGCGAGCTACGACAGTTTTTTAAAATGTCGTTTTCTTAAGACAATCTTTTTTACACATTACAGGGCAAAAAAAAAGATTAAAAATAACTTAAAAAAAAAACTGGTGAATGCGGCGGGCATTTCTATCTCACAGGGCATTCACCAATTTATATACTTAGCTTTTTTTAAAAAGACTAATACGAGGGAAGCTACGACAGTTCTTTAAAATGCCGTTTTCTTATGAATATTTATTTATTTACACATTACAAGGCAAAAAAAGATTGAAACTAACTATCAAAAAAATGGAGAATGCGCCGGGCATATCTATCTCCCAGCGCATTCACCAATTTATTTACTTAGCTTTGTTTAAAAACAAAATTTTTTGTACTTTTTAATCATACCTAAATAATAAACGAAATGCAAAAAGAAAACTAATTATTTTAATAACGAAAAAGAAAATAAGGGATTGCTTAGAATGTACAAGAAGAAGTAGCTAAAGCGCTTGGAATTAGTTAATAAGAATAGAATAAGAATTAGTTAATAAGAATGGTGCAAAAGGTTGTATATGAAAACAAAAACAATCTTATTTCCAAGCAGGAAACAAAGTGTAGAAGGAAGAAGCCGAATACTGAAGATTTAAGTGAATGTGTAAAAATGAAGTAACAAATTTGACTAAAAAAAGAAACTAATTATAACTATCATTATCACTAACAGAGTCGGAAAACTCTTCGTCATTTTCCGAATCTTCTTCAAATGGAGCAATGATCAATGGTTCAACTTGGATATCGAGTACTTTTTCTCTCTTCCACCAGGTTCTAATAATGTTTTCTGTGTGATCCACTGATTTCCGCCAATACTCCTTTGTGATGTGATTCAATGCCTCATTCCAAACAGCTTCAACCTGGTCAGATGTAAGCCCAGCACCCACATGCTTCTCATAATAAGATTTTGACCCTGCCCATATAAGGCATTAAACTGACAATGGAATGGTGGCAATCTTAAAATTTCATGGCCATGTTCACGTACTATTTCGTGAACAGCATATATTTTTGGTCTTTTC
The DNA here is from genome assembly GCF_022605725.1 of Anthonomus grandis grandis. Lineage (NCBI taxonomy): Eukaryota > Metazoa > Arthropoda > Insecta > Coleoptera > Curculionidae > Anthonomus > Anthonomus grandis. Next base: position 9,451,946 of record NC_065546.1, read on the forward strand.
AGTGATTTTGCAATTGAAAGAAGTTCGGATTTTAGCATATATGGCAAGGGATTCTGATTTTCTTTTACTAACCATTCATAAATTTCGCTTTTTCTCCAACTTCCATTTGGTTGTTTATTCAAAATTCTTGAATGATACGACGCATTGTCTAATACTATTAAGGAAGGTTCTTGCAAGTTCGGTATTAACTGTTCCTTTAACCATTTTTCAAACATTTCGCAATTCATATTGTCATGATAATCCATACTTTTAGGCTTAGAAGATAAAATTAAACTTGTACCTGGAACGAATCCCGTTGAAGACCCGGCATGTAAAATAATAAATCGTTTTCCCTGACCACATCCTTTTTTTCTTTTCACGCTTTTCACAGATTCATCTTGCCAAGATTTTATTCCACTCCCGTTTGAAAATATCCAAGTTTCATATAAGAATACCACTTTCCTTAACTTTGATTTTTCATTTTGTGTATATTGTCTTAAAAATCCTATTCGTTGGCTCACAATATTTGGTAGTTCACACAAATATCTTCTATTGCAGTCTTTTTTATAGCGAAAACCTATGCTTTTAATTAATTTTGATAAAGCAGAAAGTCCAATTTCCAAAGCGCCGCGTTGCTTTAAAACATCCCTCATAAATGGCAGCGTTATATTTATAGTCCATAAATCCTATCCCTTACTTCTATTTTTACACATTCACTTAAATCTTTAGTCTTCGGCTTCTTCCTTTTATACTTTTTTTCCTTCTTGGGAATAAGATTGTTCTTGTTTTCATATACAACCTTTTGCACCATTCTTAAACTATTTCCAAGCGCTTTAGCTACTTCTTCTTATACATTCTTAGGCAACCCTTAAGTACCATTTTTTTGGCTTGAGGATTTAGAAATCCACAAAAAGGCTTTTTCTTTTCCATAATTTGAAATTTAAATTATCTTGTGACAAATAATGTCATCCGTCAATCGAAACGAGACAGGCATGTTTGTTATGAAAGTAATTGTTTTATAACCACTGACATTTATCATTTTATCTTCTTTTGATACATTAACGCTGCATATATCTGTTTCGTTTATCTGACGCGTTGTAGTTAAAAAACGTTGTTGCGCAAATTGAAATGAAACGTAACTACAAAAGTTTGTCGTTGATAATCCGATACACCCGCACGATAAGAGCGATTTTGACTATACTATTGTTCCCCTTTAATAAAATATTAAACAATAAAAAAAATGATAAAACACTCTTTAATGAAGTCGATATTCAACGTGAAATGAATGTAAACTTAGAACATTAAAAGACTAGAATTAGTAAACAACATCTTTGTTTGACTTTAACATATGCACAGGGGCAAGGGGAGTGTTTTATTTACAAACATATGCCTCGATTCTCTGTTATCAAATTTACACACATTTTCAAGAGAGGAAATTTTCAGCTATATATTAACGCATAAAAATAATATTAATTTAACTAATTGGTGTTAGATTTTGGCCTAAAAATAAAACGTAGAAATAGATATATCTTATTCTAAGCGCAAAAATAACATCTTCAAACCAAAAAAAATTATTAGCATTCTTATTCCTAAAACCGCTTCTAAAAAAATTAAAATGGCAACACCACAAGCAAAACCAGATGTCATCATGCGAAATGTCAAATTTGTCATCTTTTGTGTTTACATTCGCCGCTTGTGAAGTTCTGTGTTTTTTCTTTAGTTTTTGGTTCCAGAGAAAAAGGCGATTCAAGCCGATGTTTTGACAATTAAATATCGATACTGTCATAACACCATATAAAGGGAAACCTTCATCATTAACGTAGAAGAGAGGATAATAAAAATAAACCTAACTAAGAACTTATTAAGAAATATATAATAATTATATTTAATTTCCATAAAAATGCTTTTTATTAGATAGGTACCTTTACTCTAATGAAGTACGTTAAAAATATTATTGTATATACTATTATTAATAAATATTTATCATGTAAATATTTTTTGACGACGTCACTGACAAAGATTTCTTGTGTCGGTGGAATCAATACAGCGATCGAGCGGCATTGCGATGTTGTTGTCTTTTTCTGTAATATACGCTACCTGCCTTCATTTATCCTTGAATATTGATTTCTCTATAGAGTATCTTATATTTTATTTTAAAAAAGTGCTTCATATTATATTAAAGTGGAACAGTAGTATGGTTTTGTGTCTGTCAAAATAAATGTAAAATTTTTACGATATTATAAAGTGTTTTTTTTCCATTTCTACATAAGCAGTTGACATCATTGCATCAAAGATGCTACAAGCAAACTATCTATAGTTCCACGGCAAAGCTAATTCTAGCCACAGTATAAAGAACAAGACAGTAGGTTCACTCTCTTGCGGCCGTTTGAAGTAGGGACTTCTAAACAGTGCCGACTTTTTTATGCGGTCGTAAATCATTATTTAGTTTCGACGGCAATCCTTTACGATACGGGGGGTGTTTGAAACATTTTTAATAAGGAATATTTTCGTACATCGCGGCGGGCAGCGTGTAATATATGGAATTTTTTGAAATTAAAGGCACTTTGTATTATTTTTAAAATGAAATTGAAAGAATATTATTAAGTATCTCTTTTGAACAAATAACTGTAAGAAAAACACTTGGTAGATAGCTTTAAAATTAAGTTTATTAGAATGTACACAATTAAATCTTAGCTTTACGTTCCTTTCATGGTCTTTTCTTAACTGACCAAGAAACTACCTACCTAATATTACATACACTTAATTAATAATAACTTCGTTAATATACCCATTTTTTAAATATTATAATAAAATTTACATAATAATGTGATAACAACACTCAGCATATGGAACTCGGTAACAGTGAAATATAAAAAGGCAGTTAAATAAAAAAAACTTATTAAATGCCTAATTATTTGCTTTTTAAATAGGGGATGAAACAACAAACCACTAAAATTCAAATAAAAGGAAAATAGGTGTTTTACAACCTAGAATTCATATAAATATGCAAAATAAATATAGTTTTACATTGGGGATTATAGTACACATCAATATTTTGAAACTTAAACCCTTAAAAACCACCCTTAATGACGAAAAAAATGCAGTTTTAAGTATGGTTAGACGGTATAAGTGGCTAAAATTTATATCATTCAAATGATTGCAATGCAACTAATAATAAATCGGATAGCTTTCACTATTAAAAACCACCACTAATAACAGAATATTACCAAAAATTTTGCATTTTTTTAGATTAAAATCACGATTTAAAAAAAATATGTACTCTAAATCGCTGACACTTTTTGAATTTTTTTGTAGGATCTCAATTTTCCGAGATATTTCAGAAATACTGAAGAAAAGCGTGTATTTTTTTTTGTAAACTAATCCATTTTTATTTTAAAAAAAATGTATATCCCCTTTTACTCCTGCAGCCATCTACGCAACATATCGCCGGCATTTTTAAAGTACAAAATTTCCGCACAACGCTATTATAGTTCTAATATTGAAGACGCCCCTGTATAACGCAGTCGCCACCGGGCAGCAAAAAAGAGTAGCATCAGAAAGCGAGTGAGAAAGGCAACATTTTGGGCGGCGCTTAGAGTGATCCTTCTAGTTTATGTTCGGTGTTCTAGCTTTCCAATGTGCTCAGTGCTTCCAATGAGTTCAACATGTGCTCAGGAACAATAACTTGAGATTTAAGATATGATTCCTTGTAATTTTTTAAATAAAAAAGTTCATATAAGCGTAGACGCTTCTTTTTCTAGATACAGGGTGTTAATTTTTTTTTTAAACGATGCTTGACTTTTTGTTAATTCCTAAAAAACGCGTTTACCGAATTTGTAAAAATTTGTAAAGTTTGTTAATTATTTTTATAAGGTATTTCTTGGAATTCTTACATTTAGCCCAAAAATTTGCATCATTTTGTCCAAATAAAAATTCCACTTTCTTTTGCTTGATTTTTTGCGTATTTTGTTCTTTGTTTTCATACTATTTCATTCATATTTCAGCACTTACAATGCTTTTTTGCCTTTATAAAAAAAATGCTTTAAAATTACCTGAAAAACTACCGGTATGTATTATATTTAAAAACTAAAAAACCTTACAATAAACTAATTAATAAGATGCTACTTTTGGTGTTATATTTGTATCAAATTAAGCAATTAAAAATTAAAAAATGTTTTTAAGATATTAATAAAAAGTCGAATAAAAAAAGCGTCTCGTTTATATGAACTTTTTTACTTAAAAGACTAAAAGGAATCACATCTTAATTAAAATCATTACTTATGTTACACTCTGCATATTAACATATAATATAAATTACTTGTATTGGATTTTTGATTAAAAATAAATCTTAAAAATAAATATAGTAATTTCTGAAGTAGTAATACTGTCCTTTGAAGAAATTAGCACCCATGAATTATTAAGAAATCTATAAAATATTTAAGTTACATAAAAAAGTTTCTTATTACCTTTGCTCTAATTAACTTAATACTATTGATAAGTATTTCCAGTTCCTTTTTTTAAGCCCATTAATAGATAAGTGTTTTAAAAACAATCACCGCCTTGCCCCTGAGTACATGTTGAACTTAAACAAAGTTGTTGTTTAATGATTTTGTCTTTCAATGTTCTAAATATAGAATTGTAAGCACATTTTTTTAAACATATTTTCTTTACCCAAGACTTTGATAATGCTGCATGACAATAAAAAATAACCGTAAACACTAAACGAAAAAACCATAGTTTCTAACTATAAATTAAGCACTCTTAAAAGCAGGCACAATTTCACTTAACAGTGGTATCAGGAGCATTTTCTTTTATAGACGAATTTCTGAATAATATATTTCTATTTTATTCAAATGAGCACTTTAGGGGAGCGAGATAGCCGCTAAAAAGTGATATAAAATGTAAATTTCTGGTTGCTTTGGACTAATTTTTTAAAATTTACGGGTTATCGTAGTTTTACACAGCAGGAAAGTAGGAAGATTATAACTAAAAATGATGCCCAATTTAACAAAAATCAACGATAAAGGGACGTTTGTAAAATAAATTTAGATTAACAAAAAGTTTTTACAACGTATTCCGCACTTGGAAAACCAAATACCCACTTTTGTTCTTATGTTTTTTTTTCTACGAGTAATCAAGCAATTACGCAGTAATGCTATACTAATGGAGAGAGGTCATGGGGATAACGTCTGTGGGGCTGCATTGTATTGTCCAAGTTTAACCGAACAAAAAAACAATAGCCATTAATATTGAAGAACGTCGAAATGAAATTTCGTTTTGGGGTTCAGAACACACCTCAGATCTAAGTTTGGAAGATTTTTATGAAGCTTTTGTTAGATTAAGAAGCCATTGGACCTTACTTTTTGCATCTTATATAATATAGGATACATGTAATATACAGAATAGGTCTGATATTGGTTCTTCATTTACACAATTTCACTTATTGGCAAATCCAGGTTGGTAAATAATCTGAATGTAATATACTGATGGATGTGATTTAAAAGTTGGCGGTTCTTTTTTTTAATTTTTTTGACACACATTTTCTTATATATTTAAAAAACAAGATGGAAAGAACTGATATCAGGAAAGAACCTATAAAACGAATTATTAATATTTAAGTGCAAATTATTTTTAAGCAAGAATGATACAGAAAAAGTAAATTTATTTTGCTCTATATAAATTCCCAGAAATACACCTTTTAAAATTTTTCTCATTATGGTTTTTTTTAGAATATTTGTTTCATAATTAATTTAATATCTTACTGAATGTTTACACATTTTCCCTGTTTTGATATCTTTTCTAGATGAGATAATTTAGTATTAATTACCTACCAAACTACATAAGTAAACAAATAATTTTCAGTAAAAAATTATAGATATTATAGAGCCTTGAAGACAAAATACTGAAGTGTGTTCAAGATAAGGATATCTGTCATGGGAATCTTGGAAAACAAAAGAGTTACGAAGATGGTTAAATTGGAGAAAAGTTACACATTTTCAAGTCTAATAATATGCTGTTTAGAAAATGTACCCTGTTTCTTGTTTTTATTTTTAACGTTATTTAAAGAAATATGGAAAACGAAAGAGAGTTTCTCATGGCTACATTTTAAGCTCTATAAAAAAATTGACAGATTTTCTGTACGACGTTTCATTGTGGAAAGACCATCACCAACTTAATTTTTTTATATGGGGCGTAATAGAATTATATCCTGTAAAATATGCTGTATAAACAACCTTATTCCCAATCTTATTCCCATGTTACAAAACGATTCTGCAATTTTTAAATTGGAAAAAAATATTTTGTTTTATAAATTCCGAATGGTTTGGTGGAGTGATATGATAGCACTGAGAAAATGTCAAATAAATTATTTTTTTCTGTTACAAACTGGAACGTGTTTTTTTACCTGAGGAAAAGTTTGATATGTTGAGATGTTACAGTAACTCCGTAGAAGCTAGTAGTATATGTATTTAAATAATTATCCGGAGAAAAACAACCCAGTACAAAAATAATTGATCCTCATCAAGATGAATATTATAATGATAATATTCAAAACAACTATTATTCAGATAATATGTCTAATCAAGATCAATATTATTCTGATAACAATGATCAAGACCTTAATAACCATTATGAATCACATAATTGTTATAATAATCCCGAATATGACTCCAATTATGACTATTCATCATTTAATGATTTTTAATGAAAATATAATGAAAATGAAAGTGAAAATTTTCAGATCACCAGCCCTTTAGAAATTCACAAATGATTTTCCATATGAATGTAGAAACAATCATTAGTCTACCATATCTACAAATAAAACACCCCCCTATCAAACTTGTGATTGACACAGGATGTTCTCATTCTTTACTAAGACCATCAATTGCAGAAAAACGTTACCCAGAAAAAATATATCAATTTTCCTCTACCTTAAAAACTGGCGTGGGAGAGAAAGAAATTTTATTTAAAGCGGATATTCCACCTTTCCCCAAATTTAAAACGAATAAAAATATTTCCTTCATCTTATATGACTTTCATAACTATTTCGATGGCTTATAAGGATTAAATGACCTAAAGAACTTTGGCTTTAATATAGATTTAAATAATGAAAAAGAAGTCAGCAGAAATAATTCGTTAATAATTCGTAATTATTTTATCGACAACCCGAGCGCCAGAAATTTAAAATAACTGTTTATGCATATGAAATATTAAGTACCAAAATTCCATTAGCACATTATGACATGGACATAATTTTACCAGAGACAACAATAGAAAACTTATACTTTCCCGTTAGCAACAGCACGACATGGATTCGCACGCGTTGACATTCTTAATTACACTAATAAAAATATTCAGTTAAATGAACTTACCTAATTTTCTTTGATTTTTTTGAAAATTTTGAATTTTTTCATATGGAAGATCTGAAAGACAAATCTTATAGTGTAAACAAATCAATACTCAATTTTGACATAAAGTTAATTGAAAAACATTGACTTTTCAAAATAGTGATAAATTAACTTTTACTAATAAAATAAAGCACCCGATTAAAACAACCGACGAAATCCCCGTACATACAATCTCCTATAGATACCCTTTTATGTTACGGTTACTTTTTCATATGGATCATGAATGCCTTCTATGAATATTGAATTAATTCTTAATTTGGTACTTCCATTTCATGTCTTTATTGTTGATGTTGTTGTAAGTCTTCATTGTTGAATCTTCACAATTGTTCAAAGCACAAGTTGTTAATTCAGGGTAAGTGTATTTTATTTCAAATTGTATATAGGGATGTATTATAGGGGTCATTTGTTTCTTAGATTTTTTTTAATTTGTGCTAAATTGCGACTAACCATTTCCCTCGCATCGTATTTTCCGTGCAAATCGTTCTTGGGGGTTGTTACACTCAGAGAGTACGGAGCATGGGGCAGCCCACCAACTATGGAACCTGAGGGACGGCAATTTTAGCAAAGTATGTAAATATTGTTTACTTATTAATTAATAATTCTTTCATGTCATCTCTTTCTCAATCATTGAATAATTAAATTAGTGTCATAAAGTGATAAGTTTCATAAGACTTTAATTATCTTTGTGAAGTGTAAAATTCTTGTAGTTTAAACCGAAATAAAATGTTTATTCATTTCTCTGTAAAGTAAATGAATTAAGAAATTTGTAAGCTTTCCGCAATTGCGTTAAGTAATTGAAACTTGTAAACATAATTTTAATTAATATTAAATTAATAGAAGAATAACATTTCAATCAATCTCAAGTCCTTTTAAAAAAGAAATCTATCGCACTTCTAAATCACAAGCTAAGGATGCTTGTTAGTTTGTTAATTATGTAAATTCAAAAAAGTCATTAGAGAAACCGATTTTGACATATATTGGTTGTTTCATTTTTTACCTATTTAGCTGAAGATAACTGCTTAAGAGATTTAAGGGTAAGCACCCTCCTCCTTATTGAAAAAAATAACTATATATTATTTTGAAATTTACAGTCACAAGTTAAATTGTCGGACATACCTCATGGACCTGTAGTTTGGTGGAGTGTCTCATGTACTTTGGTAAGCTTATCCTTTTCTTTACCAACTACCAACTCGATCATGACTCCACCAACTCAGGTAGTTACATAATTTAGCAGTGTATATTATATAGCATAACTCAATCTATATATTTTCGTTTTATTTATACATAAACAAGAAGTACATAAACAAGCTAATTTACTAAAGGCTATTACGGATAATAAGGAAGACGATCCAGTTCACCCTATTACTTAAAGTTTCGCCACTAACCTTGGCTTATTGCTAATTATTTTTACTATTACCTTTGTAGTATACGAACTTCTAATTAAGAAGAGGAAGGAAAAATAAGCTAAAAACCCTACCAATGGTAAACCCGAAACCAGCCCTTCATTCCTGTCGTCCTAGGCGGGAGGAGTTATATGTATAATTTTGACTGTAAGTTTTGACCTGTATGTTTAAATATGTTTATTAAGTAATCCTTTATCTTATGCTTTATAACTAATTTATTATGCTTTATAATAACTTTAAACCTATATATTCCTATGTAGCCTATTATTTAGCAACACTGGGCTCGTACGTTTTATAAGTCAGCCACATCCTGTAATAATAAAAGTTTTTTAAAACACCCTCGTGTTAGAGATCTATTTAACTTATAAGTACACCGACGTTTTTTATATAAATACTATTATAGGATATTTTATTTTATATCAAAATTTTATTATTTTATTTTTTAGGCACAAAGTGCACAGCTCGTTCGCTTCCATATCAAACCATTTTGCGTCTTAGGGGAAATTCTATCACGAATATATGAACATTTCCTGAATTAATTTTAAAAAAAGTTAATGGCCCTTTAGAGCCATCGTAAATTTCAAATTCCATTCATGATTAGCCTAAAAAAATCACATCAAGCAAAGTAGTAAGACAGTAAGGCTGCCAGGCCGCCCCAAATGTTCCCTTCGAGCTTCCAACCCCCTTGTGCGGGGGGGTTGAACGGCGAAGCAATCGCATACACGGCGCTCGGCGTCGCGACGCTACGTGGGTCTACTCACTATTTAGAGGGTTGCCGTGCGGACTCCACCGTCTCCTTCACCCTCCGAACGGGCAATTGATCAAACTACGAAATCATCGCGCCGCTTGAATATTTTGTGGTTATACCAATAATTCTGTAACATTTGACTATAATATTTTAGTGCATTTCGTGTATTAGTGCTTAATATTAGTGCTTATATCCCTGCATATTTTGTAGTAGCGACTAAATACAGGCTGTAGTTATTCTCGATATTTGTATAGCTATAAGGTAAGGAAAACTAAAAGTTTACAGATTTGGATCATTTCAGTTTAAGTCGAATATGAGGATATTGAAAGAGTTTCTCACTTTTGCTCACTAGAAAAATTAAGAACGAAGATTTTGTTGATAACTTGTGTTCCAGACACCATATTATTTATAGATACTCTTATATAACCGAAGAAATTATATTAAATTCAGAACAAACCTTAACATTTATTTATTTATAACTACCTTAACAGGATTATCAAAGATACAGGATATCGTAATCTAAGATATTATAGATATATAAACACATAAGTATTACCTATAGTGTTTATAAATCAGAAAATAAATTAAGTTAAAGGAGATTTTATAGAAACTTCGTACATGTGGATTAGACAGCACATTATGTATACTCTTGTACAACCGACGAAATTATATGAAATTCAGACGCAATCTAAACGTTTACTTTTTCATAATTCAATCAATTGTTTTTAAACGAGATTCCAATCAACTCGCTTTATTTTTAAAACTAATTGTTATTAAGGAATAATACACTTAATACAACAGTAAAATTTCACAATTGCAGAATTTGCCACCATTTTAAAAAATACAGTTTTGAAAGTCCTTTTCTAACTTATTAATTGTGTTACTAATATAGTTACAATAATTTTCCTGGTTAAGCTGGTTAATAGAATTTAAAATTCTACTCATTACTCCTTCAATATTTGCACTTCTTTGTAAGGATAACTTATTCCCTAAAAAAATGAATCCAAAGGTGTAAGTTCTGGACTATTTGGTGGCCAGTTTATGGTTCCTCGCCTACCTATTTATATTTCATATCTATTTGTTTAAAAAACTGCAACAGAAATCATATTGTGGTTGGGTATTTTTTTAGCATATTAACGGATTGGAAGTTCCTCTAAGAAAACCTCTCTTTCCGCATTTAAAAATTCCATATACCTCTCACCAGTTAAAGATCCCTATAAAAAATGAGAACATTAACGTTATAATCTTTTTTCTACAATTTTTCTTTGCAGAATTTGCGTAGGTTCTGTGTGGCCAATATCCTTATCCCCCACCCACCCTACACAACTTACGAGTAAGAAATTGTTTTCAAAAATCATTGTTTTCCAAAATAATACGCATGAATAACACCTGGTTTCGTCGTTAATATCTAATCTATTAAGACATTATGTTTATTTAATTTTTATATAATTTTATATATGTATATTAGTAAATATTTAATATTAAAACAGTGCTATTAGATTGGATATTATAGAAGAAAAACGGTGATTTTTCAAAGGAATTTCTTACTGGGCAAATGTTTGGGGTGGGTGGGGGGTTAAGGGTTGTGTTGATTGAAAACCATATTTTTGTAGAAGATATATATTCAATATTTAATTTAATAACACTATTTATTTAAATTTGACATAATTTTATGTATAAATATTTATTATTAAAAGAGCGCTATTAGATTGGTTAATATGGGCGAAAAACAGTGATTTTTCAGAAGAATTACATCAAACATTTGAGGTGTAGTAACCGAGTTTAAAAACTAGATATGTAAATCCCGTGTACATTTTTTTAAAATCTATACCTTTGTAATTTCTTATTCCATAGGCGATAAACCCCTATTTTTTTTATAGGAGCCTCTAGTTATTCCACAAAATATTTTATTTTAGTATAGCATTTTTATATATGTACTTTTAGAGAGAATTTAAGATCAACTTAAATTGCATCAAAGCTCGGTGTTTTAGTGTTATAAATTATTAATTTATAACACTACATAATATTTATAGTAGTGAAATAAATTATTAATTTCTCTTTTCAAAAAAACTTAGTTAATAGAATAATTTAGATTAGATGCCTAATTCGCCTGTTTCTCTTTAAATACCTGGAAATTTTTAAATACGTACAATAATTGGCAAAATCTACAATTGCCTAAAAAAAATATTAAATTCTAATAATAAAAAAAATTTAATTCCCTGGACTAAATTAATAAATTCTTTTTTTAAGAAACATAAGCATTTACTTAGTTTTTTCATTAAATGCCTAAAATAAATAAATAAATTGCATACTTGAACTATTTTGTGTGGTCAAAATCCAAGTATGCAAGCTTTAAAAGGTTTCCCGTATTAAACAACCACATATGTTTCAGTTATAAATAAAAGTTTACAATATTCGAAATTATAGCCAATGCATATTGGCTATAACTGAAGATGACTCGGATATACACTCTTTTGGCAATTTAAATAATAGTTATAATCATATTAAAATTAACCAACATTTACTCAAAACAAACATAAAGGCAAAAATAGTATAAATTAAAGAATATCATAAATATTCTAGGTACGAGAAATACAAACATAAAAACAAGAACAAAAGAATGCCAAGACTCTCCAGTTTATACAAGCACGTAATTCAGCACCTTAAAGTATGACAAATATTGGAAATCATAAGAAAAGGCTTATTGAAAAAATCAATTAATTCCCAAGCAACACACGATAGTTAAATAAACGTTTATGGTTTACACCAGATGTAGATTTTTGGCTGAACTTTAACTATAAAGATATATACGTGTATGAAAAGTATATCGTGTCCTATACAGTGGCATATATGTGATATCGGACTTATTTTACCACATATTTAAGGTCTGGTGATCGAGCGTTAAGACTAGTATATCTATGTAAATCCCTTGTCAATTTTTTGAAATCCTGAGTTTTTCTCCCTTATATAAACAGAATCGTATGATCTTTTTTCTCAGGCAATTATTTTTTGCAAGAAAAAACGTTTTTCATTAACTTTATCTTTACCTCCCCAACCCAACCCAACCCACCCTACACAACTTACCAGTAAGAAATTGTTTTCAAAAAAATGAGTATTTTTTGTACTAAATACACCCACAGTTGTAAAAGTGCACCCTTCACTCTACAATACTTAAAAAATATTATGGCTCTTTCTTCGCAATTATTTATAAGCATATTAATATAATTGCAATATACATACAATATTTATATGTCTTTCAATCTTTGAATATTTAAAATGAAAAATAAGAATACTTCTCAAGGTTTTTTTAAAATTTTGCTAACGGACTTATTCATGTAGTCATAATTTTTTTCAGTTCAGGCTTTTCAGATTATGAAGCTATATTAACCAGCTTCTCTTTGGATTCAATTAACAATAGCACTTTCCGTAAATTAGGCCGTGTTTATAACAAAAATAATTTTCTAAATTTTAAGAATCATTGTCTAACGGAAAACTGAAACTTTTTTTCAAATGATGTCGATAATGAGTTCTCCAGATTCTTAAATTCGCTATCAGATATTGCAAATATATATTTTCCTCTAAGGCCAATTAAAACTAAAAAACAAAAGCCCTGGTCCTCCAAAGGTCTTCGTGTTTCGGCAAAAAACATGCGCTCACTTTCCTACCTAATAAATTTCTCAGAATCTATTGCTTTTCATAATTACGTCAAGCAGTATAGGAAAACTTATCTTAAAACAATTAAGGCTGCAAAAGAAATCTATTACAGCGGGAGGCTGGCAAAATCTGCCAATGTAGCTAAAGAAACATGGTCTATCTCTACATCACCCGAGGACCTAAACAATTACTTACTAAACACTTACTACGTAAACGTGGCAAAAAATCTAATGGCCACCATAACACCTTCTGATGATCCTCTGTCATATCTCTCTAATGAAAATTTGCACAATTTCTTTTTTACGCCAGTATCATTTACAGAACTTTAACGAAATTACGTAAACTTAAACGTACAATTAATAAAATAAAAAACAAATCATCAGCCGGTACAGATAGGCTTACTCTTAAAATGTTTTCAAATATGCCTGATTCTACTCTAATCCATTTAGTAGACCTAATCAACATGTCATTTCAAAATGGGGCCTTTCCAAACTGCCTTAAAACTGCAATAATCATTCCATTACATAAAGGAGGAGATAAAGATCAAGCCTCAAACTATCGTCCAATTGCACTTCCAACCCTCTCAAAGATAGAACATAGAACATAGAACGCCTGGCTAAAAAAAGGTTTTTGTCATTTTTGTTTAAATATAATATCTTAACCCCTTATCAGTTTGGATTTCTGAGCAAAAAATGCACCAACGATGCTATGTTCTCCCTATTTAACAGCGTTTATTCAAATATCAACAAATTACTTAACAGCAACAATTTTCTGTGACTTTTCAAAGGCTTTCGATTGCGTAAGCCACATTATTTTAATTAACAAATTGCAGCACTATGGATTCAGAGGTATATCCCTTCAATGGTTTAAGTCATATTTGTGCAACAGAAGTCAACTTGTAAAGGTCGATACGCAAGATCTTCTTGTAAACCAATTGAATGTGGGGTACCTCAAGGTTCCGTTTTGGGTCCTTTGCTCTTTCTGCTGTTTATAAATGGCCTGGCCAGCCTGAACATAAGCGGAAAAATCTGTCTTTTTGCTGATGATACTAGCTTCACTTGGAGCAATCCGAATGCAATGGCACTACATACAACAATTTCCAACGACTTGGTCTTCATTAAATCGTGGTGCGATTCCAATCTTTTATGCCTAAATCTCTCAAAAACTAAAGTCTTATCATATAAAACGACCATTTCTCCATTTATTCTAAACAATACCAGTTTGGAAGTTGTTGAGTCTGTCAAGTTCTTGGGTCTTGTTGTGGACGGCTCCTTGAAATTGGATTTGCACATAGATACGTTATCTAAAAAAATAAGCTCGGCATGTTTTGCCATAAGATCAATCTCAAGAGAATTAGGCTTTTTCACGGCCAAAACAGTTTATTATGCTCTTTTTGAGTCACATCTTCTTTACGCCATTTTGGGCGTAAAGAAGATTCGTTCGTTCGTTCATACGTTCCATTCTGGGGTACATGCTGCAAGACCCAATTTGAGCGTATATTTATACTTCAAAAGAGAGCGCTTCGCTACTTACTAGGACTTGATAGTAGAGCTCACTGCTAAGTAAATTTTATAAAATATAAGATCCTTATTCTTCCCTCGTTATTTATATTTGAATCTATCTGCCTTATCCGCAAACATGTGTCGCAGATTCCAGAAGGACCATCCCACAGCTATTCACTAAGGAACGTTGATCATAATCTTCATCTGCCAATTCCATGGTCGGAATTAGTAAAGAACTCTATACTTTATGCTGCAATAAAAATGCACAACCATCTGACTTCCGTAATAAAATCGATGACTACTTTTAGTTGTTTTCGCAATGCCCTAAAATCTTTACTACTGCAAAAAGCCCTATATACAGTAGAAGACTTTTTTAATATTTTCTTTTAAAGCACACACACTGACGTTATTAGCTACCTATTTATTTGCAAAATGTTTGCCTGCTCTTTATTGTATGTTTTTTTTTGAGACTAAGGTTTTTGACAATTTTATACATTTAATTGTGTGTATATTTCTATATAAAAATTATTTTATTTATGTATTTCAATCAAATTGTACAATTTGATAATTTGTACAGTATTTTTGTTTTGTTATGTACCTATTTACTTTGTGTGTATTTTGTCTGAGTATTTTTTTATGTTTATTTGTTGTATATTTTTTTTCCTTTAGCTTTGTCGATAAAATGTAAATTTTCTGACAATAAAGCATTTCTTTCTTTCTTTCTGTATTTTAATGCAGGGTGTCTTCGATAGACTTACATGGATTTCCTAAAAAATTGACAGATTAGCAAATATTTATTGTTTGCATTAGGGTATATTACAATTACCTTGAAAAAATAACAAAATATCTTATTCCTTCTTTTCGTAAACTACACCTATAATAGAAACTCACTTCAAAAGAAATTACGAGACTACTTATGCAAATTAATTTCTTATTATTGCTCTTTTTCTCTATGCAATTTTGTATATTTTTAAGTTTTTTAGCCAAATAATCGCAAAATCAAATAATTGCAAAAATATGCAGACTTGGCCATAACGAAAACCAGGCAACCAGATCATAAACTTTAAACTAAAATATTTTAGAAACGGCTGAACTTAATGTTAGTAATGCATATATTTTTGAAATAAGAATAAGGCCTATCATTTAAAAAAAAACGGAATGTCCCATTTAAGATATGTTTCTTTTTTTTTGCTCTTCTTTTTACACCCCGTATACATCTTACTAGATTTTGCAAAAACTATATGTCAAACCCAACAACTTTTACATTTACCACTTTTTTATATAGGGTGGTCCAAAAAAGTTGACGAGGGTTGAAAAATATAAGGAATAACCCTAAGGAATGCCTTGTATGAAAAAGGCTTTTTCATTCTATTTTTCAAAGGCTTTTTTTCCAAATTTCCCTATAATAAAAAAAAGGTAAGGGAGGTTTAAGAAATACATTAATGCTGTTTAAAATGATTCAAACACCTGCTGATCATGGTTCCATAGTTGTGAAGTTTTAATGTGTAAAAAATCCCAACCTGGGAGATTTTATTGAATCTATTTTATATACTTTTTTGTTAGAATATTTGTCCCTTTTGCAGTAAGTTTTTAATACACATAAGTAATAAAATTAAATGTAACCGATCATACTTACAGATCAGCATATACAGGTTATGTCCCTGGACATATCTAGCAATTTACTAGACATGCAATTTAAGGATAAATTATAATGTTGGTTAAATAATATGAAATTGCTCATGATAAAATTTATAAATCCAACAAAATTGTCCATATTTCCAAAAAGTCTAAAGTTTAATAAAATATGCCAAATGTCTGGAGTTGTTTTTGATCTTATCGTATTAGTAGTATTATTTTTTCGATAAAAGTTGTAACTTTATTATAATTTCAAAATTGCCAAATTTATTAAAATTCTATATGATATATGACATTACTATATAACATTTTAGACGACTATTATTGTGATATACCTAATATCTTGCTCAAGGGCATTCGTAGTAACATTGATCCCTTACACTATCTTCAACAAGTGTCGGTTGAGCATTCATTTTTCTTTCATCCTGTCGATCTTACCGAAGTAAAAAATGAAATCAAACGCCTAAAAAACCATAAATCACTTCGGATATCTTCGAGGTTGTTACCCTTTTTGCCTGATTCAGCCTTAAATGCTTTAGTTTCTGCCATAAACAATTTCTTACATATTGGCATTTTTTCTTCATGCTTAAAGGAGGCAGTGGTTATCCCTCTTCATAAGGGTAGAGATTTGGATCAGCCTTGTAATTTCCGTCCCATTTCTATTTTGTCTACCCTCTCTAAGATAGTTGAAAAACTTGCAAAAAGCAGAATTTTGTCCTTTTTACATTATAATGGCATTTTGTCTGTAAATCAGTTTGGATTTCAAGCCGGTAAAGGGACTCATGATGCTGTTTTTAGCTTTTCGGAGAGCGTCTATGTGTCCTTGAATTCTGGAGAGTTATCGGCGGCAGTGTTTTGTGATCTATCCAAAGAATTTGACTGTGTGGATCATGGAATACTGTTATCTAAGCTCGATAAATATGGTTTTAGGGGCGTAGCGTTGCGATGGCTTGAGTCCTATCTATCAAATCGTATTCAGAATGTTACAGTGTCTAGGCGTTTGTCTGCTCCTAGATCCCTAAAATGTGGCGTTCCCCAGGGTTCAGTGTTGGGACCACTGTTATTTTTACTGTATGTGGATGACTTGAGTTCATTGAAACTGCAGAGCAAGGTGGTTCAGTTTGCTGATAATACCACCATACTATGGAGTCATAAAAATTCTGATTATATTAAGACTTGTATCTTGGAAGACCTTCAGATTTTATCAGGGTGGTGTGCTTCCAACAGGCTCGTGTTTAATGTAAGAAAGACGTCTATTATGGGGTTTAAGTGCGATGTTCAGGGTCTGATGTTTGACGAAAATTCCCTCTTGCAGAATAAAGAGTGCTGCAAGTTCCTAGGAATTACCATTGATGGTCGCCTTCGGTTTGAAGATCATATTTTACATTTAGCTGGGAAATTATCTTCTGGATGTTTTGCAGTAAGAATGGCAAAATAAGGGCTGGGAGGGGTGGTTGCACGTTCAGTGTACTTTTCACTTATTGAATCTCATATTCGGTATGGCTTGCCTTTTTGGGGTTTAATCAATAAGGGGCTACTTAACATTGTCTTTGTTATTCAAAAAAAAGCAGTTAGATACCTGTGTTCTGCTAAGTTAAGAGATTCTTGCAAACCCCTCTTTATTTCTGAAAAAATCCTAACTCTTTTTTCACACTTTATCTTAGAAACAGCTGGTCTTATACACAAAATTCCCAAGCTACCCTCTGACACTGGCCGTTTGACTCGTCGTGTAAATGTCTACGTCTTCCCTTACCAAAAACTCATTAATTTACATAAGTAAAAAAATTTCCAATCCTCTATGTGTTAGACATAATATATCGGATGTTAAGAAATTTAAAAGAGAATTAAAGATGGTTTTATTGGCTAAGGCATATTATAACCTGGATGACTTTTTTAATGATAGGTTTTAACCTTGGACATGTTGGACAGTTTTTTTTTCCTTTTTTTTTCTCTAGTTTTGTCAACAAGTTTACCTTTATTTAGTAATTGATTGTTTTATTTAGATATCTTTAATTCAAGTATGTTCAAAAAGTTTTGCCTTCTTGTGTTTAATTTTGTTCATTGTTTTGTCAATTTTTGAAATTGTATTTTTGTTTTATTTTTTTAGCTTGTAGGAGGATGCTTGTACACAAGGTTATTCTTACGTAATATAGCACATTTTCTTTCTTTCTTTCTATAGCTTATACTGTATAATAAATATCCTTTTTCAGGTTAATTTAAATTGCCAATATTAACATAATATGAAACAGACATAATATTATTAAGATTATAATTCAAGTCATAATATGATATAACTTTTTATATTATTCAGTCATCAAGGAAAATTAAGGCGTCAAAAATGGTATGTTTCTTATTCAGACAAATTAAAGAAAATAGTAACTAGAGAACTAGCAACTAATATTCCAACAAGAAATTCTAGCAATTTAGGAAAAAATTATAATGTTGGTTAAATAATATGAAATTGTCCATGATAAAACTTATAAATCCAACAAAATTGTCCATATTTCCAAAAAGTCTAAAAGTTTAATGAAAAATGAGTAATTATATGCCAAACCTCTCGAGTTGTTTTTGATCTTATCGTATTAGTAGTATTATTTTTTCGGTAAAAGTTGTAACTTTTACTTTAAAAGTAAATTTTAATTGGTTCTAAAATAAACCTCTAAAATAAAATATGGATGACAAACTAAAAGCCTGACAATTGAAATTATCAGTTTTATTATAATTTAAAATTGCCAGTTTTATTACAATTCTTTATGAAATAGCTTATCCTGTATAATTAATACCTTTTTTTAGGTTAATTTAAATTGCCAATATTGACATAATATGAAACAGACATAATATTATTAAGATTATAATTCAAGTCATATAAATATGATACAATTTTTTATATTATTCAGCCATCAAGGAAAATTAAGGCTTCAAAAATGGTATGTCTCTTATTCAGACAAATTAAAGAAAACAGTTACTAGAGAAGTAACAACTAATATTCTAAGAAGAAATTCTAAAATGTGCAATTTTTTCGAATGGACTGATATAAAAATCGTCTACAGGCGGTACGCAAATCTATACTTTTGTTGCGGCATCGAACAAAACGACAACGAACTACTTACCCTAGAAATTATCCATAGGTACGTTGAAATCTTAGACAGTTATTTCGGGAGCGTATGTGAACTGGACGTAATTTTTAATTTTGAGAAAGCTTATTTTCTTCTGGATGAGCTTTTGCTAGCAGGAGAAATTCAAGAAACCAGTAAAAATAAAGTGTTGGATATTGTGGGAATTCAAGATCTATTTCAAGAGAAGGAGACACCTCAAGGAGTTTTTAATGATAATGGACTTGGTTAGAAGTAAATATTTTTAGGTATTACATTTTGGGCAGTTTAAAAAATAACTTACTTTCTATTTAAGTTATGCGTTAATTATTGCTTTAGATGCTTAGTAATATTATAATATGTTTAGTAAAGATCAGTTCCATTTTCTGATTAAAAAAAATCAATTATATTCTTTATTCGAGAACATTATGTCAGTTGATGTATTAATACATAAGAGAATTCCGAAGAATGTCAAGAGAGTCCAGAGAGAAATGATAACATTATTTCGAGGGAATTACCCTGAAAATGGAAACTGAATTTATAAGTCACGCATCGCTTTGAAATCGAAGTAATCTGTATATTTATAGGAGATGCCGAGAATTTTGATAGCTGAAAAATCGGTTCGGATTTGACTGAAATTTCAG
Organism: Anthonomus grandis grandis; assembly: GCF_022605725.1. Taxonomy (NCBI): domain Eukaryota; kingdom Metazoa; phylum Arthropoda; class Insecta; order Coleoptera; family Curculionidae; genus Anthonomus; species Anthonomus grandis. The sequence goes on from NC_065546.1 coordinate 9,472,009, forward strand.
GTTCTAGTTATAGCTAAAAAAATGAGGCACTTTATTTTACTAATAGTGTAGGTGCTATTTTGTACCTTTTTGCTATCGAAGAGACAGGCCTCAAAGACACAATAAAATCTGCATTTTTTTGAAATTTTCTAAAAAAACCAAGAATGTCTGCCAAATATTTGAACTTAAGAAATTACTGCCTTTCTATATATAGGGTGTCCTATTTGCCATGTGTGTTTTACAAAACTATAGAACATTTCATTTGTAAAAACTTGCAAATTAGTAAAAACTTGCCAATTTTGATGCTTACTCTAAATCCTTTTAGAGCGTTGCAAAATGTTTATTAGTTCGTGAATTACAGAGTGATTTATAAAAAACGCCAGATTTTATTTTAGTTATTATTTCCAAAACTATCAGTTTTAGAAACCTACTTTTGATTACAAAGTTTTATAATTTTTTGTGCTCTACAAAACTTTACCTTTCATTTTTTTATGACGGTTGGTATCTTAGCAACGGCTATCAACTTCTTTTTTTTCAAATGCGGACCTGCATTTTTTATAACTTATTTTGAAAACATTTTTGATTTTCTTTAAAATGATGTATCTCATTCATATGTTTACGACACATGGGTGAGTGGACCATTTTTTTCCAAAGAACATTTGACTGGACAAGTATATCATAATTTTTTAATAAATTCTCTGTAAGATCTTTTGGATGATATTCCTTTTAAGGTAATAGGAAACTTTGAATATTTTCAATACGGCGGTGCATCTGCACATCGAGGTCGACGTTGTACAAGGTTTCTGAACAATTTTAAACCACATCATTGAATGGGTAATACCGGTCCTATAAATTGGCCCGCAAGATCGCCTGATATAACACCCATGGTTTTTCCATATTGAGTTTTATTATGGACCAGGTTTATCAAACTACGTCTCAAATCTTAGAGGACCTAAGTTTGAAAATAAGAGAACCGTGCAATAAAATTTCTCCGAAAATGGGAACATTCAAAGAAAAATGCGCGAAAATGCTTACAAAAAACTATTATTTAATAGCCTTTATTTATTTTAAATAAGTTATATTGTTTATTAAAAATAAATTTATTATTAAGTTGTTGTAATATTTATTTTCTTAAATACCTACTTTTAATATTGATGTTTAACATTTAGTAGCAATCATGTTTTTTTTTATTAATTGCACATCTTTAAAGGTTATGTAAAAAAGTCATTTTATGTCTAAAATGAAATTATTATTAATATTACCACTTTTATATTATTTTGGCGTTTATAAATATTTTTAAATAACAATCAAAAAGACAAACTTTTTACTGTATTAATAAGTAATTAATTTACAATTTAAAAAAATCAGGCCCGCATTAAGGAAAAATGATGATGGTTATTAATGCGTCGAAACGTTAGGAAACGTATGAATGAGATACATCATTATAAAGGGAATAAGAAATGCTTTTAAAATAAGTTAATTAAAGGTGAAGTTTTGTACAAAAGTAGTAAAAAAATAAAAGAGTACAAAAATTTTTAAAGCTTTGTAGTTAAAAGTAAGTTTCTAAAATAAATAAGGTACTTGAGGGGAATAAGGCCTAGCTAAGAAAAAAATTGAATAAAGTGAAAGACTGTAATGTTAATATTTAGTTTAATACACCAAAGTGCTTATAAGGTTATATTAATTTTAACAAACTTAAAAAAATAATCTCTAAAAAAACTAGAAAGCAAAAAATAAATATTAAGAAAAATAACGCAAATCGACCTTATTATCCGATGGAGGTTTAATAAAGCCTATACATAAAATGGCACAACTCGTTAATTGGGCGAAGTTTAGCATCCATCGGGACACTCATCCATGTCATTGACTGGTAAATCAACACATTCCTCATGGTACCATTTAAGACATTTGCTGCACTGCCTCATATCGGCCTGCCTGTTTTCCTCACATCCTTGGCAATACCATTCGGTACTTAACTTTTCCCTGCAGCTTTTAATATCTTTATTCAATTTGGCACGACTTTTGTTCTCCTCGGTAAAAAGATCTCTAGTGACTGGAGTTCCTTTGTAGTTTAGAGCTTTTTTTCGATTTTTTTTTTAGGTTTTTCATGAGTTTTTACTGGTGTGGGTAAAAGCTCATTAAAAGAAGTGACTTTTGTTGTTCGTCTCTTTAATTCAGCAAGAGGGATATGGTCATCAGTCGAATCGGAGTCAGAAGAGTAAACACTGGAATAGGAAAATTTGCCAGACTTGTTGGATGCTATTCTAGACTGACCAGGTTAAGGAGATTCAGGTGGACGCCTATTTTTTTTGTTGGTATCATCCGGTGCCGGTACGTCTGAGAGAATTGAAGGAGCAAATGCTGTTTCTGGACTTGCCTCGGGATTTAATGGAAATAGACCAGTAGCCTTAAAACCGTTTGTAATGTTACTATGTGTCATGCATTTAGACCAAACATTTGAAAGTATGATGTTAAAACGTGATTTGGTCAGCTTTTTGTTAGGATTCTGATCCAAGAATAATAATACCTCATTATCTCAATGATGCTCAAATGAACGATATACAGATTTGTCGAGGGGTTGAAGCTCATGTATTGTATTCGATGGCAAACAGTAGAGATCTATATCAAGTGAGTCTCCAACGTCAACAATTGACAAATCAAGATGACAAGCTGCACCATCAAAAACTAAGAGGCACCTTCCTGGACTTTTGTATCGGGCTAAGTGCTTGAGGAATTCTTTAAAAAGTTTGTTAGTCATGTAGCCTTTACTTGTGTTGATTAATTGCGCTGGGTTCAAATAAAAAAATAAAATAACTCACGATGAAAAAAAGGTAATTTAGTGGACTGTAAACACTTAATGAAATTAACTAAAAAACTTGGAAAACGCTGTTGTGAGACCTTACCTTCTATTATCGGTGGCCGAGATTTGCGAATTATCTACACTTTCACGCTAGCGATTTTTCGGTGTTGAGTCGCGACTCTAAACTGTTTGACGATTAGAGCTCGAATGTGTCGCGCACTGTTTAAGGCCTCAAAACGAGGTGTTGAAATTCAACAAAAAAAATAAAATATTTAAACAAATGAAATACTTCCTTAACAAGGTGAGTCAACCAAAGGCATTAAATTTAACTAAAGAAAAATACCGAGTGATAAAAGAACAAGAATTAATATGAACTAAATAAACTAAATGAAAATTAAATGAAAACTTAACATACCGCCCACCAAAATGCATTGCATTTTTCAGTCCTCCGAAAGTGGCAAAGGACAGAGCTTCACCACAGGTCGCTTTAAAGTCCCATTACTAGTGCGAACAGTAACAACTCTCACTATTCCATCTAAACCTGGATGTACCTCAGTTATGCGGCCCATTGACCAATGCAGAGGAGGGGCCAAATCATTGCGAATTAAAACTAAAGTTCCTGGTGAAAGATTACCACTGGATTTATGCCACTTAGCACGTTGGTGCAACGTATGCAAGTACTCACCAGACCAACGACGCCAAAAATCTTGGTGCATTTTTTGAAGCATTTGCCAACGATCCAATTGACGAACGGGAAGTGAGTTGACATCCAATTCAGGAGGAACACTCAGAGGTTCCAGGGTCAGGAAATGACCCGGGGTTAGAGCAGTCATATCATTGGGATCATTACTAAAGGGTGTAAGAGGTCGCGAGTTAAGAAAGGCTTCAATCTGAACCAATACAGTATTTAGCTCCTCATAGGTCAAACACTGCATACCAATGACTCTGTATAAATGAGTTTTTACAGATTTCACTCCGGCCTCCCACAATCCTCCAAAGTGGGGCGCAGAGGGGGGGTTAAAATGCCATGTTATACCTTCAGATGCGGCGGATTTTAACATAAAATTATTTAACTGCTTGGATGCACCAATAAAGTTGCTACCACAATCGCTGTACAAATGTTGGCAGCGACCTCGGCGAGCTACAAATCGTCTCAAAGCAGCTAAGAAAGCTTCCGTAGATAGACTGGATACCAATTCTAAATGCAAAGCTTTAGTCGCAAAGCAAACAAACAAACATAAATAGGCCTTACTGGTACGACAGCCGCGGTAACGAGACATCATGACATTGAATGGACCAGCATAATCAACGCCGGTATGAAGAAAAGGTTTTACCTGTGATACGCGGGATGCAGGCAAATCACCCATAGGAGGTTGAATTGACTGAGGCCTACATCTAAAGCATCTAACACATTTAACAAGAATACGACGAATAACGGCTTTAGATGACAATATCCAAAATTGCTGTGTAATAAGAAACTGAACACTCTGCACACCAGCATGAAAATACTTTAAATGAAAAAAAGTAACTACAAGCCTTGTAAACTCGTGATTACTGGGTAGGAGAGCGGGATAGTTATTGTTAAAACTTAAAGAATGTTTTAATCTACTACCGACACGTAGTATCCCAGCACTATCTAGGAAAACATTCAATTTTCTAAACGCTTTCGAAGGTATTTTATTTCCTTGAATTAACATTATATCCGAGGAAAAGGTTTGCGACTGAACATGTCTAACCAAAAGCATTAATGCATTGTGGAGTTCTACCAAAGTAAGGTTACCCTCATATTTTTTGCGGGGCAATGAAATATTATGCTTATAGCGAAGAATATAGGCCATAATGCGTTTCAGTTTGTCGAGCGACGAGAACCTTGAAATAAGATTATCCAGAAAACCCTTAGAAGAAAAAATTGAGAGACATGTTTTCTTTTCTTCAGGTAAATCATGTGAAGTTGAAGGAGTGTTTATGAAGGGGATCCAGTTGCGAGTTGAGCTAATTAAAAAACTAGGACCCGCCCACCAAAGCGAACTATTACATAACTCCATAGGGAGCAAACCTCTAGAACCGAGGTCGGCTGGATTATTCTCAGATGAAACATGATGCCAACAAGATAAAGGTAATCTTTCTTGGATAAAAGAAACGCGGTTGCTAACAAAAGTACTCCACCGATGCGGAGAAGCTTTAATCCAAGAAAGTGCTATTGTAGAATCACTCCAGGCGTATATTTTATTGATAACAAAAGATGTTTTATAAATATCGTAAACATGTGATAGCAAACGAGACAATAGCACGGCCGCACAAAGTTCTAGACGTGGTATAGAAAGTGTCTTTAGTGGTGCAACTTTTGATTTTGCACAACTAAAACGAGTGGTTGCCTGACCGTTAGGTAGTAAACTACAAAAATAAATAACGGCACAGTAACCCTTTTCGGAGCTATCACAGAAACCATGTAGTTCCAAAGTTTCAACAGGAGAATAGGGAAATAGTAGGCGAGGAATTTTGAGGCTAGAAAGGGTTAAAATATCGCTAACATATTGTTTCCAAAGATTAAGAATATCATTTGGAGGCGTTGCATCCCAATCCAACTTTAAATTCCACAAACGCTGAATTAAAAACTTGACGAGAAACGTTAAAGGTGAAAGAAAGCCCAGTGGATCAAAAATTTTTGCCAAATTAGATAACAATAGGCGTTTAGTACAACCCCTATCCACAGAGTTAACGAAAAATTGAAACACGTCAGAGGAATGGTTCCAATAAAGACCTAAAACTTTTAGCGGACTTTCTGAATCAAAATTCAGAGAAATGTCCTCATTATACAAATAAGAAGGGGGTAAATCAGCTAGCAAGCGAGGATCATTGCTACACCACTTTCGAAGTTCGAACCCTCCTTTCTGCAGCATCAGTACTAAGTCTTTTTGAAGTTTTCTAGAATCTTCAATTGTTGATGAACCTCCAGTTAGATCATCAACATAGCATGAATTTAAAATAATTTGCGAGGCCTCAGGAAAATTATCCTTTTCCTCTTCAGCCAGAACAAACAATGACTTGATAGCCAAATAAGGCGCGCATGTTAGTCCATACGTTACCGTGAGAAGGCGGTAATCAGCTATAGGTTGATCTTTAGAAAAGCGCCAAACAATTCTCTGATAATCAGTGTGGGTAGGGTTAACGATAATTTGCCGAAACATTTGACGAATATCCGCTAGGAAAACAAAGCGATGAATTCTAAAACCAAGAAGCAACGCAAAAATGTCAGCTTGCAATTTCGGGCCAGACAGAAGATGATCATTAAGTGACATACCATCTGATGGTTTGGCAGAGGCATTGAATACGACACGAAGCTTAGTAGTGGGACTTGAATCCTTTAAAACACAGTGATGTGGAATATAGAACGATTTTTTTGGGATTAAATCTGAAGATACTAATTCCATATGGTTCTGATCTAAATATTCCTTTATAAAAGCAGCATAATCTGCATAAAGCTTCGGATTTTGCTGTAACCTGCGTTCTAACGATAAGAAATTGCGAAGAGCTAATTCTCTACTTCCATAAAAAATAGGCTCATCACCTCGGAAGGGCAAGGAAACCACAAATCGGCCATCCCGATTGCGATACGTAGTTTTACGGAAAATATTTTCGCATTTCTCGTCCTCAGGAGATAAAACTTTGACATGTGGTACTTCTTCAACTTCCCAAAACTTCTGCAAAGTATCATTAACTGATGCCTGATAACAGAGAAGCGATTGTGTAGCGATAGGTGAAGAGTTGGAAACCGTTTTACCCATCAATATAAAACCAAAAACAGTGTTAATTCCCACTGGCTCATTATAGTCACCGGTAAGCCTACCCTCCAGTAAAATATAGGGAAATAATGGAGCACCTATTAATACATCAATAGAGCTAGGAGTATCATAGAAAGGGTCAGCCAAGGACGCGCTGCGTAAATGAGGCCAGTTTGTGGTAGAAATAGGATGACTAGGTAATAGCCCGCAAATTTTTGGAAGAACTGCAGCTTCCAAATCAAAATTGGGAGTGAATTTATTACAAGGTCGAATCTTGGTAAATACACTTCTTGCACAGTTTTGTACATGAGCTTCTCCAATACCTTGAACGGAGCAAGGCGTCTTATAGGAAGTAAGTCCAAGACGTTTAACACAATTTTGTGAGATAAAGTGAAGTTGCGAGCCAGAATCAAGCAATATTCTAATTTTCTGAAACGTTCCTGACCCATCTAACAAATCTATAAGAGCCGTAGAAAGCAGCACATTACTAGAATTATAATTGTTAAGGCTACTCGCTACCAGATGCGAAGAATTGGTAGACCTGGAGTCCGCCTGAGAGCTAGATGGTTGATCATTGTGGATGGAGCTGGTTGATGAGAGTGCGGGTGGTGTAGTACTGCTGCTACTACCAGAAAAATAATTTCTCTCAAAATGAAGTAAAGTATGATGTTTTTGTCTACATTTATGACAAACATGCGGCGATTTACATTCTTTGACAGAATGACTACTACTTAGGCAATTTAAACACATTTTCAGCGATTTTACAAGTTGGTATCTATCATTAGGAGTTTTTGTTAAAAAGATAGGACAACGATAAACAGAATGTGCTGTTTTACAAATAGCACAACTGCTAGATTTAGATTGCTCAGTGCCTAGAAGAGCAACCTTGGAATTTGAGAAGCGATCCTCTCTCTTAAGTGATTTTTTATCTTTTTCATGAAGGGCTGAGCAAACATTGTCGAGAGCGGCACAACGCTTATGTAGATAGGTTGTAAGCTGTTGAAATGATGGAGTAGTATGTGAATCATATTGCAATTCGAATTCAGTAGCAATAGAAACATGTAAGCGTTTAAGCAACATCTGAACCAAAATGAAATCCCATGAAGCTACAGGAAAGTTAAGATTTCCTAATGCAGCAAGATTATCAGAAAATGTATCCAAAAGTTGTCTTAACTCGGCAGGATTCTCAGTTGTGAGTTTGGGGGTATTTTCGATAGCTGCCCAGTGTGTGGCCGCAACTAAACGAGGGTTTTCATATCGCTTAACTAGCATTTCATAAGCGGTTGTGTAATTGACATCTGTCATCGGTAACTTCTGAATCAAGGTCAGAGGCTGACCACGTAAGAAACTCAAAAGATAATTAAATTTTTCTATGTTACGCAAAGTACTGTTATTATGAATCAAAGCATCAAACATATCCTTAAAAGTGGCAAACTGTGTAATATTTCCAGAAAAGGATGGAATCTCTAATTTTGGCAGTGTTACATGGGACTGATTTGAAGTATTTGTAGTATGAAGTATTTGTAGTATCTGAAGTATTTGTAGTCAATGATTCTCCAAACAGCTCAAAATAAATCGATTTAATATACCAAAAATCTTTTTCAAATGAGCTTCGTACCGCGTCTTGTTCGGTGAATTGATCCTCATCATCTAGAATGCAACTAATGACAACGTTATGCTGCTTGAAAAACTCAGTTCTAATTGATTCCAAAATATCATAACTCAATTTAAAGATTATGTGTTGGGAAGTGTCTTCTTTAGCACTTCTCGATATATTAAGAATATCCGATAGACGATTAAATTCAGTTTGTCTAAGAACTTTGGCTCTTTTCAGTTTATCGGACATCCTACTATATCCGAAAAAAAAAACGAAGAAAACAGAAGAAAAGTTCAAGGCAAGAAACGGAGTCTCAAGACCGACTTTAGACCGACCATAAAAAAACGAGAATGATGTTGCGTATACAGTACAAGCAACAATTAAAAAACTCCAATGAATGAACTTGTGACACCCTGTTAAAACCAATATAAAAATGAAACCTATTGGAAAAAAAGATGTGCACTGTTTACCTTTAGATATAATCCTGCAAAAGAATTCAACTTGAAAAACGACCTGTGTTGATTTAAACGATAATTCATAAATTCTTGTTAAGAAAATATGAAATGTTCGCGATCGATATTTAAACTATCTGCAAACCAACTAAAGATGAAATGAATAATGCAATGTATTTTTGAAATTAAAAAAGAGAAGAAAATTGATCAACTAATTAATTGTACTTTTTAAGCCTATATGATTGAATTAACTGGGCGGTTTATTCTATAAAATTATAAGTTAATTTTCAAAAGGCCAAAGTGTGAATAGCAAAAATGCGGTTCGAAGTGACCAAAAATAATGTTGATTAATTGCGCTGGGTTCAAATAAAAAAATAAAATAACTCACGATGAAAAAAAGGTAATTTAGTGGACTGTAAACACTTAATGAAATTAACTAAAAAACTTGGAAAACGCTGTTGTGAGACCTTACCTTCTATTATCGGTGGCCGAGATTTGCGAATTATCTACACTTTCACGCTAGCGATTTTTCGGTGTTGAGTCGCCACTCTAAACTGTTTGACGATTAGAGCTCGAATGTGTCGCGCACTGTTTAAGGCCTCAAAACGAGGTGTTGAAATTCAACAAAAAAAATAAAATATTTAAACAAATGAAATACTTCCTTAACAAGGTGAGTTAACCAAAGGCATTAAATTTAACTAAAGAAAAATACCGAGTGATAAAAGAACAAGAATTAATATGAACTAAATAAACTAAATGAAAATTAAATGAAAACTTAACAACTTGATTTTTCCACTAGAGTTCCTGGTGGCAAATTATCATGTAATTCTGGCTTTAGCCTCTTTCCTTTAAATATAATCATAGGAGATATTGGTATTCCAAGGGCATTGATACATCCTGCAATTGTCACACTCTCTGCATGTTCTGACGATTGAAAGTGAACACGTTTTACTCCTTTCTTAGCTAAAACTGTTGGCTGGTGGTGAATAGTCAAGCGGCATCCATATTATAAAGTCTTTCAGGGTGATTAATTATATCAATATTATCATAAATTTTCCCTATTTTTGAAAAATGATCAACTATAAATTTATTAAGTTTTTGAGCCCTAGCTGGATTCATAAACTATGCTTTTCTTTTAGAAATTACAGGATTTCCCTTCATAAAAGCCTTTAGCCAGTCTTTACCAGCAAGTTTTGAAGTTGTATTAAATTGATGAGCAATTTTATTATCTTCGCAGAATCTAAATACCAATCGACGAAGGATCCGTGGAGTCACAGGTAGACCTATTTCACTAAATCTTATTATTCTTTTAACGAGATCAGCTTCTTGTTCTTCTTTTAAAATAGATTTACGACCTAGTCTTTTTATTAGGATTGCATTCTGAACATGATTTCTAATGGTTCTTCTGGGAATATTAAACCTTGCCGCAGCCCCATATGTACTCAGAGTACCGCGTTGAACAGATCGAACTGCTGATATTAAATCCTCCTCGCACCAAGGTGCCCGAAAGCGAGGAACGCGGGTAGTCCGTTCGAATGTCGTTTGTAAATGGACCAATAGGAGACGCGGACCCAACGCAATCGATTTGCGATTAATTTAAAGCGGTTTTTTTGAATATAGGCCTTATTACCCGACAGGCCTTATTACCTGCAGGTACCTTAGTTCTAAAAATAATAAATAAAATAAAATTTCGCGTTTTTTATAAATCACCCTGTAATTCACGAACTAATAAACATTTTGCAATGCTGTAAAAAAATTAGAATAAGCGTCAAAATTGACAACTTTTTTCTAATTTAACCGCTCTCGTATCTCCTATAGTTTCGGAAATAGCAATAGAAAGCGCTGTACAACTAACTGTTCCAAGACTATTAATGCTTCATTAATTTCTTTATATCAATTATAATTATTAATTTCAAAATGTTGGGATTGAATTAATAATGAAAACATTTTTTCACACTTCAATCGTATTGAGGATTGGTTCTTAATTGGAATTAAAAGGAGGATGATCATGATCATCATCATGATCAATTTGTAAAACATTGGTAGAGAATTAGGGTTCTATGCCTCCGTATGTACCGGGTGTACAACTAAGAGAGGTCGCCGGCCATATCTGAGTAAGTACTCATCGCACAGCGTAGGGAAAAAATATTTCTGATAAAAGTGGCAAAGAGAAACTGCTGGAAATTATTTACAAGTTCGTACGATGACCGCTAGGGGGCGTAATACAAGATTGAAATAGAAAAAGTTGGTTTTATTGAAAATATTCAAAGTAAATCCTAGAAAAGAATGCTGCCATTAAAAAGTATTATAAATTCTAAACATTTTTATTTCAAACTTTTTTCTTTAAACTGTCAAATAAGAGGTGGGGGAAGGGTTGAATATTTATATCTAAAATTCTTGATAACTTTGGATTGGCCTAACTAATTTTAACGAGCTTACTTTTATTTTAAAGGATAATTATTAGGCTTTTATGTCATATAATTACTTAGCCGTTTTAGTTATTTTGTTGAGCGCTAGAGGGCGGTTTATTTTAATTTGTACTTTTTCAGAGATTTTCTGGCAAATATTAAATACAATGATGTAATTTTTTTCATTTAGGCTAAAAGAGCATGAAAAAACATAGAAACTGGTGCAAACCGCAACTCGATATATTTTATTCCGAAATTATAAATTAAAATGTTTTTGAACAATGAAATCTGTCGCCGCGCTTGCATTATTGCATCACATAGTCAATAGTAAGCTTTGGAAACAAATGAATTTGATAAATATTTTCGGGACCATGATAAAACGTTTATGATCGATGTCAAATGTAACGTCGAAGACAGATTTTGAAATCATTTAAGTTTTTAAAAATGCCAAACGTAATTCCACACGACATAACTTTTGATATGCTAGCAGTGTATTTTCAGTTAATGCATTGCAGCCCGTATATATGCCCAAAGATATCCTGACAGAAGACACTATAATAATAGAGTTTTTACCGGTTTAGCTACCAGGCTAAGAAATACTGAAATTATTCGCGGCAATATTCATCGAAGACGAAGGCGAGGGCGCATAGAGGCAAACGTTATAAATATTTTGGCCTATATTGAAATAAATCCTCACATAAACATCCGAAATATTTCTAGGGAATTGGGAGTGTCCCTCGATACAGTAGAAAATATTCTGAAAGAGCACATGTACCTAGTTTTATTTGTTACAACACTAATAAGTATCCTATTATCTTATATTTATTGTTTTTTACTTAGACTTCATCCATATCACGTGGTTCTGCACCAGGCGCTTCTCGAAAAAGACTTTGATAACAGACTCAATTTCTGTTATTGGCTGTTGAACATGGTTAGAGAAGATACCCGATTTATCTCGAAGATATTATGGACGGACGAGGCATCATTTAGCAGTGATGGTGGTGTAAACCTGCATAATCTGCATTATTGGGCAGAACAAAATCCCTGTTGGATTTGCGAGACTTAACACCAAGGCAGATGGACTATAAATGTGTGATGCGGAATTATTGGCGGAAAAATTCTTGGTTCTTCCTTTTTCAATCAAACACTTTCTGGTAATGTGTATTTGATTTATTTGCAAAATGATCTCCCGGGGTTACTGGAAGATGTTGATTTGGAAACAAGAGGGCAAATAATTTTCCAACATGATGGTTACCCTGCAGTTCAAGTTCGTCAATACTTAACCAGGCAGTATCGTTTGTGAATAGGAAGAGGAAGTATTTTTCCTTGACCTGCTCGATCCCCAGATCTGACTATTCTAGATTTTTATTTGTGGGGAAGGATTAAAGATTTAGTTTTTGTCACCCCACCCAAAACCCAAAACGACATGCAGGACCAAATACGCAATGCAATAAATTCCTTACCCACAGCAGAAATCAGAAACAGCGGTTCTGTCAACGACGCAACGACCTCGACTGTGTATTGAAAATGAAATGTGTATTGTAGGAAAACAGTTTGAGCATCTAAGACACTATTAAAAATATAAAATAATTTATTTATTACAAAAATTTGAGTTCTGGAGTTTTATTTTTATTGTTCAAAAACATTTTAATTAATATTTTCGGAATAAATTAAGATATCGAGTTACGGTTTGCGCCAGTTATTATGTTTTTTTATGCTCTTTTAGCCTAAGTAAAAAAAAATATATCGTTGTATTTAATATTTGCCAGAAAATCGCTGAAAAAGTCCAAAATAACACAAACCGCCCTCTAGCGCTCAACAAATCAACTAAGTCGGCTAAGTAATTATATCACATAAAAGCTCACATAAAAGCTCGTTAAAATTGGTTAGGCCAATCAAAAGTTATCAAAAATTTTAGATATAAATATTCAAACCTTCCCCCATCTATTACTTGACAGATTAAAAAAAAAAAGTTTGAAATAAAAAATGTTTAGAATTTATCATACTTTAACATGGCATCATTCTTCTCTAGGATTCACTTTGAATATTTTCAATAAAACCAATTTTTTCTATTTCAATGTTGTATTACGCCCCCTAGCGGTCATCATACGAACTTGTAAATAATTTCCAACGATTTCTCTTTACCGCTTTTATAAGAAATATTTTTTTCCCTCTGCTGTGGGATGACTAGTTACTGAGATATGGCCGGCGACCTCTCTTAGTTGTACACCCGGTAGCATATTTATATCTTTCACACGCTATTGCAAAGCGAGCGATGCCTGAGCAGTTCTTATCTATCACATGTTTTGCAAACACGCCTCTTTAACTAGCACATGCGATCGCCAAAAATGTTGTCTTTCCGATTAAATGCATTAATCGGCGGTCATTAAAAAATATAATATTTCGAATGCCTGCAATGTTCTTTCGGAACAACAGAAACACATTATCTATAAAATAGCAACTGGAAACCAACCCCCTTCTAATTTGCTTAAACCCCTTCTACTAAAAAAATATGTAACTAATGTAGAACAGAGTATACATAATTCACCCATAAAAGAAAGCCGGAATGTAGAGCCCAGTAACGATTTTGTTGTTAATATTGGGCACCCAGGGGAACAAGATATTGAAAAAACTGAGGTCACAGGCGTTTCAGCCGAATGGAAAATATTTGTACACGAATTGGATCTTAACGTTCAACAAAATCTTTTAGATGATCCTGAGAACTTTGTAGGTGGGATGAAGGCATTCATGCAAAACTATAAAAAAAATATTAACAGTTCGTCGTCTCTTCTGAGTAGATTGCACACAGCCTTTAAACCCTGCTGTTCATCTTTAAATAGGAAAGTGGTACACACAACTAGAAAAGGTACCAAAATTTCTGTCCAACCCGCAAGTGTAGCAAGGAGAAAGACCAAATTTACAGGAAGAAGACGATTTCAGTCTGGAAGAAAACCGAACAAATCAACCAATAAGGAGAATCTAGCTCCTCATAGCCTTAAAAGTTGTGTCACGCAAAATCGAGCTCTAGGAGCTAGAAAAATAGCCAAATAATGTCAGGTTCTTATATTTGTATAATATACGAGTAGTATGTAGGTTATTAAAAAAAAATGCGAAAAATTTAAGAGGTAATTTTTTGTTCAAAATAAAGGGTAGTTTGTTGTATAAATGTTGTGTCAAAAGTCAACGTAATTAAAAGTAACTAACCTAACTTAGAAAAGGTAACTACCCAAGAATCACCCCTTGTTTTTTTTCGCACTTATTTATTTACACCCTGTATAATAGGACACAAAAATCGAGTTTGGAATAACATATGAAATTCATAATATTCATAAAAAAAGTGCCTCTTTTAATCTGGAGGTGAGAACACTTGGTTGCTGGCAAGGCTGCTGTCTACCTATATTAGAATCTTTCATGCAAGATTACTCGTTCTAAGTGCAAAATTCAAAAATATGATATTAATAAATCTTAAAGCATTTTTCTATATCTAGGGCATAACATCGCAATTTTTTTGTTTTTGATTTTAACTTAAAAACCAGGCCCAAAAATAAAAATAAAACGTGCTGTTATGCCCTTCATAAATTGGCAGTACCGGCAGTAAGACCACAACAGTTTTTATTTTCCTTTTTTTTATTTTCCTTGTTTACTATTTTCCTCGAAGAAATCCTAAATAAACACATTTTTTTAAAACTGTTGTCCTATACTGACCCCTGTCCGCAAGAACACAAAGCTAACGATAGATTGAATTATTAATCATTAATAAATATTGTGCACATACGATGCCATCGAGAGAGATACATATACCTGTGATTGGACTGAACGTCGAGTTGAAAAGTCACGTAGTGGCGAGCGCTTGTCTTGTTTTCGCTAGAAAATTAAAATACAATTAATTTAGGGATTACAGGTGATAGTTATGAAGGCGCGTTTGGCATAACATGTGATAGATAAGAAACTAAGTTCGCCTCTCGGGATGAGCGATAGCGTGTGATAGATATAAATATGCCACCCGGTACAGGGGCTTTCCCCATATATTGACACTCCTCTACAGGAGTTGGGTCAAAAGTAAGCAATACATTTTTATACAAAACTTTTTGGGTTTGACTTTAAACTTTTGAATCCGATGTCAAAATTTTTTCAGTTAGAAATGTCAAATTTTAACAGATGGTCAGTTTTTTCTTCTGGAACACCCTATATATGACCTCATAGTTAAAGAGCAGAATTTTCTGATTTCAAATATGTATATTGTTTAGTTACTTTTAATTAAAAGTAACTAAACAATAGAGAGGATATTTACAAAACAGTTCAATTAAACTGTTTTGGAAATATCGGGCTTTAAACTAAAAAAAAATTACATATTGAAGATCTTGGTAGACTGTCCATTGTGAGTGTTTGACATTTATTAGAAAATGAATGATTTAGAAGACATTATCATTTGCTGCTTTGTAAGATAAATGAATTAAGTAGAAGCAATAAAATCTTTAACTTCAACCTAAGATTTAATATTTATTAAGCGATATTTAGTATTTTCTTTTGACAAAAATTCATTATTTTAATAATTGTTTAACTTTAAATTAATAACTGCTCTATATAACAAAGTTTATTAAAGATTTAGATGGTATCAATACATTTGCAAAAAGTCACAACTTAAAATTAAACCCTTCAAAGTCGTCAACTATATTTTTTGGTGGAAAAAAACAGAAACTTGAGAGGATATCCGACTTTGTCGCCAAATTAAATGATATATCTCCACTAATTGTTACTGAAGTTAAGAAACTGGGTGTTGCTTTCGACAGTCAACTATCAAATCAAGTTCACGTGAAACATAAATTGAGTATGGCCTACATGAGATTGAGAAGACTGTGGAATGTTAAAAAGTATATACTTTTTACTATATTCTTGACTTGCAATATATAGTATTGTTTTTCTGTTTTTTTCTTTTTTATTAATGAATACAAAAGGTATATTTATTAGTTTGTAATAATTTAGTAAACATTTGGTTTAATTAATAAGGGTTTGTATAGCTTACTACTTTCAAAATACACATAATCTTTTGAGCTTATATTTGAGACTTTTATTATTTATTCCAATATATTTGAGACCTGTAATTTGAAGTCTAATTTAATATTATTTAATTTAAGCCGATCTCTTTGAGAAAAAAATAACTATTTCTTCGAGTTACAAAAAATAATGACTGAGAAACTTATTCTAAAAGAATAAAAATTACATTTTTAGCTGTAAGTTCTAGCTATATTTACATAATTTTTTCTCACTACTTCAGTTCTACGAAGGTATTTAAAAACTGATAAAAATACTTAATCGCAACTTGCAACTAATAAACAGAAGACACT
This sequence comes from Anthonomus grandis grandis, assembly GCF_022605725.1. NCBI lineage: Eukaryota > Metazoa > Arthropoda > Insecta > Coleoptera > Curculionidae > Anthonomus > Anthonomus grandis. Next base: position 9,488,372 of record NC_065546.1, read on the forward strand.
TCGATTTTTTTAGAGGTTTTAATTGTTTAAAACACCTTTCTCTTCTCTTAAATAATGTAAAAGTAATAACCACTTTATAAATTATTACTATATTAAAGTAGCAAGTTATCTATCAAATAAAAATATGACAATTTATTTATTGAAAACTAAAAAAAAACTTCATACCAACATTCTTTCTCTCCGAAGCTATTAGTAATGATACACAATAATGTTTCAATCGCTATTATTGATACATTTCAAAGGGTCAATCCATAATAAGTCAAAATAGCGAAATGATTAGGAATATGCGTTAAACGGCTAACCAGATTTTGATCGGCAGTGGTGATATTACAAAGGAAATTAAATTTTGCATTCACATAAATAGGAAATGGGCGGTTGCTATTGCCAATTCCCATTTCAGATTTCGAAGGTATTGATGAATTATTGCTGGAAAACCACATTTTGAATTATTTTGGTTATAGTGTACTACATATGATAGATAAATGAAATAATATTCTTGCTGTTATTCCGAATTGTATCAGTGATTAAAAAAATCTTCGGCTTATGTTATAACCAACATGCAAGCAATAATTTAAACGTCTTTATTGCAAAAGGTTTTTTCTAGGACATTAATTCCAAACCAAGATATTCTGGAATGGCAGCATCGTCCAATCTGCATAACAAAATAAGGCGAGCACGATGTTTAGCCTGGGCAATCCATGTTGGGAATAAAGGATTTCTACTATAGAAATTGAGCTAATAAAATGAATAAGGCATGTCGGAATTTCGATTTAACTTTTATTGTGTATTTTACAGAATAAGGATTTTTTTGTAGAAAAGAAAAGGAAAGGGTACTCTATGTTTGATCATAAAGTTTATTTTTAAATAATTGTGTTGGTGGTAAGATAAACTTAATTTGCTAAATGAGACAGGATGGTTTGATATTAAAATACAGCGTGTTTTTTTATATTGCGACAAAATTCAGGGTTGAACAAAATTAAGAAAAAAGTTCCTAAGAACATATTTTTTAAACATCTTACATTTTACACTACAGGGTGTGAAAGAAAAAAACTTAGTTTTCTCGATTAATTTGATACCCGTGTAGATATCTTTCTGAAAATTGGTATGCAGTTTCTAAGCATTCATAGCGTTTTTTCTATACACAATTTAAATTTTTATATTTGCATCGCCATTCTTTATTTCAAAAACAAAAACCAGTATTGTGGATAACCATAATGCCTAAATTTGATTATCTTAATGAAGTATTACTATTATTTTCAGCATTTTTAAAATTTATCAATAAAAGTACGTTTTTTTCTTTTAATTTTACCACCCTGTAGTATAAAATAATTTGAAATCTAAGACGTTTATGATATATGTTCATAGGAAATTTTTTGCCTAATTTTGCTTATAGGAAACGCCCCTGAATTTTGTCGCAATATTAAAAAAATATCCTGTATACTGGGCTCACACATGACATTAATACGAATTAGACTTAGAACATTGAAAGGCTAGAATTGGTAAATAACAACTTTCAGTTTAAAATGTGCATATGAGTAAGGGGAGTGTTTTTTTTACAAACATATTCATTAACTCTCTGTTATCAAGTTTACACGCATTTTCAAAAGAGGACATTTTCAGCTATTTATTTATTTAATCACAGTATCAACAGCCAAACGCTACTGACAGATACCAACCTAAATACTAAGTAATATAAAGTATACTAAGTTAATAGGAAAAAAACAACTAAAAACTAAAGTAAAATGTCATCTAATCAACTCAGTCATATCTGACATCTACATAACTCACCTATTAAAATAATAAGGTAACAATGATTAGAATTGCATGATTAAGATTATTTAAAGTTAAAACAAAAACTTAAGAGAAACATAATGTTATGTTAATTTAAGTTTATTTGTGATGAGTGTCCTAAATTGATTGAGGCTAGTCGAATCAATATCTGTATCTGAATCATATAAATCATATATATGTTAGATAAGAATATACCATGAAACCCGATACCAAGGCCAACCCACATGTTTACCGTCTCAACCAGATCCGTAGGCGTTTCCGGGAATAAGCAAACGTAGCACCTTTTATGCTTAGCTGTTGTTTGTTTAAAAAGACTGTGGAAAGAACCTTATCTTATTGTTCTCATGATAGTCAGCATTTTCTGTTTGTATAAAAAGCCATTGCTTGTTAGCTCAATAATCATTATTATTAAGTATTTAGTGTAAGATAAACCTATGTCGGTTTTTATTTTTGTAATTTGAAATAAAAGTTTTTTAAAAAGTTATTTTTGAAATCCACAATCTAACATTGGCGCAGTCGGAACGGATAGTTAATACGCCGCGAAAACAGGTTGATCCAAATTCGCGAGTAATATTAGCTACAGTAAGAACCACTAGCACCCTAAGGTAATCCAGCGTCCTCACTCAGCAACAAGGGTACGGAAGGAACACCTGGTGAAGCCCCTGGTATCCAACAAGCAGAGAACAAGACAATGGTTAAGAAGATTCTTTTGTAAGTAAAAGCATTGAATCATTCGTTTATATTTTTGTTTTTGTGTATTTTAATATTTTATACACATTTTATTTTACTATTTTTATACTGTTCGATTTTCTAATTTCGTATTTCGAAAAAAGTATTTAAAATATTATAATGTCTACCACAAACGAAACTGAACAAAATAATCGACAAGCGAATACGTCAGCTCACGATATTCACCTTGAAACTTATAAACTATCTGAAATTTTTTCTCTAATTCCTGAATTTGATGGTGATGCAATATTTTTAGGCTCATTTTTACATGCGTGCGATTGTGCTTACAACATGGCAGTCGGTGAACAACGCGTTCTTTTAGTTATTCACATAAAAAATAAATTAAAAGGAAAAGCCGCACAACTTATTAATTCTAGAAATTTATTATCATATTTAGAAGTTAAGCAATTATTAAGTTTACATTTTGGTGATAGTCGAGACCTCTCTTCTTTAATCCAAGATTTGCAAAGATTAAAACAATTACCAAATGAATCCCCGTTAATATTCTTTAATAGGCTTCAAACTCTTAACTCTAAAATGCACTCTGCCGTACAAAAACAAAATTTAACCGCACCTCAAAAAATAGCACAAACGAATTTAATAGACTCGATGGCTCTAAACACACTATTAACTGGTTTAGACCCACGTATTGGTCACATAGTACGTGCAAGTAATCCCAACAATTTACTTGAAGCTCAAGCTAGAATTAGGCGAGAATTGCAATTGTCCTATTTTGAAAACCAAAAACAAAATAGACCCATACAACCACATCCATCATCCAGACCAAACACTACCTTAAGACGCCCGCAAAATCCTAGTATAAAATGTTTTAAATGCGGAAGAATTGGCCATACTTCAATTGAATGTAGAGTACAGTCAAGCCCCAGACCTAATATTTTTGGAAACCCAGCACCAAATTTAAATAGTAACCCAAATAATTTTCAAAGGCCATATTCACAAAATCAACCTTCATTTCAAAACCCTTCTAACCCCCAACCACGACCAAATTTTGGACAAAGTAGCCAAAACCAGTATCGTCCCAGTGTCATTCAAAGAAACCCAAACTATCAAAGAACCTATCATATGAACCTTGATGACGGTTCACAATATAACTATTTTGACGAAAATAATTATTTTGATGAGAATAGTTATTCTGATAACTACCTCGAGCAGTACAACTATTATTCCGATAATAGTCAAACCTATTATTACGATCAAAATGTCGAAGATTTTTCTAACCAAATTGATTATAATCTATTTGAACAGCCAATAGGAAATCAACACGAACCTAAAAATAACTTGGCAACACAACAAAATCCTTTAGTAACGTCAAATCGAAATTTTCCATTAATATCGAACCAAAACCACCCACCAGATCTGAAACAAACAGACCAGACAATGTCGCAAATTGCAACACAAATCCAAACATTGCGGATCAACGACCCGAAACAAAGTCCCGAACAAAGCTTTCTTTAAATAATTTACACACCGTAAGCTCAAAAAACCTTTACTACATTTACGATGCTTCCAAAACATATAAATTACTCATAGATACAGGCGCGGGAATTTCAGTTTTTAAAGATCATGTTGCAGCCGGTTTTAAGCAACGCTTTGCGGAAAATATTGTCGTACAAAGTATTACTGATCAAAAAATATTGATCCAAGAATCCACTTTGATTCCTTTTAATGTAGACAATCCTTGTAAAGTTTATATTTGTAACTTAGATATCGAATTCGATGGTATTTTAGGACTCGATTTTCTACAACACTATGAATGCGTTATCGACTTAAAATCAAAAATACTTAAGACAAATTTTAAAGATATTCCTATGTATAAATTTACACCAGAGGATGAAAAACCTGTAGTAAAATCAAACTTAGCTAAAAACTCTTCTTATCTACCTCAAATTCTAACCCCAACAGTTGATACTGAAACTAATCAGCATTTTCAAAATAAAGCAATAAAAAATAAAAATTTAATATCAATAGAACCCCGTACTGAAAAAGTCTTTAAACTAAAATGCAATTTAAAAAACACCGATGTAATTTTATTAGGTCAAGAAAAAGAAAAAGTAAAAGTCCCAAATGCTATTATTCACGTAAACGAACAGGGCGAATTTTTAACAACCATTATTAACCCTAACGCAATTGATAAAATAATCGATTTCTCGAATTTATCTTTTGAACCTCTACCTGATCTACAATCGATAAATAATTTTAATTATTATGAGTCAGCCGAACCTGTTGATAGACGGCAACTAATAAAAGAACAATTGAGAATTGACCACCTTAACGAAGAAGAACGTGAGGAAATTACTAAACTTTGTTTAGAATTTTCCGATATTTTCTATATCGAAGGTGATCAACTTACGTTTACCAACGAAATTAAACACTCGATTGATACTAATAACGCCAAACCCATTTACACAAAATCATATAGATATCCTCATATTCATAAAGAGGAAGTTAAAAGACAAATTTCTAAAATGCTCGACGAAAATATTATAAGACCATCCGTATCTCCCTGGTCAGCCCCTGTTTGGGTAGTTCCTAAAAAACTTGACGCTTCAGGCAAGCAAAAGTGGCGAGTAGTTATCGACTATCGTAAACTAAACGAAGTTACGGTTAACGATAAATACCCATTACCTAATATCTCAGACCTCCTCGACCAACTTGGTAAATGCCAATATTTCACTACTTTAGACCTAGCGTCAGGGTTCCATCAAATAGAGATAGACCCAAAGGATATTTCTAAAACCGCGTTTTCCGTAGAAAATGGGCACTACGAATTCGTTCGAATGCCATTTGGCCTGAAAAACGCTCCATCAACTTTTCAGAGAGTTATGGATAATATTCTTATGGGAATTTTAAACGAAAGATGCCTCGTCTACATGGACGACATCATAATCTATTCTCCTACTATCCACGAGCACATTAACCGCCTACAAGAAGTCTTTAAACGCCTAAGAAAATCCAATCTAAAAATACAACCAGATAAGTGCGAATTCTTACGCAAAGAAGTAGCCTATCTCGGACATTTAATAACAGAAAACGGTGTAAAACCTAATCCGGCAAAAGTCGAATGTATTTTAAATTTTCCAGAACCAAAAAATCAGAAAGACATAAAATCTTTCCTCGGATTAGCAGGTTATTACAGACGGTTTATTTCAAATTTTGCTAAAATCTCGAAGCCCCTAACAACCCTTCTTCAAAAAGATACCCCTTTTATTTTCAGTAAAGAATGTCAAGAATCTTTTAATACATTAAAAACTGCTTTAACCACTGACCCACTTTTAATTTATCCGAATTTCGAAGAACCGTTCATCTTAACTACTGACGCAAGTGCTTTTGCAATCGGAGCCGTTTTATCCCAAGGACCGATCGGGAAAGATATGCCCATCGCTTACGCATCAAGAACCTTATGTGCCGCAGAAACTAAATACTCCACTATAGAACGTGAGTTATTAGCTATAGTTTGGGCCGTAAAACATTTTCGACCGTATTTATTCGGCAGACAATTCACGCTTGTTACTGACCATCGTCCAATTACATGGTTATGGTCCATTCAAGACCCCGGAAGCAGGTTAACGCGTTGGCGCCTCAAACTCGAGGAATATTCATTTAAAATCGAATTTAAACCCGGTAAATATAATAAAAATGCTGACGCACTTTCTCGAATTAAAATAAATCACCTTAAGGAATGCGTAGATTTTCATAAAAAAGTAAACATTTTTGCATTAGAAGAAGACACTGTTATCCCTGAACCGAGCCCTCAACCCTCATTTACTGAAGAAGACGATCGAAACATAACTGAGGAATACAATCGATTTGTTGATAATTATAAAACTAGATCTTTAATCGATTATTCTAAAATAGAGGTTACAAATGACCAACTACTAGACAAATCAAATAAAAATATCGTTACATTCTTTAGGCAAAACAAAATGGAAGATTTACATTTTAAAATTATTGACGACATTCTTGAAGAATATTTAGATTTCCAAGAATTAAAAATTAATGTTGCTAATAGTAAATCAGTTAAAAACCGGAAGTATTTAATAATCCCTTTACCATTTGACAATAATTCTTGTAGCCAACACTTGTTTTATTGTTTATTTAAATATCAAGACTTATTTGAATTAAATGAAGTTTATTGCATTGAAAATAATTTAGATCTACCTTCTCTAGAAATGATGTCATTTATTTTTGCCGACAAAGAAATCAAATTAAAAATTTGTCAAAATATTGTAACTACACCTGATGAAGACCAAATACCTATTATCATAGAACAATACCACCTTGGCAAAAACAATTTACACCGCGGAATTAACGAAACTTGTCGAAGAATTAGACAAAAATACAATTGGCGCGGTATGAATAAGAACATCGAAGACTTTATAAAAAAGTGCGAAATTTGCCAAAAAGTCAAAATTGTTAGGAAAAACTTAAGTAGACCTCTAGTAATTACGGAAACCCCCCGAACACCATTCGAAAGAATAAACATTGACATTTTTGAATACCTAACTCGTAACTACGCTTTAACCATTAACGATGAGCTCACGAAATTTGTTCAAGCTTATCCTTTACAAGACAAAAAAGCTTCTACCATTGTAAATACACTCTTAGTTTACTTCCAACACTTTGGTACGCCCCTAAGAATTCATTGCGATTCTGGCAAAGAATTTGATAACACACTTCTAAAAGACCTATGTCAACTTTTTGATACGAAAATAACATTTTCAAGTGTAGGTCATCCCGAATCGAATGGCTCTTTAGAACGTTTCCACGCGACCCTAGGCGAAATGATAAGAGTAAATCTGGCCGAACATCCCGAAGACCAACCCTTCTCGATTTTACCTTATGCTGTTATTTGTTACAATAACACTAAAAACAGAACACACGGCTTTACTCCGTATGAGCTTGTATTTGGCCATACATCAAATAGACCCCCAGAAACACTTTACAATCAAGAAGCCCTTATTTCAAAATACATCCGCGATCTAAATAATAGAATGAGCTATTTTTATAAAGTTGCTAGGCAAAGAACAGAACATGCCAAACAAAAGTCAAAAGAAAGATTTGATCAACGTATATCGGAAAAACAACCCGAATTCTCCGTTGGTGACAAGGTTTACGTCCGAGAATCACAAATAAAATCCAAATCAGAAAACAAATTTAACGGTCCGTATGTCATAACTGAAATCCTTTTAAATTCAGCCAAATTATTAAACCCCGAAACGAATAAAACAACCAAAGTTAATTTCGATAGAATAAAACCATATTTCGAATAGGTTTTATCTCCTTATCATTTCCTTGCAGGTTACTGGGATTGACTTCGATCGCCAGCAGCCAATACCGAATAACGCCCATTAATAATACAGTTGGACTCTTTTTCAACGAAGAAATTAACATTAAAATTTCAAACGACAAATGGACACTTTTAGTATATCAAGATTTACTTCCCTTTAAACAAGCAATTGAGCATAATGATAACATCCTAAACGGTTTATTAGACAGCCTGTCAATCGAAAAATCTAATCGAATGATGGCAGCTTTTGTTGAAATACAAACTCACACTAGTCTTCTTAAGCAAATTTCGAAATACGTAAACGTCAAATATCAAGAGTTAATCATCGGTACTAAAGATATTAATTTAAGAGAAAAACGAGGAATATTCGACGGTATCGGAACTGTTTGGAAAGCAATAACTGGAAACTTAGATGCATCAGATGGACAATACTTTAATGACTGTATTGACAAAATCAATAGTAATGAGGCAAATATCGAACGGCTTATGCAACAACAAATTTCAGTTACAACTTCTGTTATAAAGAGTTTCAATTCTACCATACAAAAACTTAAAATCGATGAAGAAACCTTTAATCAGAATATTTGCGAAATAGAAACCTTAATTGCTTCACTTTCAGATGATCTAGCTTTTTATCATGCACAATTTAAAATCCTAGACTTATGTGAATCGCTAATGGAAAGCTATACATTCATTAAAGACACTATAAATGACGCATTAAATGCAGTCACCTTTGCACGCTTAAAGATATTACATGGCTCTATAATAAAACCATCAGATTTAGAGGATTCACTTGGGGAAATCTCTCACTCCCTACAAAAATACAACTTACCTTTGCCAATTTCAACTTCAACTATTGCTCAATACTTAGATTTAATCGAATTAGATGCTTATCAATCTGATACAAAAATAGTATTTGTTTTAAGAATACCTCTTGTTGAACCCTCAGTATATACCCTGTATCGCCTTTATCCAATCCCGATCTTAGATAATCGAACAGGTCTTTATCACACAATATCAACTACAAATAATTGATCGCGTGATTATGATTCATTGTTTTTCACTACATTTCAAAACTTGGACCATTGTAAAAAAAATATAGACAGGGCAACGAAAATCTGTACTAATGTACTTCCGTACCCCATCGACAGTGATGCGATCTGTGAAGCACAACTCCTTAGGCAACATACAAAACTGCCTAAAACCTGTAGACCTTCCATTTTCTATGCAGAGGGTTACCATGTGCAGCCTATCCGTCAAAACTCATGGCTAGTCACAACATCAAGTCCAGTTCCAATCACCATTAAGTGTCAAAACAAGGGTATAGTCTCAGAAATTCTCACGGACAATACCATAGTAATCCTTGGAACTACCTGTGGTGCGTTTGTTGGAAGTACGAGGATCCAAGCTTCACTTGAACGAGAAACAAATGAGACTTCGTCGAAGCCAAACTCATCTCCAATATTGATTCCATACTCTTGCTGTGATCAATTGCCAGAGAAAACGAAAATGCCGAAACTGAAACCATTACGCATCAGTGAACTAAATGTTGATGACCTGAACATTGCCGAACATAATCTCAATCAGTATTCCGAACAGCTTGACAAACTAATCAATCAACCCTTCATCGAAAAACACATGAATTGGTTCACCATTACAACAATTGTATCCATAGCTCTGCTCATAGTCCTTTACATTACTTGCAAATGCCGAAGACGTCGAACTCCAACCATTGGTATAGTGACGAATAGTTCAAACAATGATGACTTCCCACCATTCCAACCTAAGCCCAGAATACGGACATTTAGAGAGCAGCTTTCGAGGATGGTCCCAAGAAGACGTCCTAGTATCCACCTAGGAAACCAAGAAGAAGCAATGGAACTCAACACCAATAAGAGTTCTGCTTAAAAGTTGCTGTTTAGATTAACACCAACTTTTCTTTTAAAAGGGGAGCTGTTAGATAAGAATATACCATGAAACCCGATACCAAGGCCAACCCACATGTTTACCGTCTCAACCAGATCCGTAGGCGTTTCCGGGAATAAGCAAACGTAGCACCTTTTATGCTTAGCTGTTGTTTGTTTAAAAAGACTGTGGAAAGAACCTTATCTTATTGTTCTCATGATAGTCAGCATTTTCTGTTTGTATAAAAAGCCATTGCTTGTTAGCTCAATAATCATTATTATTAAGTATTTAGTGTAAGATAAACCTATGTCGGTTTTTATTTTTGTAATTTGAAATAAAAGTTTTTTAAAAAGTTATTTTTGAAATCCACAATCTAACATATATCATCAATTAAACTAAGATATTTTAAAATCAGTGCCTTAAATCATAATTTTGCAAGAGTTACTTTTTTTTTCAATTTATTTCTGACTTCTTATAAAAAAATATTAAATCACATCGCAGATTTGAGACAAAAAAGGACTAAGTCCCTCCGTATGTTACGCCACTGGCAATTATTTTAAAAATTGGCTTTATCAGTAAATGATAATTCACTACAACAACCTGCATGCAAAATTTAATTAGAATTGAGCTTGCAGTTTAAAAGTTATGATAAATATACAATTATTCCTAACTTTAACACCCTGTATCTTTGTTATTAAACATTTCTGAGAAAAATGTTATAATGAAAGTCTATTTCTCTTTAAATAATCTATGGCGTATTAAAATTAATGACGTTTATTATTATTATTAAATAAGTTGTAACTTTGAAATTTTACCTATGCACCTATGCAATTATAAAATACGAATCTTTAAAAATAAAAACTAGTTAGGTGTGCCACAAAAGAGTGAAAAATTGCATTGATAATGTTAACTGACGATATGTTTAATAAGTAAAGTCTTTATTTATTTAAGTATATTCCAAAAAAATCTTTATTTAACTAGGTAAGATAAAAGAGAGTTATTGTTTTTCTTTATGCTATATTTTTAAAATTTATAGGATCAGTCTAAATAGCTTGGGGATAATTCGTTAAGAAGCTTATATTAAATAAGACAATTGAAATCTATTTACTATATGCATTTTGTTAAAATTATTAAAGAACAAAAAAAAATCGTATCAAAATTATCGCTCTAATGATAAACTCGCAAGCCTGAAAGTCAGTTACTTCTAATTCTACATCAAAGCGTTTCCGTGCTAGTTTCCATGTCAAGTATACTTCCCAAAACCGAAAACTTGTCGAAAGCTGCCGGCGTGTCATCAAAGACTGACTGCACTATAAAAATCTGCGGCAAAGGAGTACTTAAAAACTTCCAAAAACTTTCGCAGAACACATAAGCTGCTATTTTCGGCCTCGTTTTATCGAATTTCTGAAACTTTAATATCAGGTCGTCTGTTTTTAATTTAACTTTAAGCCACCCGGGCGCCGCTCACTATACTTTCGGTTACGAACTTTTTAAGAATTTAAATATTATCGAAGGCCCATAAAGTTAGGGTCGCCCTTATTTTAATTTAAGTGAGATCGCCCGGGTATCCTAACTCTATATTGATTATCGTGAAGTCTATATTATATTAGGTGGGATAAAATTCTGAAGTAGGCAGACTTTTAAATTAGCAAATAAGTCCGTATACAGATCGTGTTATCGTGAGCTACGTATTACCCAAAATAATGGCAACACCGCTTGGTTGCGGCTTGCAGGCGGCGGAATTTTTCGTTTTTATTTTTTGAACCGGGAGTCAGCAGACCTCTCTTTGCTGTGTTGTAGATATTCATATTTTCTTAAAACACGATACATCAAAAAAAAGAAAAAGTAATTTCAAATATATCAAATAAATTCTAACATTAAATTGATATTAAATCAAAATTATAGCTATATTGTTTAGTTATCGTATTTTCTTAACACTGATTGTGTCTGAAACTCAAAACGAATCATATAGGTTTTTCCTATATAAGCTCTTAGTACAAAATTTAAATTACATTTGAGGAATAGGTAACTGTAACACATTTAGATACTCGTATTTTTTTAAAACACGATGCATCAATATCTTTTATACTTTTACTAAATGATGAGTGTTGATGCCATGTACACAATGGGTATTAAAATCTGACTAATCTGGCCCAAAGAATAATGTGAATTGGTGTACATACCGTAACACAAGGAAGGTTCTCCTACAGACTGCAGAAACAAAAAAAAACGCCACATCATAAGCAAGCAAACTTCTGCTTCATATCATAAACAACTGTCTAAAACCTTTTTTACTTTTATACATTCTCGACGAATAGACAGGATTCATGCTAGAAAAGAGAACGATTCCTGAATATAAGACAAATAATACAAAAAGGATATGAATTTAATGTAAAAACTTATTTTTGCTTTGTCAGCTACATGAAGTCATTTGACTGTACAAAATGGAAGAACTTGGGTCTCTATATTGTGTGATAGTATTGTGGTAAGGTGAAAGTCAACAACAAGCTATTGAAGTCTTTAAGTCCAAAGTGCGGTGTCCAAAAACAGCGCTGTATTCATGTAACATCATACTAACCCTTAAGAAACTAAAAATCATAACTGGGATAAACCAATCATACTTTTGGTATTGTGAACACATTTCAAAAAGAACGAATGGACTGGAAAAACTTATTGTGCAGGATCTAGGTGACGGTCGGCAGGAAGCTTTTTTTGCAGCTTAATACAGAGAAGTATGATCGATCCGAAAAATTAAGACATTATGTCACCATACTCTCACGTCAGTAAGCTGACAAGTTAAAGATATTTTTAATAAGAAAAAACTTTTTTCTAAAACCCAAAATATGAAAGTCTTGGAGTTCTGGCTTTAATAAAATTAAAGCAAAACAAAACAAAAATGTATTGGCAAATTGAAACGCTTTGATAATTTGCTTATGAATTATACGCCCATGCTCAACATCTAGGGATATTTAAAACTTTTTGACTATAAATTTTTTGATAACTACATATTTCTGTCGAGAATATCGATAATGTACATTATTATTAGTTTTTTGTTCAGCTTAGTACTGCGAAGGTTTTTTTAAATAGTTTAAATATGCCTAAACGTCAGAGCTATGGAGATGCTTGAGGCTGAAATGCGTCAAATTGATGTACCTAATGCTATAGACCACTCAGTTTGTTATATCTTGCCTCTAGAACCGTTATCGGTAGACTGGAACCTCAAGCGAAAGACTTTTGGGTCGATCAAGGGTGACTACTCGTCTTATGGATCGATATATTCAGTTAGAAGATCGAAGTAATGATACAGTAACAGTACCACAATTAATAAGTCCTCTGCGCGGAACTCGTAATGTGACTGTTTCAAAACATACAATTTACAGAAAGTTGAGAGAAGGTAATCTAGTAAGCCGACAGTCTTGGAGATGCCAATCTTGCGAGCTTGGGCTTGGCAACATAGTCACTTGGGAGCAAAATCAATGGTAAAATGTTTTGTTTACTGATGAATATTGCTTTGACTTTATCCAGATTCACGAAAAGTACGTGTACTAAGGACACCTGCCACAAGAAATCAAATCAATCTTACACAGGAGGTTCATGATTATAAAAAAGACACAATTAATTATTAAGTATTGGGCAGGAATTTCTCTTGTGTTGATCGTTTCTTATCAGCAAACCGCTTAGTTATGTTGGAAATATTCTAGAACCTATTGTCATTTTATACATGCAAAATATTAGTGCAAGTTTTATTTTAATAAATGATAATGCCACTTCACCCATAGCTAGAATGACACGAAATTTTTTGCAAGAGCAGAACATTCGTGTTTGAGACTGGCCACCTCAATTACTTGGAATATGCTTCAGCAAAGAGATCTTTGGGCCCAGAATCAGTTGTTATAGCGAGATCAAGCTCTTCAACAACGTTGAATAGTAATTCCCCAAAAAGATCTGAATAACTTAATCTATAGCATGCAAAGACGTTGTAGAGCCACAATCAATGCACGAGGAGGTCACATTCTACATTAATTTCTTTTCTTTTCTATTTTCTTGTAAGATTTGGATTACACTTTTTTACTGACTTGCATATAATGTAGATAAATTTTAATTATTTTCACGAACAGTCAGTATTTTGATATACGTCATAATTATTAATTTGTTATTGGGGTATCTCCACTTCTAATGGCTACAAAAAATATTTAACTTGAACATTAAAACCATTTTATAATTAAAATAATTTAATACCCCTAGATTTTGAGCACATGTGTATAATGCATCTGCACTCTTTAATATATTTCAGTATTAAAAAGCTAACTAATTCAAAATAATAAAAAACTTGAATAGCAAATATTTATTTAAAAGTTTTCAAATCCAATCCATTTTATTATAAATTAACCGCGGTAGTGAAAAAAAATCTCCATTTCAGTAATAAAATATGTATTTAAACCCACATCAGACTCGTACATTTTAATAATAAATCTGTACTAGATCGGCTCTCGTTACTATTGACTTTTATATTTTAAAATTAAATTTGCTTTAATGGGGCTTTACCGAAATGCTCTTATTATTTTATTTGAAATTATTACTGTGCAGTTCATTTGTGTAAGAGTATAATCATTATATTGTATTAAATTTATATATAATTTATATTTAATAAAATAAATACTGTATTTTCTCCAATACAAGGGTAAAGTAAATTAAATAAAAACCTTTTTTCTTCAATAGGTATAGTCTGATTGTTTCTTAATAAATCAACTAAAATCTTGATCTTATAGCTCAGGTTACTTTATTAAATTAAAAATAATAATTGAATGTGAAATGAAAAGAGTAGTGAGAAATATTAAGAAAACCCAATAAAAGAGGCACTTAATGCAATAAAGTGGGTGGAAAGGTTAACATAGAATTTCTTAATAAATCAAATCAACTGATTGTTAATATATTAAATGTTCGTGACAGCTCTTTAAATTAGCACTTCCTTAAGAGATTTTTGTCCGGGCTCATTTACCTTTTTGTAAAAAACATTTCTTGTTCCTCTTAAAAAATAACTGTGTTTTCTAGAAAAGTATTTTTGTTTTATATACATTTCTTTTTTTTATAAATTGATAATTGGAGTTTCATGTTGTGTTGTTATTGTTTTCTTATTTAAATCATAAGACAGTTTTACCAATAACCAAAACTCATTATTTTACTCTCGATCTCTATTTCGCTAACGAATATTAATTATTTAGTTATATCAGTACTTACGGGTTAATAATATTGTGTAAAGACATAAAAATAGTAAAAAATCAAACAATGATAAAAACTTATCTATTGAACTCTTAAACATTTGATCGCTTAATATCAGTTTTGATGAGTTTATTTATTACTTAATCATCATAATTTTTATATTTTGAGCCTTTCAGATACATAGTTGACAGCTATTTATGATAGCTCTCAATTTAATGTAAATAAATTTAAATTTATATATTTCGCGTTTATACAATAAAGATAATCGTTTACACATATCGGGATTATCAGGTTTCTATAATAATATACAGTAGGTACAAAGTAATAATAAATTATCACAGATACCAGTAACTTATCAAATTTTTTGCTTCAATTGCTTTTTCTCTCTACCCTCTCTAAAGAAGATATATCTACTTACAAATTAATACACTTATAACATTAAAGTCTTAACACACTTGTAACTCTTGTAAAAATTCGTAAAAATAGAGAAGGGGCGGTGATATAAAGTTATATAAAGAAAAAAAATTCAATGGTGTCGCGATAATCAGTAAAAAACTGAAATTAAGCAAAAACATATTTTATTTACATTCATTTATAGACATAAAAATAATATTAATAATAAGCTTTATTTCCGACAAATATCCAGTTACAGGAAAATCAATTAAATATATATATAAATACAAGTACAAATGAACTGTATTGCAACTAAACTGTAAAAAATCAACACTAATTTAGGATAAGAATAAAGGATTAACCAAAATCAATCGTGTCTCAAATCAATCAAAAATCAATTGTGAATGATGAAAAAAATGTGAATGATGAAAGAAAATTTTTGGTCAAAGATGACTTCAAGATCCTTAAAACAGGTAGATCTTGCCAGAGACTCTCCATTGATTTAGTACTGAAAGACAACTAGCTGGCCACATTACTTTTGGAACCAAGGTTAAGCCTGCTAAAAGTGCACCGTGTGTACAGTATTGATGTTATCTTGCAGTTACCACAATCAGCTATCAACCCTATGGAAAAGCTTTAGGTCATCAGCATATGCTAACCGAGAGCAACTCCAGAGCTGGGTAAAAAACAAGCAGATCTAAAGCTTTCGACCATTATAAACTGAGAACGGTCAACTAAATAGGAGTTAAGGAGCTTTATCAAGCGACCGGAGAATCCAAACTGGCATTCAAGCTTATTTAATAGGATGAAGTGGTCAATCTGGTCAAAAGCCTTTTGAAAGTCTGTGTAGATAACATCGATTTGACCTCTATCATTAAGTGTTTCACACAGAAACTAAGAATAGGATGCTAGGTTTGTAGTATATGATCGACCAGAAACGAAGACATGTTGTTCGTTGGCCAGCATGGACTTAATCTTGGGAAAAATTAATTTATATACAGCCAACTCCAATAATTTTAAAAAATTGCACAGAATGGATATAGGGCAGTATTTCTTAATTGTTCCAGCATCGCCCTTTTTAAAGGTAGGGCAAACTTTAGCTTGCTTCCAGATATTGGAAAAAATACCAGTGTTAAGGGACAGATTAAAAATATGGAGCAGAGATGTGAGGCAGTCTATAAGTGCAACAGAGTGGTCCTTAGCTAAAAAACTAGGAATGAAATCTGTGGCAGAGGTCATTTTGCTTTTGAGACTCTTGTTCGCCGTTATAATGTCGATAGCCGCGAGCGCGACGACGTCTATGCAAGTTAAGGGAGGTTCAGAGACGACAGGATGATCGCTGGAAAGTGAGTTCGTGTACACACTCCTGAAATAATCTCCAAAAGCTGACACAATGCTGTCAGGCGTATTGTATGATTGGTTAGAAAGCTTCATTGAGCCGGGGATTTGAGACTGATTACATTTGCTTTGAATAAAAGACCAACATTCACTAGGATCAGAGGTTATTTTGTTCTCAATACTATGGCTGTACATTTTGTAGGCTTGTGCAGTTAGAGCCTTAATTGTCCTGGACAGAGATGTAAATATCTCTAGATGATGGTTAGACTTGGAAATCTTAAAATCACGGGATGCTCTTTCCTTTTTATATATATTACGTCATCTAACATCCAGCATATATCCATCATTACATCTACCATCTAACGTTAATAATTTTGTTGACTTTTTTAGAAGACGTCATTACATTTACCCTACCATTAGTTGATACTATTAGATTTGTTAGTGATTTAAATACAGATTTTCTAAAAAGAACTTGTCCAAAAAAATAAAATAATTAAACTGCTTGAAATGTTTAATCTTGGCGAATATATTTCTACTCCAACTTGCTTTGGTATGGTAAAATAGGTACATCAAGTTAATTGATGTTATTATAAAAAAAGTTAATGTTACTAATTTTTGAGATAATTTTTAATTACGCTTTTATTTATTTAATCCTTAACTCAAAAACAGAAGATTTTAAAATCATAGAATTTCGATCTTAACCTTCATAATCTTGAATAAAATTCAAATTCAATAAATTAGGAAAATCTGTTTCACATGCCCAACATGCTTTTCTTAAACAGAAAAAAAATTAATACCAAATAATTTACGCCATGAATAACTACTACCATTTAACTTTTAATAAAGTTCAGAGACAAAGCAAATTAAAGATATTCAAAATGTAAGATTCAATATAACAAGAATTTTTCCAAAGGTTACAGAGTTTTGGTACGTCATGGAAGTTAGCAACAGAATCAGAAACGAAAATCAAATTTTTACAGTCGCCCAAATAAGTTCTGCACGCAATTTTTTTTTGCATATTTAAGAAATAAATCTTATTTTAAACATCTAAAATAAAGTAAAGAGAATAACTAGAATTACATATAGACAAAAAGGGTATAGATTTGATTTTTTTTTCCGCATAAAAGATAAATGTTTGTAAATTAATAAATAACTTAAAAAAATCACAGTAATTGTTAAAAATTTTGTTACACCTTCAAACTCGAATAAATAAAATATATGATCAGAGATCAGAGACACACCTTTTTCCAAGAGATGTAAGCTACCCCCAAATAGTTAAAAAAATTGTAGTAATTAGTAATAATTTTGTTACACCTTCAAACTTGGTGTATAAGTAAAAGATAATAAAATACACGATATATCTCAGCGACAGGTTTTTTCAGGGGATGAAGGGGTGTAAGCCACCCCCAAATAAATGATTACTAATTACTACCATTTTTTTAACTATTGTTGGCATTTTAGATGTTTTAAATAAGATTTAATCTTTAAATATGCAAAAAAATAGATTACATGCAGCACTTATCTGGGCGACTGTAAAAATTTGATTTTCGTTTCTGATTCTGTTGCTTACTTCCATGACTTAGTTTTGGTTAACTACAAATAGTTAGCCTATTACCTATCTATTTACCTTCTAAAAATGGGATGTGCGATGTGCCTTTAAATGCAGCAAATGCTTCAATACTTTCCATTATTGTGCAACTTGTTATAGCGTTCTTGATACGACTTCTGATGACAGAATAAACTTTTATAATTTACAGGTGATAAAAAAATAAGCACAATAAGGACAAGCGCATCTAGATAATATTTTAAATACATGCATTTTATAAAAAGTAAATTCTGATATTTGGAGAAAAGCAATAATAAAACCTTTGTCTAAAGTCTAATAACCCAAAGATCTTAAGACCTATTATTGTTACAGATTTTCCGGGTGCTCAGTGGCATGTGAACACTAAACTTTTATTCACTACTTCACTTATTATTTCTAATCACTTAATTGTTCTTTAGCATACTAAAATCACAACTATAAACTCAAACTTAACATCGAATCAGGTTCCTATATATACCCATTAAGATTCTTATACTAATTTCTAGAATTTTAACAGAATGTTCTTTAAGTACAATTAATATAAACGAATATAAATCGATTAGAATAATCTGGCCAAGACAGAGCTGTAGTAAGGCAACAGTATATTGCCAGTAATATCAAAAATATTTGCGAGGCTACAAACAAATAAGATAAAACATCATTTGTTTATGTTTATTAGATTTTAGCAAATCATTTGATACCTTAAAGCGTAAAATACTACTACTGTTTAAAATTTGGGTTACCAAATAATTAAATTAAATTGATGGAAAATTTTAGTTTTATTATTAGCGCTTCGATTACATTATTTGACTCAAGACAAATCGAATATTTAAATAAAGTTAACCATTTTGCATCTCGCCATCATTTGAAATGATATGCCTTCTTTTATTATTTTTGTTGGCAGCAGCATAAATAAAATAAAATAAATAAAAATAAACGATATTGTTATACCGCTAGTTACCGAAGCTAGAAATTTAGGTATTTATTTTGATAGCACCCTCTCATTCAAAATCTATATTAAGAACAAAATTTGCATAGCATACCTATTATTAGCCTGTTTTTGAAGGTGGTAGACAATGGTACAGTGAAAACATCTTGTCGGACTTGCATTGTCTTATTTATTTATTGTAACACGACGTTTCGGTTGGTAAGTATCTCCAACCGTTATCAAGTGTAAACTGTTGACTTTTCTATTATTAGCCTAATATACCATAGAATTTCTCCCTTAGCTGACGTAGTTGTCAATTTGTTTAGATTTAGCTTTAAAAGTCTGCACCACACAGATTATGCTTAAAAATGCATATTTTGTGGATCGGTTTTAAAAATCATGAAAAGTCTTTATTTCTTTATATTATTTTTTATTATTATGCAGATTCTTGAAAATGTAATAAATTAAAACTTTTTGATTTAATTTAATTAATATCCTATAAGAAATGAAAAAAAAATTCATTTGATGTCCTAGTAGAGAACCGCTGGAGTAAAATTATTTGAAATAACTGAAAGACATGACATATTATTTGAAAAGTCTGAAAAATTTAAGAAATGAACCTTTATTTCAAAAACCAGAAAAATTATTTAAAATGACAGAAATGACATGAATAAAGAAACCTGAAATTAAATTACGAGACAGTTTTACCACTAACCAAAACTCTTTATTTTTACTACTACTTGCGCGTTCTTGAGATACTATAGCTGTTATTATTCCGTCCAAATACTCTCGCGCGTTTGATAACTCGCGCGTAAACGCTTGCAATGAGCGGGACTCTCGACTTCGCGCGTATACGCGCAAGTCGAGGTACTAGGGCGCCATAGGATGCATCCAGTTCTCCAGTTCTACGCGCGTCTTTGTGGCGAGCTGACCTATTTGTGAAATTTAAATAATGGATCGCGATAATTTTGACACCGAACTTTTCATTGATGAAATTGAAAAAAGGCCAGCTATATGGGATATGGAATCAGTGGAATATTCAAATAGGGTAGTAAGACGAAGAAACTGGGAATAAATAGTTAAAATATTTTGTGGAGCTGATGACTCAGAAGAAAAGAAAAAAAATTAGGTAAATAAAGAATAGTTTATTACATATTTAAGTAGTATATAAAATATAAAAAAACGATATCATTTTATCTTGCCAAGGGAGTTTCCTTTCATTAAAAAAATATTCAGCAAATCTGTCTCTTGTATTTAACTATCTCGCATTAGGCCTCAATAGCGTATTATTTAAATTAATCAAAGATGTTTCATACAAAGGGTGTTCATATCTATAACCATCCCTTAACCTTACATAATTATGAAGGACACAGCAAGCTTTAATGATCGTTTCGGCAAACTCTATATCTACATTCAAAGGTCTATGAAATATTTTCCATTTATTTACTAAGATACCAAAGCAACATTCAATGTAACGCCGGTCCCTGGATAAGCGATAGTTAAAAATTCTTTTCTTAACTGTTAAAGATTTACCGCAATAAGGGCGCATTATGTGTAGTAAGGGAGTTATATCTGTTTGCGATATTGGTTTCGGGTCTGGAATATCTAAAGTGTCGTCGACAAGTTTTTTATATTAAGCAGAATCTTTAAAGGTTGTGGAGTCATTACTTTTCGATATGCGCCGATATCAACTATAATAAAACAATAATTTGCATCGCATACAGCCAACAGTTGAAAAATAATTTTTACAGTTATAAAAAAGGGAACCAGTATTGTTAGGTTTTATAATATGGATATGCTTGCCATCAATGGCACCAATACAGTGTGGAGAATTTGTTTATTTTTTAAATTGTTTTGAAATTTACTCCCATTCAGTCTTCGTAGGTTCTCTCATTACTATATTTTGCAGTTTTGGCCAAATGACTTAACAGGTTCTTTGTACTATTTCGGTAACTGTAGATTTTCCCAACCTATACGCATAATGCACTTTATTAATTTATTGCAAACTTATAATAAAATTATAATAAAAATATTTTAATCATATTATTGATTACAGGTAATCTATTACAAAAGAAGTGGAAAGGGTTGCGTGATGAATTTGTAAGAGAGATAAAAAAGAAGAAAAACACACCTTCTGGATCAGGAGCATTCAGCAAACCCAAAACATCTTCGTATGAACCTGCACCACCTCCACCGCCTCCAGCAACTGCGCCATTTTTACAATTGTCAACATACAATAAAGGTTACTGCACTGTGCAGCGCAATGCTCCATCTACAACGCCTGCCTACAACAACCCTACAACTCCATCACCGGCATCTACACAAGATTCTCAAGAATCTGAATTAATGGACCTATACAATACCTAATTAGCTTTATGTTAATGTTAATGTTAATATTTAGTACCTACCTGCCAATATTTGTTAAAACTTGTTAAAATGGTTCCTAATTTTTGTTCAAATTATTTTTTATTTTTGTTAAACTAATTCTAAGTTTAAGTTTACACAATAAAAGATATTACCTTAAAGTTATCGTCAGTTTTTCTTCTGCAGAAACAGTATCCCGTACTACATAACGTTCACATGGAGCCAGATCATCTTGAATAATTTCCAGTAAATCATCAAACGATCAAACTGACATACGAAAGTAGTTAAAAAGTCTTTTCACTGTGTTCTCTGAGCTTCGAATATAATGTTATAAACATACTATGCGTCATTCTGTCAGGTAGAATTGGATGCACGTGAAATCGTCGATTTGCTCTTCGATTACGACGTTTCCATTTACGGTATGCAAGCCACAACACAACCGTTGTATTGAAATCCATACTCAAAACTGGTCTCCACTAGTCTCTGAATTGCTCTGCGTAGAAACGCACTTAAAACGCGGTATCTGGAAAAAAACGTGCGATTTACGAGCAAGTGGGCTCGCACGCAGAACGCCTCATCTGGACACAGCCCAAATTAAAACGCGCGAGTCTATTCGCGCGTCTCATCTGAACAGGCTCTTAGTGGTAAAACTGTCTCGTAATTTGAGTGTCACACCATAGGACCAAAAAAACCTGGAGAAACTGAAAAATATTTCAAATGCCTGAAATAAAAAGTTTAAAATTAGGAATGTAAAACGTTTATATTACATATGTGTTATATAATATATTATACTTTATTTACGGCAAATCGTAAAAAATATCTCAATTAAGAATGTAAAATATTTTTCAGTTGTTAATAATGTTGTGATGTGAATGCGTAATGTGAAAAATCACGGAAAAATTTTATAAGAAAGGTTTTAGGTTTTGTACAGCG
Organism: Anthonomus grandis grandis; assembly: GCF_022605725.1. Classification (NCBI taxonomy): domain Eukaryota; kingdom Metazoa; phylum Arthropoda; class Insecta; order Coleoptera; family Curculionidae; genus Anthonomus; species Anthonomus grandis. The sequence goes on from NC_065546.1 coordinate 9,510,866, forward strand.
TCTGCTTAAGTTGTCAATAATTAATAATTAGAAGTAATCTTTCAATTTTTTATAAACTTATTAAATAATTACGTAATGTCTGTCTTGTAATATACATGTAAATAAATAATAATAATATTATAATAATTAATAATTGTTGTAATTACTTTGAACATTATTAGTTTTTTATTATTAGTTTATTATTTTTCAATTAACCTATGCCACAATATGTCCGCCTTCTCTTTCAATATAGGTAATTACAAACGTTTTTAATATTTCTAATCCTAACCGGAGAAATATTGTGTAAAATAAGTCTAACTTTTTCCTTATAAGCAAAACCATAAACACACAAAATTATTAAAAAAGCGTAAATTAAAAGACTAAAATTGGTTAATAAAAATATAAAATAATAATAAATGTTAAAAAAAATGGCTTTAAAATGGTTACAATATAAACATTTGATTTAATAAAAAATTAAATATTTTAAATGAATTTTTTAACATTCAGTTCAGAAACTTCATTAGAAAAGCTGAACTATAGAAACTACTGAAGCAGAACTTGATTTCAAAATTATAGTAACTATGGTATTAATTGTTATAATAATTAATATTTTGAGTGAAATCAATACCTACTTTGATCCGCTATAAATTATAAAAATTCCATTATGGCATAGAATTTAATAATTTCCTAGTTGACATGCGGATAAGACAGACTAAACCGATTTTCATTGAAAATAAAACTGGGTCGGCCGGAATTTCTGGTCGAGGCGGATTCGATCCAGCCATTTCGTCCTTACGAACGGGAACGAATTCGCCGGCCGACTTGTCAAGTCAAGATGATTTACTAGTGGACATAACAGATTCTCAGTTTGTTGCACCGAGATACGTATAGACGGCGATTGAACTCCGATTAACTCCAATAACGAGGTACAAATCGATGTTTGAATTGCTGATATCATGCATGTGAACGAATCAATGCTTGGAAAGAAATTTACATAAGAGTGTGGACAATAAATATTATTATTTATGTCACATCTATAACAATAAATGCAGTAAATCATCTTTATGTTAGATACACTGTAGTAATCAAAGGCTTAATAAAAAATATATTATTGTCAAAATTTAGTAAGGCAGGAGAAAAATATCTTAAAAAAATATCTTCAGTTTGTTTTGTGGACTACACTAAATAATTTTTAATTTAATTAATTAGTGGCTGCGTTTCTATTAAGCTATTGGAGATATATTTATATACAGGGTATTTTTAAAGTGAGTTATTTATTTTAAAAGCTTGAAGAAATCGTCAAAAGGATATATAAAAATCCGCCTATATAAAAATTAAATAATGAAAGAAATAGTAAAATATAAAAAACTTAAAAAAATAAAAATGTTAAAAAAAACACATAGTTTAATATTGTTTGCGGATGTTGTGTAAAGTTGCGTAAATTATTACCGTTTTTTGTTTAATTCTCCTACCGTTTATCAAAATTTGTGTCATTGCCTAGTTTTCAGGACGAATCATTAGTTCAATCAGTTAAATCGGTTATTTAATAGTGCGTATTTCATTTTTCTGGTTATTTTTGCTAAAAAATGACCTATGTTCACGAAACCAATGAAGTAGTGGACATAATATCTACCTATGATGATTGCCAACAAAATGAAGCTAGTCTTAAACAATTTTTGTAAAAACCGTTTAACTTCATAAATATTTTTTTAAAATAATTTTCAATAATGTCACGTAACTCTCTTATCATACAACTTTTCTATAGGTGATTTTTGATTGACTTCTTTTGACGAGTTCCTCAAGGCCTTAAAATAAATAACTCAATTTTAAAAACACCCTGTATAGAATAAATTCTATCGCACAGGAATATATAAAGTCTTAAATAGAGTTCAATATTTACTCAAAGAGTAAATGGTCAATAATAAATGGATAAAAATAATAAATAAATTTATTTATCTGTTTTATTTAATCATAAATATGTTTAGTATATTATCTTGCAACCTACTAACCAATGAATTTCTTATACCAACTAAATTACTAGCCCCATCCGACGCAGCCAATAATATTTGTTTTATATGGTATTTCGTGTTTCATGAAAAAGCTTATTATATCATACAGGACCGCTCAAATAGTTTCGACAGGAACAGGTATTTAGACTAAAAAATTATCTTTTATTTGACTTTCTACACACATTCCCAAAACTAAATATGGATTCATCGACAATAATGCAAAACTTGTTCTTTTTAATTACTTGAATTAAATGGCTTTCTTGTGTTGCTCCTGTAAATTCTTTTTATTACTCTAGTAATTTTGGTCCTTTGCCTTTCATTTTTTTAAAACTCCTGAGTGCTTGCACATAGTATTTATGTAATCAATTTAACGTTCTGTCGAGTTAATGGAAAGATTGTCGTCTGCTAAAAAACCTGCGGTTCTGTCTTACTGCTGGAACTGCTAGAAGACTGATATATTTTTTGTGTTTTTCCGAAGCAGAGTGTTTAGAAAGATGTACTTTTCAAGAACTGATAACTATATCACACTTGCATACAATGCATCTAAAAGAATATTTTTCACTTGCCTAGTACCAGGAACATCTCTATCAGTTGCATGTTAAGAATAATTTTAAGAGTTGTAGTAAAGTTTTTGAACTGGCAACAGTGTAATTAGGTAAAAACGCAGCTTTAGTTTGTTTTGTTGACATATGTCATTTTTCTGCTAAAAATGATATACTTCGTACTTCATACTTGTCAGAACGTTTCCCTTTTTTAGTTGATTAAATTCTTTATGTTAAGTTTCTCCCAAAAAGTCATGTTTTTCATTAAAAAACCTTATCCTAATTAAAAACGTAAAAACCAACATTACACTGTTAGTGCTCGTAAGCTCCATTTTAATAACGTCTAATTTAATCATAAAATAAAAAGAACTTTCTGATAAAAGGTTAAGCGATTTGTGTGGGAAATCGCGAGAATCCCATACAAGACGTCTTCCAATAGTTCAACTTTTAGATATTATAGACAAGCATTTTTTAAGTTATTATGAAGGGATCTATATGTAAATTTCAAAATGCATGAGATTTAGAAGGTAAAACATGAGAACATAAGATTTGCATTAAAAGCATGAGAAAGCAAAAGCATAAGACTTGGCAGCAAAAGCATAAGACTTGGCAGCACTGTGCGCATTGTTAATAAGAGCGTTCGCGGTGACCAGTCTTAAACTTCTAGTTCGAAATCCTGCCGTTCGCGGCTGTTTTGTTACTTGTTCAGGATCAATCAGTACTTGTGCAGTAGATTTTTTAATGACGTCACAGAATAAAATCTCAGAGATCGTTTATTCTGTGATGACGTATTAGAGATATGTCGACTAATAACTAGTGCTTATCTTATTTTATTTTAAAATTTAAAACCAAAAATAGTTGCGGTTATAAATTGCTTGTCCTACTGTTTTTTTATTAGCTTTATGGGTAGTTTGTTGCTTAAATACCTCCAATAAAAATTAAAAATAACTCTATTAAAATTTATTATAGTATTTCTTAGCCATTTGCCTGCCTTAAAAAAAAAACTCCTTCCTAAACAAAACAATCGAAAAACATAACCTGTACTAACCAAATAAATTTAGATGTTGACAGTGTGGATCGTTCGTGGTTGAAATAACTTCCAAACCAGTTATGAACGCATGTGCATATCATTAAAGGATGAACAGTTCCTGACTGATCCCAGACGCGTTCAGAACTGTCAGCGCGAACAAAGCTATATAAGGAATCACGTCGCAGCTGGGAAGCCATTTCGGAATATTGGCGCGATATTTAAATCGGACATAAATAGTAGTAAATAAATAATTTTTGTGATCTTAAGCGATAGTGTTTAGTTTATCTGTGAAAATTAATCAGTTGGATATTCGTGTATCGAGTATTTTAATTCACAGCTCAACGAACGATAAAAACACTACACTATAATAATTTTATAGTGTAGTGTTAGTGTAGTATAAGTGTTGTTAGTGTTCTTGTGTTTTCTCTACTTTATTAATTGTTTTTGTATTGTTTTCTTATCTTTACATTTAATTGCCCCGTCAAATGTTCGTTAAATATATTAAATAAAGAAACTAGCTAAATGGCCGAACAAATTTTAAACAATTCTTGTAGACTAGAATCTAAATATTTTTTAGTTTTAATTTTCTTAAAAAAATTATCTAATGCGAAAATATTTAAAAGTAGCATACATTTATTCCTGGTCATTATTTTATTATCATTTTTTTTTTTTGGCAAATCGTAGAAAAACGGCGCTTTCATTCCTTGTATTTTGCAAACGAAAAAATTTGAAACATACTTTTATTTTAATATATTTTTTTTTCTTTTTCTTCTTCGTTATGAAATACCATGCATATATCTGACTAAACAAAAAGAAAGACATACTTCAAACTGATTTCCGTTGTATAATTTAATAGTAAATGAGCCATCCTTCGTTATTATTCTTTCGAAACCACTAAGCAAAAACTCAAAAACTTTTGAACAAACAGCCTTAAACGGTTTTCCTTTTTCTCGTAAGTGAATGCCTGCAGGGGTCAATAACTTTAAAGGGATCAATACTCCATAAAAACTGATTGAGGCAATAGAACAGTTATTGTTATTTATGCGAACCGATAGGCAAGAAGAGGCCATGGATGGGGCTCTATATTATACTGATATTGAACTAACGATTTATAATTGAGTTAAATTGGGGTTATAGAGGAGTTATAACGGTAAGGTGACGCATCTAAATTGCGTTTAGGTTTTGAACATATTGGACCTTTAGATTAAAAATTAAATTCAAAAAGTAGCTTTATTGTTCCAAGCAGAGTTATTGACAAAGCCTTATTAAATCTAAGTCAGTCAAACTTAGAACTAGTAGATATCAGCAAGCAAAATAGTTACAATAATTTTTGTTAAAATCGCACAAACATATTTAATATTCTTTTTAAATGCTTTTCAAATCTAATATACGAGTTAAGATTTCTTATTCGAAGAGGAAGGTGAATGAACATTGATTTACCCATGTAAATAAAATAACTTCTCACTTGCTCTGAATGTGGAATGAGCAACCGGGTTCGCAGACGAGTTCCAAAATAACTGCCTTCTATAATTTCCTGTTTTGAAGACCAGAGTTATTGTTTCAAACATATATAAGCAACAAAGGGCAAGATTCTATTTTGCACAAAAAGATGCCGACAAGATACACGATACCTCACTCTACAAAGGGCTCAAATTCTTCTTTTTTATAGGACAAATACTGTATTAAAGAGATAATGGGCACATAATCCCCAGAAACCAATCCTATACCGAAGATGTGACTCCATAAGGGCATGATAAGCATTTTTTGCCATTTAAGCCTCTAAGTTCTTAGAAATTATTTTAAGGGCATAGCAACCTGATGATACCCTACTGTAGATTTTAATTATGTAATACTGTGGAGTTGAAATCGGCTCCTTATTGACAGTGACAGAGTTCATTCAACATCTGAAACTTAACAGATTTGTTTTCAATATGTTAAAACAATCTCGATTTGTAATGCATCGATCCCTAATCATAAGCCAGTCAACATCTAAAAAAATTTTCAGTTGGTCAATGGGTTTTTCATGCAAAATGACGATGGTGTCAACTGCAAATATAGTAACCTTACTCTTTATGGAGGGCAAAGGAAAGTCGTTAACATAAAGGAGAAACAATAACAGGACAAAACCTTGAGGAACCCCTGTTGTAGTCTATAGTTCTTCAGAGCAAGACTACCAAAATTAAATCTTTTGACACGACCTAATAGAAGCTGAACTAAGGCAAATAAGACCCTGCGTAAACCAAATTGTGCCACGCTTAGAATAATAAATCAAATGTTAAATAAGAACAAGCTTTATAATAAAATAAAAAATACTCCACAAGATCATAACATAAAAAAAGAATTTTCCAGATATAACAAAATATATACTCAACTCTCAAAAAATTCCAAAATAGAATAATAATTTATGGAAAACTTTAAAAAAATATTAAAAACGTAGACAAGAAAAGGAAAATTCTAGACGTAAATATAGACGGAAAATTATCAAATCATGCCAAAACAATTGCTAACGGCTTTAATAATTATCTTAGTAGCGTTGCTGCTCATTTAGAAGTAACATAAAAACTGATGAAACAATCACTTTTGAAGAAACTAGAGTTAAAAATAAACTTATTTTTGAAGAAGCGACAGAAGAAGAAGTTTTTAAAACAATTAAATCTCTTAAAATTAATAAATCGCCTGGAAAGGATCTTCTTATATCGAAGATATTAAAAACTACAAGTCAGTATGTTGTAAGACCCATGACATGTCTTTTTGACTATCTGTTTACCCTGATATTTTAAAGGACTACTTCCTCCTTAAATAAAAGCATTATTTAAGGCGGGTGATAGTTGTAACGTAGCAAACTATAGGCCAATAGCATTGATTAGCAGAAGTCAAAAAGTTTTTGAAAGAATAGTAAAAGAAAGTATTGTTAATCACTTGGAAAGCAATAACATCTTGGATTGCCAATGGGGATTTCGAAAGGGGAAATCAACGGAGGATGCTATGGCGGATTTGGTATCAAAAATGTATGATTCAGTAATAGATAAGTAATAAAAGTAATAAAAGCAACCAAACCATCTGTATGTTCATTGATCTTTCAAAGGCTTTGGACACTATATCACATAAAATTTTAATGAAGAAATTACAAAATATTGGGTTTTATGATAATTCCCTAAATTTAATACGAAGTTATTTGGAAAACAAATTACAATGGGTTGAAGTTAATGATGCTCTTGGCAGTTACGTATGGTGTTCCTCAGGGAACTATTTTAGGTCCAATTTTGTTTAATATTTATGTAAACGACTTATACAGATTTAGAAACAGAGCCATATTGATCAGCTTCGCCGACGATACGAGCATTCGCTATACGGTTAAATCATGGGAAGGAATTAAAAACCTAATTTAACAAGATTCCCCAGAATCTTTATTGATAGTCATCTTAAATGGTGTCATCATATAGAGTATGTAAATAGAAAGCTTAGGTCCTTATTACCTTTATTTAAATTTTATCGTAGTGTGTTTAATTTGCAACAACTTAAATGTTTTTACTACGCTTTGGCTCGGCCTCATTTAACCTATGGTCTTATTGGATGGGGAGAAGTTCTACAGTCACAGTTCTTACTCACAAATGGCTCCTAAAGATCATTTTACGAAAGAATAGTATGTACCCTTCAGACTTGTTGTTTGCTGAAGTGGATATTTTTGATGTAAAAAAATGGCTATACGAATTTTTAAGAAAAAAACTGTCTTACAAGATATAGGTCATCACTAGAATACTAGATATAGGCAAAACGCAGTATTAAGGCCCCGAGTTAAAAAAATGCTTTGAATATTTAAGCGCCTACGTTTATCAGGAAGTTGCTCATATCATTAGAACTGCGCAGTCAATTTTTACTTTTAAAAGGGCAATTTAATTCTTCTTAACAAGTGAAATCACTAGGAATGAACTATATGCCCTTTTAGATGAAAAGAATATCTCAAAATATTGACAACTATGATCTTGAAATGTACTCATCCTAGTTTTAAATTGTTTTTTGTGGTTGGTTATGTATATTTTTTAGAGTTAGTTTATTAGCGTCCTAGTAAAGTGAGTAAAACTTTGATTATTGAGATAGATACTTAGTATATGTTTATTTTTCCACGCGCGAGTTTTTTTCTCTTGTGGCTATGCTTTGTGTTTATTGTAATAATAAAAAGTTATAGTAAGAAAATTATTTGTATGTTTACCATATTGCAATAAATGCCAGATTATTATAATTATTTTTAATCTCTCCAAAAAAAGATATCATTCTCACCTTCACCAATCTTTCAACAATCTTAGATATGGAAGGGAGGAGAGCCATTAGTCTAAAATTTAAAGGACTGCTGCAGTATCGCCCCTTATGAACCGGAAAAATAATTGCTTGCTTAAGGCAATCAGGAAATGTGTTTGAAGTGAAAGATTTATTTAATGAATCCACAAATGCCTGAAAGGCATTGGGTGGTAATGCGGAGAGTATCCTTAAAGAGATATGATGCCAACTTGCTCTAAAATATTAGTAGGATTAAAGAAAAATGTCTCCTCCACATTTACATGTCTCGTCTAATCCTGAGCTGTAAATCTACTAAAAAAATCATTGGTAAGTTCAGAAGCAATGTTACAGTACTAAGAGTTCAGTTTGTCTGCATGTAAATTGGAATTCAATTCGAGAGTTGTGCGGCTTTTCCTCATCAACTCGTTAACAATATGCCATGATGCTTTTGATTTATTTGGTGACTCATCATTTCTCCTACGATAATACAAAGCTTTAGAAAGAGAAATAGTTCCTGTAAATCCTCCTATAATTATTGAAATAGACCAGAAATGAATCCAAAGTCCATAGCAAATTTGCGTATACGATGCAAGGCGCGGTGAAACTTTTAAGCTTTTTGTAGACTATGGCTTGTTTCATTTAATTTTTTATTAATAATTGTGGGTAAGTTTCATTGAATTTATGAAGATAGAGAAGTCAAATTTTTTTAGCCAACTTTCTGCATCCAAAACTCTATTTCAATTGGTTCTTTGGCGAAAGAGACCCAAACTTTGCAAAATGACTCCTAGTATAAAGTCTGCTATGTTTGTTTCATATTAAGCTTTAAATATTGTCATATAAAATGAGACAGCATATAAAAATAGAAAGCTTTAATAATTTCTAACGGTAATTATTTATTACCACAAAATAATCATTTATAAAGTCTTTGTCGCATTTTGTATAGCAAATTAAGCACGCTGGAGAGCACGCGATTATAAATGCTAAATCAATAGACTATATCCATTTGTTTATTTAATTTGTAGTCCTAAAGCTCAGATTAATCATGTTTGTGCATGTTCATAAAGTTTTGTATGTGTTTTGTTTTATAATTTTATGGATTAAATATTTAAAAAACAAATTATTGTAACTTAGGCCTTTCTTTAGTAAAGATATAGAATTTAATTGGATTACTACTCAGAGCATGGTTGCTAAGTTCTTTAAAATATAAAAAGCAAAGCATTTGGTGTGAATAATTTGAATATATCTATTGTTTTGCTCTGTTGTCCCACGATAATTAATCTGCTTACTCATATTATGAATGTCTGCATGTAAAAAATATATTTTCCTAATATATGAAAGCAAGCTAACTTCATTCTTTTGCCTAAAATGAAAAACCCCACTGTAAGTATTTTTACTGTTCTTTCAAAAGTTATTGAGAAAGTTATGCAACAACAACAACAAATTCTGAATTACCTAAATTTTAAATTTTACTTAATTTGATACAGAATATCACTAGAGTTTTCGTAAAGGTTATAGCTGTACTACTGCATTAACTTAAGTACCTGACGATATTTTGAATGCTCTGGATAATAACCTAGCCACCGTGTTGATTTAGATTTTTCCAAGGATTTTTATTTAGTAAATCACAAAATTCTTTCAGCATTACTACATTATTTAGGCTGTTGCGACTCGGTCGTTGCTTTAATATGTTCTTATCTGTCTAATCGGAAAGAGATGTTTACATTAAATGATAACATTTCGAAAGCCCTGGTAGTATTCTTGCTCTATACATTTTATACATCACAGATTACAAAAAAATAAAATATTGTAAACACCATAACTACGATGATAACACTCAAATTTATTTTTCAAAAAATTAATACTGATCTTAGCAACTTACTGGCGGAAATTCAAAAGCTACATTTAAAAATTAAATCTGCTTAATCAGCAGCTATTCTTTTTCGTAGCGATAGCCATAGAGTTGCTCTTTTGAGTAATAAAAAAATTCAACTTAATAACGGTGAAGTTATTTTTAAGAACAGTGCTAAAAATCTTGGTTAAAAATCATAAATTAACATTTAAAGAGCATATTAAGCTCAAATTAAAGTCTGGATATTCTGCTTTGACATCTACTTTTTTTCAGAGACACTTTTTAAGTGTCAACAATAAAAAAAAGCTCTGCGATTTACTTGTATTACCACCAATAATGGGCCCTGTCTTTATTATTATGAATCATTTAGAATACAAAACTCCAAAATTCTTGCTTTAGGCTTATATTTACCTTAACAAGAAGAGATCATATATCTCATAAACTGAAGAACGCAGCATGTCAAGCACGTCAATTACTAGAATACATTTTACGTCTAAAAAATCTTTTTTCGAAACATTTAGGTGAAAAATTACATGAATTCACTTAAATATAAATAAGTAAAGATACAAATCTAAAAATTATTTATCGTACCTAAAATAAAAATTACAAAAACACCTAAAATAATTATTTATCAGACATTAAAAACACTATAAGTGATATTTTTAGATCCTTTTAAAATGCATTATTCTCAATAGATATATTAAATATAATTCATGTGTTATTTATTAAACAGTGCATTTTTTTATCTTGGGTCATAGGGTTTTATGTGTAATATTTTCAACCCCATGTCAGAACCTGTTCTATTTAATCGATAGGATTGAAACTTGGAACAAGTGAAGTTTAAGTTAACAGACTTTAAAACATCCCATTATTTTGCAAAAAAAATTGCGAGGAACCTATTTAAAATAAGTTTTCCTGATGAAAAAGTTTGTTTTTTCTGCACCTCGTAACCTTTATTACCTTTACAGGCAGTTACACTACCAGGCAGGTAGACAAATATCTGACAGTGACACAAAATAATTTCCTCAAAATCTCAAAAATATATTTTCAAAAATCAACAATAAACAAATAAAACCCTTCAAATAAATTGTTCAAAGTGACCTCCAAATTGAGCCAAACAAAAGCCCAGACAGTTGTAGAAATGTCTTTTAACATTTAGGAGCTGCCGGGGAGTAATGGTACGCGAAGCGTCCAGGGAACGTGGCATTCAAAAACTCGGTAACAGTCGCTGCACTATGAGCGGGGGCTCCATCATGTTGAAAAATTATCCTGCCATTTTAAACAGCGTTTCCTAATGCGGGAATGACCTGCACCTGAAGTAATTCTAAATATTTCGCAGTATTCAGGCTACCCTCTATGAAAAATGGTCCAATTATTCGATCTCCAAGAATTCCTGCCCACACGTTAAGTTTCTGTCTTGTTTGGGTATGCGTTTCCTGGATGACGTGAGGATTTTCTCGCGCCCATATTCGAGTATTATGTTTGTTGACTGTACCATTTGTACAGAAAGTACTTTCGTCTGAAAATAGTATTTTATTTGTAATTGTGGGGTCGTTGTTAATTCGTTCCATCCACTGTTCACAAAACTGCATTCTAAGAAAATAATCATTAAGGTAGCATTCGGTTCTTAGCGACGGCGACCGGCGACAGCGACCTAGCGACCAAGCGACAATGGTCGCCTGTCGCTTGGCGACGTACAGTATACGAAACTACGCGGCAAAGCTACGCGACCCATACTAAACTCGGTGCAGATTATAAACTAAAGGTGGTTGGGTTTCAAGTATGTCGAGTGTTTTAACTACAAATAGAAAAAGAATTATTCAGCAGTTATTGGAGGATGAAGAAGATGATTTAGTTATTATGTTATTAACTATGCCTCCGAAAAAAGCAAAGAGGAAAATCGACTCAATTTTTACATCGCGAGAAGAAGAAGGGTGCTTTCAAATGCTTATAAAACGGCACTTAAATTACAAAGAAGAGAAATTCAGAAAGTATTGCCGGTTAAATCATAAACAGTTTAATTTCATACTCAATTTAATAAATGAAGACATCAGACCAAAACGAAATGGCCCACCAACAATGATTACAAGTGCTCAAAAACTTTTCCTTACATTGAGGTAAGAAAATAATTATCATCATATTGTGTAGATCCTAGATAATCACGAGCATCCGATGCCACATGATCCGATAGTGAGGTAGTTAAGTTAGTAGGCTCGAGAATTGGAGAGGACACACTGTTAGGAGAATTTGGCGTCTGATTTATTGTAGAGCTGGTTGTATTATCTGATATGGAATAGCTTTGATTCGAATGTGAAGTAAAAGAAATGTTACTTCGATTTGAATTTTGATTAAGGTTCTTTAATTCATACTCAGCCATTAAATTAAAAACTTTAGTTTTAGCCTCGACTCTTAGTTCAGGTGTTAATTTATTTAAAATTGACCCGATATGAGAGCAAAATGAATTAATTCCATCTACATCTGCAGCTGGCTGATGTGGCTCCTGTGCCATCACGGCATTCATTTCATTTTGTCTCAGTTTGTCTTTCCAATACTCTATTAAAGGTGCATATGCATTATTATTTTCCTGTTGACGTTTTCTGCATTTTTTCCCTAATCCACTCGTTCCAGCTGTCAGTGTTCCTGTTCCGGTTGCCCTTTCATTGTTTGTCCGTTCACCGCTTACTTGTCTATATTGGTCCTCAATCTGCTTGTCTCAGCTGTGCCTATTCCTGCTAGTTCATTTTCCAATTCATTCGTTCTTCTTTCACTTCTCTCTTCTGTATCAATTGTCAGTCCACCAGTTGCCGTGTTTGTTTCTTCACTGTTTTCTTCACATTCAATGTTTTCATCTTGGACAGACGCAATACTGGTCCTTTCTGTAGGAATTTTATCCAGGAAGCGAAGTCGCTCAAACAACAGCCACTTTGTGGTTTTTGAAGAAGTTGAAGATCCCGTGGGCAATTTATTTTTACGTTTGCATCTATTGTAGGAATCTCTTATATACTTCCACCTTTTCTTGCATTCGTTACCTGTAACAAACCATTTTGTTTCAGATTTCTAGCCAGTGGAGAATCATATGCTTCATTGGAGTTTACTTATCGAATATCGGCAAGTTATATTAGCAGAATAATCAAGGACGTACTTGCAAGCCTACGAAAGAATTTAGTGCCACTTTTATTACCGACACTTACAGAAAATAATTTGAAGAATGTTGCAAATAACTTTTGGAATCGATGGAATTTTCCCAATTGCTTCGGGGCTATCGATGGTAAACATGTGCGGGTTAAGGCTCCTAATAACAGTGGTTCTCTGTTTTTTAATTATAAAGAATATTATTCGATTGTGCTTTTGGCGGTGGTAGACGCCAATTACAAGTTTATTGCAGTTGACGTGGGCTCTTATGGTAAAGAGGTAGACAGCGGAATTTTCCACAAATCAGGCATAGGAAAAAAAATGGTTGGGATCAATTTAATGCCCCGAAGCCCGCAAATTTACCAGGAACAGATATTGTACTTTCATACTTTTTAGTGGGTGATGAAGCGTTTGCCCTTGACACGTATATGATGAAGCCATATTATAGAAATGATGCGAGAGTGGATCGTGATAAAGCTATCTTCAACTACAGACTATGCCGTGCTAGAAGAGTGACAGAGAATTCATTTGCATTGTTATCACAGGTATTTCGAATATTTTACATACCGATATCAATCAGACCAGAGGTAGTTGATGACTTAATTTTGACCGCTTGTTGTCTGCATAATCTATTACGAGATGCTTATTTAGAACGAAATGACATTCCCTATTATAAATATGACCCAAAGATATCCCGGCCTACAGACAACATGATACCATTAACCCGGTTTAGTGGCTTTGCAAACCAAGCGGCATTTCAAATTCGGGATTCATTAAAATCATTTTTCTTGCATCCAGCCGGTCAAGTTTCATGGCAAGAAAATAGTATAAATAGAAGAAATTAGTGTTTTCCTACAGTAATTTATTGTAGTAAGAACTATACATATTAATGTACCACCAAAGTTTCGAGAAAAATATAGAAACATGAGGAGGTACTTACTTGTTTTATTCAGTGTTTGTCCAATTTCCTCCCAAATATTGTCCCTTACAACGTTATCTTTATAAGATTGCAGCTGTACTTTGTATAAGGGTGGGTTTTTATTGATTAATTCTATTAATATCTCATCCTCTTGTGATGAAAAAGTCGCCATTTTCACGTGCTTTTCGCTAAAGTCGCCCCGCAGCACTGCCTCGGGTGCGACCACGTCGCGTGTCGCAGGACGTTCGTGGGCCGCGCCTACATGTCGCGCGACTCGGTCGATTATCCCTGTCAGTGCTACATATAAATCCACGTGAAGCAGTAGGTCGCGGTCGTGGGTCGCAGTCGCTGGTCGCAGTCGCCGGTCGCCGTCGCTAGGAACCGAATGCCACCTTTAGGCAAGAGTTCTTGAACATTTCTAACTTTAAAAGATTTGTATTTTTCTTTTTTGATTGCCTTATAGCAACTACTCCTACTTTTTCCGGTAACTTCAGCAAACTGAGTAAGACTGTTGGATTTTCTTCAACGGCCAAGCATACTTCCATTTTAAATTCTTCGTCTAATACAGTTTCGGTTCTTTTTCGTTTTAAGTGAGAACTGGCGATGCATCCAATCGTAATACATTTTTCATGAAACCGTTGTACAGTTGATCTAGACGGGACGGGACGGTTAGGATAAGACACGGCAAAATTATCTACCACTTCTTGCGCCGACATGACATTCCTTTAATGTAGTTTGAAACCATCTCAATACGTTCCTCCGTAGTGTAAATCGACATTTTAAAGAGTTTTTAAACAATTTCAATGGAGCAATTTAAAAATTATTTTGTGTTACTGTCAGATATTTGTCTACCTGCTTTGAAGTATAAAGGTAATGAAGGTTACGAGGTGCAGAAAAAGCAAACTTTTTCATCAGAAAAACCTATTTTAAATAGGTTTCTCGCAAATTTTTTTCAAAATAATGGGATTTTTTAAAGTCTGTTAACTTAAACTTCACTTGTTCCAAGTTTCAATCCTATCGATTAAATAGAACAGGTTCTAACATGGGGTTGAAAATATTACACGTAAAACCCTATGACCCGAGATAAAAAAAATTCACTCTATGTATATCATATCATATTAATTTCGAGATAAAAAGTGGTCAAAAATAGTATTTTATATAAACAAGCAAAATTCACACACTTTTGCTTGTAAATATTTTCTAAAATTAGATCATCAAATATATAAGCAGATATAATTCTTGATCAACTCTATTAGTTAATAGTCCTCGATGCAAACGTGAAATTATTGAAGGGCTTGAGGCTAAGTGAGGCGTAAGCATTTTTAGTTTTTATTTAATTTAGGTTCGTCGATGTAACATGGAAATTATAAACGAATTGTCCATATATAATAATATACTGTGTAGTTTTAAAGAAATATTGTCAATACACTAAATTGCCATTAATATGACTTCAATTTGAGAGCCAATTAGTTATAGTTCAACAAGTTTCAAATAATTTCTATAAATTTCAATATAATTTAACTTTAATCATTTAACCGGTCTATGCCTTACAACTCATTACCGTAAAATGGAAATTTTCGTTTTCAATGTTAAATAAAAGAACAAATTTCATAGTAATTTTCTCGATTTTCTATAATTTAAGAGGTTTAATTCTATAAAGCCGTTTATCGCGGTAAAATTCATGAGTTCCGTGCCTCAGAGCAGGAGATTGAGTGCCCCTTACATTAAGGAAAATTTATTGGGCCCCATAAAACGTACCTGCGAAATTTTCCTAAATTTTTGCACTTGCTCTAATTAACGATCACCATAATGTAATAAATATTCGGGTGGTCTGGGATTTTATAATTTTGAGGTTATTTCGGAGGGTATAGAAGAATTAAAAATGGCCGATTACAATTGCTTAAGTCTATCGGCACAATCGATATAAATTTATTTTTATTAAAACAGAAACCAGATTTTTAAGGAACATTCTTGTGTTCGCATAATAAATCCAATATTTTAGCATAGGAAATTAAGTAAGGCTTATAAGATTAGTTATTTATTTAAAATTATTTAATTTTAGGAAAAAGGTGGTTGAAATGAAAGTAAATTTGTGAAATTCTGAGTATAATAATAAATTATTAATTTATCGATACATTTCATTTTTACAATACAAAAAAACGCACTTCTTATTAATCTACAAAAATAGAAATGGTAAAAAGGAGGCAGTTTTAAAAAGATACTAAACTTTGACTAAACAAGAATAATCTAATATCAAAATATGCCATAAAGAAATTTATCTGCATTATATTAATTCTATATTTGAATATTATATTAACCTAGAACCTACAGTATTGGTGTATTATTTAGATTGTTATATACAGGGTACAATTTAAAAACTTGAAAATAGTTTGTATAAAACGTAGGGGAAGCAAGAACATGCATATTATTTTACCCTTATCTGCAACCTTTATACAGGGTGAGATACACGCTATACCTCTAAAATTGTAAAAATAGAAATGGGGGCCGAATGATACATCATCTTTAAGCTCTTGAAACATGCTTTTTAAATCATATAATAAAAAACCACATCTCAGAAAATTGATCTCTGTCCATCAAGGAAAACAATAATTATTATTATAACACTATTTTGAAATAATTATTATTATTTAATTAAAAGTTAAAAATGATTTACGTTATTTTAAAGATAATAACCAAGCCCATAGTTTCAAATACTTCACATACAATTATAAATATTTCTCTAGGTATATGACAGCATTCAGCAACTGTTCTATGCTGGAGTTGCTTTAGTGACTCAGATTGCATTTTAAAAACCACACATTTTAGGTGACCTCGTAAAAAGAAGGCAAGTGGTGTTAGGTCCGGGGATCTAGGTGGCTATTCAATAGGATATCTTGTTCCAATCCACTGGTTTAGATAATGTTCGTTAATATATTATCTTACGGTAAATACATAATAAGGAAGTGCTCTGTTCTGTCCTTCTAAAGATTAATTTCCGTGTAGGTCCCTCTAAATTTTCTAATTCCCGCACTATTAGTGGTTGAATAGACCTTTGTACCGTTTCAGCATACATGTCGCCATTTAAATTTCCAGGCGTAAAATTTGGACCAATAATACCATTTCCCAATATACCACCCCATTAATTACCCAAATTTAATTTTCTGGGCGTACTGAGTTTGCCTTTCTCTAAACACGTGTAGGTTCTTGTTATTCCAGTACCTACAGTTTCACATATTTACGTGCCCATTTAAATAAAAGGTCATTACTAAAGCAAATATTTTAACTAGTCAAAGCTCGGCCCTAATTCTTTCTGTTATTATTTTACAAAACTGTATTTTTCTATCCGGGTCATCTTCACCAAGTTCTTATAATAATTGCAGATTATAGGTATAAAACTTATGAAATTTAAGTATATTTCTTATTGACTTAACTTGGATTTGCTCTGTTCTCGGTTGATTTCTCTTTTTATTGACAGAACTAGAACTAGTAGTAGAACTAAGTTTTTCAAATTTGCTTACTGGTGGGTGGATTTCGACCTGGATATCCTCTATTAAAATGTTGAGCTATTCTTAAGAATCATTTATCCTGGGAAAAAAAATTATATCTACATGTTCAGCTAAGCTGTACACCATTGTCAGAGATAAGAAGTTCTGCTTTTTGCTTAAACTGAACCGAAAGTTAGCTGTTCTTAAAATATTAATACTATTAGAGTAGTACATCTATACATGCACTCAAAATATTTCCTCGTCATAAAAGTTCAGTTTTTAGTGGCAAAATTAAAGTAAGACGGTCTGGTTCAGTGTTATTGAGTAGTAAATGTATTGCGTTATCAAATAGTGGAATATTAAAACTACACTCAGGCATAGTTTTAATTATAACAAACAATAACCTCACAATAAACGATAACAGTGATACGGGTTGTGCTAAAAAAATGTTTGGTTCTATTGCTGTCGGTATGCACATTGTTCGCGATTGTTAGCAGAAAAGATTAAAGTACCACAAATCAAGACCAATTTATTTAGGAAAGATATGAGAAAATTAATATATTTTATATTCTACGTATGATACTGCTCATACGTAGATGTGTTCGTAGATATTGTATTTATTTTATTAATCAATTTTTAAATTGATTTAGTTTTTGTTCTTTAGCTATATTTTCTTTCTAAACTATATTCATTATGTTCTTTAATATAATTTCTCTAGATCTCCTATTTTGTAAGCTTTATTAAAATGTAATATTATTGTTTATTATAAGACAAGGATCTCACTACTATTTATTTTTGTTAACATTTGCAAATTTTTATTACACCTATTTCGCCTAGTATGGTACTGGTACCGGTACATGTATGAAATTTATAAAAGAAATAAATTAGTTGATTTAATTGAATTCAATTTACACAGTTGCTACAGTAAAAAAACGATTCTCTTGTTTAGATGAGAAGGCCGAAGAAATGTCATCAGCAGATTGGTTGATTTTATGTTGGCTTGATTTTATTTAATTATTTAGACAAGTTATTGCAGAATAATAAAAAGTATGGATGACAGTATGCCACCTTCTGAGCTACTGTACCTTGCAACTTAACTAATCGATCTGCATTTGTTATTGTCAATCATAACAATTGCCTGAGAATGCCAAAATTTAAAATTAAAAGAAAAATGAAGAAACGTAAAAATAAAAAGATTTCTGTTAACAGGAACGACAAGTAAACAGACTTTTTACTTTTACTCAAATGATAACCAAGACAAACAGATGTTCACATTAGTTCACTTTTTACAAGAATTCACGTTGCACCACTTTCATCCAGTATATTTTTAATTAAAATGTTACTATTAAGAACAATTTGTAGATTTTATAAAATAATGAATAAAGGAAAAAAGCAATAATATTTAAGCAACACAAAAAGGAAAATACGAAATTAAGCCCTAAACATTTTAAAGCTGCGTCAACCGTGAATGATTTGTTTTCACCGTTTAGCCGTATTCGTAAAGAAAATACTGCCGAACAAACAGAAATAATCTTTTCAAGAACGTTTGTTACGCTTTAAAAGGCAAAGTAAATAGTAAAAAAATCCTTGGTTTTTTTCGAAAAACACTTGGGTCTCTTTTTTATTTGATTACATTAGGAGGTAAATACAGCGCAAAAAACAAAAATCCCTTATTTTTTCACTGCTAAGCCAGGGCTTTTTTGAGTAGGGTCTCAATATTTAGCAGGAAATGAAGAAAAGTTGTGCCCTTTTTTATTGAATTCCTAATAATATTGTATTATTATTGCGTTTTTATGCGTCACGCAACTTCAGTTTTTTTACCTTCTGGAGGGTGTAGGGATACTATTTTAGGTATTTGTTTGAATTTGTTGTTTCCATGCATTTCTATTTGGTGCTAGATGTATTGCCACGTGGTTTGAGTCTTTCGTCATTTTTTTTAGTCTCAATGTGTGTTTTCTTCTAAATGTTTCAAATATTTAAAGACATTTTCAATTTTATTCCAGGCATTTCAAATCATATTGGGCTTTTAAATGCTTGAAATAAAATTGACACATAAAAAACTACTTTAAATACTAAAGAGATTAAATGAACGACTGCATGAAAGATTATTTTATTGAATTTTGTATACTTTTTAATAGTTTTTTGAAGCAGTAATTTAATGTGAACATTAATACTAGGAGTGTGGAGACATTCTGAATTCTTAAAAAAATTGAATTTCCTACAAATGTATATTTTTATTTTCAAAAGGCTTTAAATCGATTAAATCATCTTTGACCTGTTTTTTCTATAATTCAATCGATCCAGCGTTAATCCAAACCGCAAAGTTGCCAGTTAAAGTGGCTTTTAAAATAAATTATTAAAACAGGAAAATAAGTGTTTCTCCGTATGAGAACTTTTCAATAAGAACCATATGGTATGGAGTGGGTACGTGGCGTATCCTTCCCATCGATTCCATTTGTCGAAAATTGAATTAAATTTATATTATATTAAAGATTGATAAAAATATTAGTTTTCTGTATAAGACTAAACATTAGGATTATAAGGACAGTTTTAATCATTTATGAATTAAACATTGCATGTTCAAATTAAATTAAGTGAATAGAATTATTTACACGGTGTTTCCGATTTTAAGTAATAATTATGATAAAGTTTTGGAATAAATTATATAATTTATTTGGCCCGCACTTTAATAAGACCTAATAAAAAAAACAATTTAGGGACTGGCAAAATTGTTTATTTACCTTTTTGTAGTATAACAATTTTGGAGTATAATATGTTATATATAATATGTATAACTAAAAGGTTGTAAGAAAACTATCAAAGGACCAGAAAAAATTAATGAAATTATTTTTTACAGGCAGATTCTATATTTTTAATGGTGATGCGATACATTCTTAGCAAATCGAAATCTGATGACCGATTAGAATGCAGCTAATAGCCATAAAAGATAACAAAATAATAGATAAAGATAAAAGAAGTAAATTAACAAGAATTAAGAAAAACTGATATAGAAAATAACATAAAAACTAAAAACGGGAGTATTAAGGATTAAAATTATAGTTTTCCTATTGAAAGAACTCGGTCCAAAGAGACCTACGTAACTAGAGAAAAGAATGAAAACTCTAAGTCTCAGCCTCAAAATCTTTTTATGTATTAATCAGGTAACATGTTTCACTAATAAAGCATCATCAGATCTACAATAAACAGAAAAACACACGTAATTACAATAAAAACTTACACTAAAACAAAATCAAATATTAAAAATTAGTTAAAATTACCTTATAGCTAGATGACTTGCTAAGTATTGACAAATAAAATTTAAATCTGAGAATACCCACATATTTTATAATAAAAAACAATAACACGGCACAAAAATTCAACAAAAAATATAAAAAACATAAAAAGGGGAAAAACGTGACAGCTATAGTATTTGAACCCACGCTCTAAAGTTGATCTCGGTGAAACATCAGACCGTTAACCACTCGGCCAGCCCTGCCTATGAATATTAGAGTCAAAGGCATATATGCGTATCGTGAGCAGAAACAAGAGGTTAGATAAGATTATTAAAGTTCTGGCTCAAAGGTGAAAACATCATTAACGCATGTCTGTTAAAATTGGACTCTTTTTGGCTTTGGTGATTTCCATTTTCTCCAAGAGATCCAACTTTCTACCCTTAGGGCACTCGTGAACAATGGAAACATTTCCAGGGACGGAAAAACTATGACCCGTTGATAATAAATGGTTAGCAAATGCTGACTTAGTTTCTGTGGTGTCAGTGTCCCTGAACTTATTAACGAGTCTTAGGTGTTCCTGTACCCTTGTGGATACTCTTCTTCCTGACTGTCCCACATAAACAGCAGGGCAATCCTTACAATTAAGACAATATACACCCGATTTAGATAGAGGGTCACTTTTATCCAACGTCTTTACTAGGTTCTTTCTTAGCAAGTTAGTCGTTTTGAAAGCTATGAACAGGCTGAAAGGCTTACAAAATTTTGCAAGTTGTTGAGAAATGCCGCCGAAATAACTAAGGCATCTAAAATTATTATTGTTGGTGATGTTCTTCGGTGGGTGGACGATGTGATAGGACAGTTTATATTTATTATAAAATTTGTAATATAATTTGTTCAAGCTGTAAAGTGAGAAATTATTGTTTACAGCAATTATTTTTATAATAATATGTTCTTTTTGAAAAGCGTCTTTGGACAGAGGTAATTTAAATAAACGGTAGAACATTGAATTAAAGGCTGCATATTTGTGTTGATAAGGGGAATTGGAGTTAAATTGAATTATATTATCTGTTGCAGAAGGTTTGCAATATACTTCAAAAGAAATACTGTTATTATTTCGGTATAAAAGAAGATCTAAAAAGGGTAATTTTCCGTTTGTCTTTCCAGCGTAAAAGAGATCTCATTATGAAGGGAGTTAATAAATGACAAGGAATCCAACAAATCATTCTCGTCACCAACCCACAACACGCAAACATCGTTCACGTACCTTTTATAAGTTCTCAAAAAACCCGCAAAACGACTTTTCATGACTTTCTCCTCCAAGTGACTCGTGAAGACCTCGCTCAAAAATGGTGAAAGACAAGAACCCATGGCGATACCAGATTTTTGCCTAAAGAATTGATCATTGAATTTGAAGAAATTTTGTTCCAAAACTAGTGATAAAAGGTGAATAAGATTATCTACCACCAGTTTTGGCAAAGTACTATTATTGTTTAGCAGGATCTCAACTAATGTTAAACAATCTGACGAGGGTATGCTTCAAGAACTTGTTCCCTAAAGTTCTTTACATCTAAGGAAAGCAAAATGGCATTGTTTGGAACATCTATTTGCTTTAGATAATTGGCAAATTCAATTGAGTTTTTAATGGAGAATTCGTTCCGAAAACTAGTTACTTCTCCTAAAGTATTGTAAAGCCAAGAGGATAATTTGTAGCAAGGAGAGTTTACGAAGGAAACTAGTGGTCTTATCGGGTTTCCCTCCTTATAAATCTTAAGTAAGCCATAGAGCACAGGTGTACGTGGATTCATAGGGTATAGGTTAGATTTAATGGTGTTAAAGTATTCCAGAGTTATAAGACATTTATCTAGAGAATTCTTAAGTTTTGAGTAAAAACTAATCGTTGGATCCCTAGTAATAGCCAAGAAGTCGCCAGTCGATAGAAATGTCGTCACTTTAGCCACATAGTCGAGTCTATTCATGACTACCAAACAAGACCCTTTGTTTGCTCTGGAAATTAGAAGATCATGCGTTTCAATTTTGTTTTTGACAGAATTAAAGTGTTGTTTGTTGTAATTATTAGGGACAGAGTTATGTCTTTCAAAGTTAAGAAAATTAATTATTTTTGATCGTAACATGTTTTTGTTAGGAATATTAACAGACTGAATGATGTTCTTAGCCTCCACTGCCAGGACCTCTCTAGTGTTTCGATTTATTTGTTGCGAAAAATTAAATTTTAAATTTAAATTTAGTATATTTTCCTCCTCGGGGGTCAAAGAAATCTTAGATAAATTAAGAAAACGTTTATGAACCAAGTTACTATTGCTCTTACCCAGCTCCCCCTTCTGCTCTATATAGTCAGGACTCTTTGGTCTTGGTGAAATTCTTAAGTTGTACATTTCTTACTAAGCCTACGGTATGTATTGGCACCAAAATCTTCTACATCTCCTCTCAATTTAGAATCCAACGATAGAAACTCTGCAAAGGACAACGCTAACGTTAATGTAAAATATAAGTACTTGAGTTTAGAGTTGACTCTATTAAATGTTTTGTAATGTTGTTTTATTTCCTCCTTAATCCATATCCGTCTTCCCATGTTTAAAGCTCTCTGTGAAGATGGAGTGTGTGAGCCGCATCTGATGTTAACGAACTTCGGCGTTAAACCTGATTTTAGGAGAGTATCCACAAGGGTACAGGAACACCTAAGCCTCGTTAATAAGTTTAGGGACACCGACACCACAGAAACTAAGTCAGCATTTGCTAATCATTTATTATCAACGGGTCATAGTTTTTCCGTCACTGGTTAACGGTCTGATGTTTCACCGAGATCAACTTTAGAGCGTGGGTTCAAATACTACACCTGTCACGTTTTTCCCCTTTTTATGTTTTTTATATTTTTTGTTGAATTTTTGTGCCGTGTTATTGTTTTTTATTAAAAAATATGTGGGTATTCTCAGATTTAAATTTTATTCGTCAATACTTAGCAGGTCATCTAGCTATAAGGTAATTTTAACTAATTTTTAATATTTGATTTTGTTTTAGTGTAAGGTTTTATTGTAGTTACGTGTGTTTTTCTGTTTATTGTAGGTCTGATGATGTTAGCGAAACATGTTAAATACATAAAATGGTTGATCTCAGGTCAAAATAAAAAAAAATTGGCCCCTAAATTAAACAAATATTAACGGATTCATTAGGAAAGGAAGAAGCGAAAAAAGTTAAACGAAAACTATGAATTTTGTATTTTTTGACAAAAAAATTTAAAAAAGTAAGTACGATTCTTGATGCGATTATTTGGTAATAAGAGATAACTATAGAAATTAAAAAAAAATTGTCAGCACAAGTACTAGGAAGTGGTAAGTATTAAAATTTTAAATTAAGTAAAAAATAATATTAAATATTAGAAAATGATTCTTCATTAGTTATGGTCATAGAAAACCTGTATATTAAAAAACATAGATATAAAGTAAAAAAGAATAAATAAAGACAAAATTATAGGTCATGGAACAGAGATTAAGAAAACCCTTCGTGTTTTTCTAAAATATATAAATATGAAGGTGATGAAAAAGAATCCTAATGATTTTTTTTATTCACCTTTAAAAAGAGGTTGGCTAATTTTTAACCAGTGCAGTGGATATAATCTGTGGAGCTGATATTAATTTAAATCTATTGAATTTGGGTGAGCAGGACATTTCTAGTTTATTTGAATATCTTGAGTCTTTAAATTTGCGACAGGTTATAATTTACGTTACAGGTTATAATTACCAGACTTACGAACCCGACATCTGCGCTTTTAGATACAATTTTGATCCCAGATGAAGAGTCGAGTTCATCATCATCATATGCTTTATTGTCAAAAAATTACAAAAATTTGTAGACAAAGCTAATAAAAAAAACATATAAAAACAAAACAAAAAAAAACAAACAAAATAAAAAAAATCAAAATAAATATACAAACAAAATAAATACATGCAAAACTGTACAAAAACAATGTACCTGGTCAATATACATCATGATGTATAAAATGTCAATAAAAATAAACACAATAGTCAATAACAGTAAATTAATTAAATACAGAATGAAAGTACAATTTATTTACTAAAAAAAAAACTAATATATTCTCTATTTTAAGATATAAAAAGAGCCAGTGTGTGTGTGATACCCAAAAAGTTATCCTAGAAAAAAATCCTCTACTGCGTACAAGGCTTTTTCCAGAAAGTACGCCTTCAAAGCATTATGAAATCGAGAAAAAGAAGTAATTGATTTAATTTCCAAAGGCAAATGATTATGCATCTTTGGCTCTGTACAGAATAGAGCTTTTTACTAACTCAGACCGAGGGGTTTGCAGATAAAGATCATGCACTGCGTTGCGAAGTGAATAATTGTGAGACGGCCTACTTGGCATTTCTAACTTATGTTTGCGTACTAACCAAATAGATTCCAATATGAATAAAGAAGGAAGAGTAAGTATCTTATATTTTTTAAAGATTTCTTGACAGTGAGCTCTGCTATTAGGTCCAAGCAGAGACCGAACTGCTCTCTTTTGGAGTTTAAAGATGCGCTCAAATTGAGTCACACCGCATGTGCCCCAGAATGGAAGGGCGTAACGTAAATGTGACTCAAAAAGGGCATAATAAACTGTTTTTGAGGTTTGACTTAATTCCCTGGAAACTGATCTTAAGGCAAAACATGCTGAACTTAATTTTTTATATAAGGCATCAATATGCAAGTCCCATTTTAGGGAGTAGTCAACATTAAGTCCTAAGAACTTCACAGATTCAACGACGTCCAAACTGGTGTTGTTAAGTACAAAGGGTTAAATAGTAGTTTTATATGATGAGACTTTAGTTTTTCAGACATTTAGGCCCAGAAGATTAGAATCGCACCACGATTTAATGGTAATTAAGTCATTAGAAATAGTAGCATGTAGTGCCCTAGCATCCGGATTGCTCCATGTAATCGTCAGCAAAAAGGCAGATTTTGCCACTGAGGATTGGCCATGTCATTTATAAAGATCCGAAATAAAATAGGGCCCAGGACTGAACCTTGAGGTATCCCACATTCTATTGGTTTGCAAGAAGACTTCGTCGTATCAACCTTTACAAGCTGATTTCTGTAACTGAGATACGATTTAAACCACTCAAGGGGCGTTCCTCTGAACCCATAGTGATTCAATTTGTCAATTAAGATGTTATGGTTTACACAATCAAAAGCCTTGGAGAAATCACAAAAAATTATTGCTGTTGAATGATTATTATTCATACTGGTGTAAACACTATTAAAGAGAGAAAACATAGCATCATTTGTGCACTTGTTACTCAAGAATTCAAATTGGTGAGAAGTAAGAATTTTATATTTAAACAGAAACGATAAGAGGCTTTTTTTAATCAATCGTTCAATGATCTTTGATAAGTTTGATATAGTTTCGAAAGTGGTGTAAAGATGTTGGCATTTTTGATGGTTTTCAGACATATTGCAATAATAAAACCACAGAAAATAAAAGTCCTGTAATTTTTCAGTCTAGAAATCTTAAGAGGAAATTAATAAAGAATTGTTGAATGAGTTTTTAAATCTTACACCCCTTCTGTAATATAATTTATTTGCAAACTGTTAATTAAAAGGTTGCGGTTCTTAATAATTTTTTAATTTATATATTTGATGTTATAGCGCCTGTGGTCCAATTTAAATTTATAAAACAAAAAACACCATAGTTAACTTTTACTATTAAAAAAATAATAACCTTAAAAGACAAGGCATATAACAAAGACCGAAAAACAAAAACTGATTTTTTTCTTTATATAAAATTCCTTTAAACAAATTAAAAATTACACTAATGTTGCAATTCTTCAAGAGAAAAGACAGTATCTTGGTCATGCGGAAGCCTCTAGTTTTAATACCAAACTTTGGACAGACTTTTTTGGTAAAAGCTTAAAAATCTTAAAATTTATTTTAGTAATAATGCCAGCCAAATACCTAAGCATTTAAATATTCCAATATAAATAATTATTTTATTCAACCATCAATATACCGGGTGGTGCGTCGCCGAGCGGAACATAGGAAATCCCATGTAAATTTTAAGGGGGTCAATTATTGGCTTCCCTGTGCTTTTTATAGAAAAAATGTAAGATAACTTTTTGAAGAGACCAATCTGGCAAACCCTCGTGCAAAGTTTCAAAAAATTTTAATTAAGCGAATCTTAAATTATTTTTTAGGTTGTATTTTTTTTTAATAAAATCAGTTAATAAAAGTTAAAAAAGTTAATAAAAAACAGACTATAGAGAATTTATGTAACTATTTACATAAAAAAATTAAAATAAAAAATTTTAGAAAAACTAAATTAAAGAGGGTAAAACATCTAATTTTCTTAAAAATTATGAAAGAAACAATTTTTATACCAAATAATAAGTCAGAAGAAGAACCATTATGAATAAAAAAATAAGTTTGAAACAAACTAAAAATTTTTTTGGAAAGAAATTTATTTAACTCGTTTAATAAATTTTACTGAAATTATTCTATTTTAACAATACAAAACTGGAGTATTAAAATAAAGCTAATAAATTCCGTATAATTTTGCCATTAAATCTTTGGACACTAAAAATGTCCAACAGAAAATTACAGCGAAAAAATAAAATTCTAATTTTTCAGCCCCAGAGCAAAATAATGGCTTCCCATTTCTAGCTGAAATCGGCGATTTTTTGTTCTCAATTTAATTTGTCGGGTAGTAGAGGAAGCAAATTGGAATCTCAAAAGCAGGCAAGAAGTTGTTATGATCTTGACAGTTCATTATTTAAAATCTCGAAAGCTTGTCCGCTTTTCGGGACAAAAGGGCCCGACTTGTTTGAAAGTTTAAATCCGCTTTAATTTGCTTTATTTTTACAGTGTTAAATAATATTTGACTTTAATATCACATAAATATTAAATTTTTTATTCCCTTTTAATGTTATTATTTTATAATTATTAAGCTTAATTCATTTAGTTGAAAAAGGTATTTTTTATAGATATAATGAATTTAACTTTTATAACCTCTTTATTCAATATAATATTTTAGTAAATATGTGCATGATACGCAAGCAATTTAATTATTTTCGATATAATTTCAGTTCTCTCTTATTCATGTGCGTTTTCAACATAAATGAAGTTAATAAACTAAATCGTTAAATATTCACAATTTAGTTATGCATTTTGCAGCCATTAAAAATCGACCAGATTAAATGCAAATTTATGTTGAATTTCAAAGCTATTACGAGTAGATATAAAACTTTTGATTAAACTTGAGGAACTTAATTAAATTCATATCTTTATTTCGATAAGCTAGGTGCATATAAAAATATATTTTTCTATATAGTGTTCCAAAATTCGACGCTGAAAGGGAAGAATTTAAATATATTTGGCTGTATAATTATTAAATGAACAATTAACAAATAGATAATATTCAGTAGAGTGGACAGAAGAATTAAAAAAAAAACCTTATAAGGGGTGATATTGATAAACTGGATCACCAATGAAAAGAAAAAAAGAGGCAAATTACTTGGTTCAGCAATGAACTCTTTTAAATTAACAAACTGTAGTACTAATAAGTTCTTATTAAAAATCACTGCTGAGATCAAAGTCTGATGTCTGTCGAACGCTCGACTACTTAAGGAAAATATTTCCAGGCGAATTGTACCAATTTTAAGCAAAAAAGGAAAAAATTGTTATCCGGAAACTAACGACGGGAAAAGGTTTGGGGAGGTATCAGGAACGAGAAAAAAATTCATGCAGGAGCAGGTTAAGGGAAGTAAAGTTTTGGGGGGGTGAAAAGGGGTGAAAAATTGTACCTTTTCGATTTGCGGCGAAAGTTGACGTCAAAGAAAAAAATGTATAATGGAAAAGTTGTAGATAATAAAAAAATTTACAACTTTTATAGAGGCCACTTTGTGACATAACCTCAAAATTTCCAAGAAAATCGCGAAAAATTGCTGTTGTTTAATTTTTTTGTTTTTTATTTTTCATTTTCGGACAAACACACTGATTTTGATCAAACTTGGCAAAAAGATACTTTCATATGTCCTTAAAAACCACAAATTTTTTCAGACCGAAATATTGAAAATTTTCCGAGATATTAAGTTTAAAAAAAAAATGACGTTTTTTTCAATTAAAATTTGTCCTTCAAAAAATCGTCGTAGGAGATTCATCTAGGTCTCATTTTGTTTGTTTTTTTATCTACTTTCAGATAAAATAAAAAAAATAGACTTGCCATTTAAAAATGTGCTCAAAAATGCAAAAAACTAAAAAAAATTTTTTTTCAAAAAATTCTTACAATAATTGTTAAAAATTTGTTTAAATTTTTTGAAAAACAAACAATCTGATTACACCATTGAACTCTACGGGAAAAAATACAAAAAAACATGTATTTTGTTATTTGATCGTAAAGTTAATTTCTTGATAATATTACTATAAACATTCGATTGCATTGATATACTTAATACTCCGGCTACTAAGGGGCATGGGATCTCATTGATTTTACTATTTTTACGATTAAATTTCACATTACTTAATATTTTACAATGTGCTGAGTCTATTTTCGAAGGTTACTGTGCCCATATTCGCTTTCTTCAAGGCCGTATGACTAAATTTTTGGCAAAATAGACAGTTTTTCCTAATTTTCCAGAAAAATAATACATTATCGGCTTACCACTGAAGCTATTTTCACAAATTTTTTAGTCCTACACATTTTATATTACTAATAATTTTTCCCTAAAATACTTTGTTAGGTTGTAAATTTAAAAAAAAAGTGAATTTTCGTTTTTTGAATAGGATAGCTACCGAGATTACAACTGAGAACCACTGAAATATGGAAGGTCGTTTAGCTATCCAATATTATATATACACATATACACATATACTTATTAAAATTTGTTTTAACTATGATAATTCTGATTGAAGTTTGCAACGAAATGGAAAACTTTTGCAACGTTTCTTATTTAACTTCTGAACAACATGTTGATTGGACAGACAGTAGGATCAAGAAAGATGCTATAGATCTTGATAAATTATTAGAATTTTTCAAGAGATATAATCCATTTCCAGAGTCGACAAATATTATGTCTATATTTTCTGGAATTGTTGGAATTGATTCTATCAACTGCCACAAAGCATACGAAATGGGTATGAAGTCAATCAAATCGATAATAGATAAGGATTTTGAAAGTGTCAAATTTACAAGAAAAAATCTTCAAAAAGAAAGAGTCTTATCACTGAAAAGTGTTTAATCATCAATAAAAGTAAGTGATGAAACGGTTGCGATAAATCCATTATTATTATTTCAACGGTTATGCGTTAACATAAGTAGCACAGCTGACATGAAAAACTATCTGAAGTTTGAACTGGCTCCGTTCCCGCTATAGTACAGTCATTCTGTAATTTTTTTTTTTTAAAACTATCCAAGTCGCTAATTTTTTGAGGGTCGATTCTATTTCCGAAGAAAAGCTTAAGTTCTCGGAATTGAGAGTCTCACCCCCCCCCCTTTTTTGGGAAACTCAAAAAGTTTTTCAAATCGATTTTCCAGCTAAACAGCGAGTCATACAGAAAAACTTATTAAACATAAAATGTAGAGCTTTTTGTGCTCTACAATTCATCTCATGGGCCCGAAGCTGTAGAACCAAAATTCGAAAGGTTAGAGGGCGCCAAAGTCACCAAAAATGACTTTTTTCATTTTTTCACTGAGAAACAATTTTTTTTTTACTATCGCAAGAATTGCAAAAATGTAGAGGACAAAAATAGCTACAAAATGTATGTCTTACTTTTTTTTTTCGATTTACCGTTTTTGAGATATAATGCATTTAATACCGAAATGTTTATCATTTTTTACCAGCAGAAGAAGATGCAGATGCTATGATTATAAAGACAGCAGTAGAGATCGCTGATAGCCACAAAATTAAAAACTCCGCAACAGGAGTTGATGAATATAAAAAAACTGTTGTTGTAGTTGGCCAAGATATCGACCTTTTAGTTTTGTTGAATCAATTCAATTGGCAAATGCACCGATTTTTTTCCTTAAAGCAGGAGGAGGCAATGTAAGTGAAGGTATTTACTCTTCAAACAGTTTTAAGTTTGAATGTTATCGGTCTATTGTCGCTTTTTTACATTGCTTCGCTGGATGCGATACCATATCTGGTTTTGCAGGTTAAGGTAAAAAAACCACGGTCGATTTGCTTATAAAAACTCGGAACTTATCAGATTTAATAAAACCTTTTTACGAGCCCAATACAGATCCAAGAACTATTGCTCGAAATGGTTGCGCTTTAATTGCATCAGTTTATAACGCTAAGGATACTATTGACTGCAAAGACAACCTTTCAATTAGAAAAATTACCACCAACTGTTGAAGCTACACAACACTCATACAGATCGTATTATCAGCTTCAAAAGTGGCTTGGAAATGAAATGAATGCGACGAAGTGGGGCTGGAAAGAAGTAGCTGTGAATAACTCTAAAATGCTAGTGCCTCGTTTTACAGACATCTCACTAATACCTGAAGAGCTATTAAAAAAAATATCTTGTAGTTGCAAAACAAATTGTTCAAGCAACCGTTGTGGATGTCGTAAACACGGTTTGAAATGCACCGTATTGTGCACACAATGTGAACACACAGGAAAATGCTCCAACGTACAAGTAATTGAAGATGATGTTAGTGATTCTGAAGACACTGTGCATGCATTCGAGCAGCCAAGTATTTCCTTGGATCAAGAAAATGTAGAGTCTGAGCAATTTAGCGATGGAAAAGATTTTAATGATGATCAAAAAGAAATAGAATCCAACGATCAATTACAGGATGACGATGCAGCGATGAATTTAGTGAAAAGACCGAGATTAGCTTAATAGATTTTTATAAATAAAGTCAATAAAAAAATATTTTAGATAAGAAAATGATAATTTTAATTATTTACTTTAATAAAACACATTGATTGTAATACATTTAATAATAAATAATTTCAAACATTCCTTTTTTTCATAAAATTTATTGTGTATTTTTTCTGTTATACCATCCAATCAAATACTGTGATTGATTATTTCAATTTTAAAAATATTAAAATGCATTATTATAAGTTGGTAAGCCGATAATGTATTAATTTTTTTTGGAAAATTAGGAAAAACTGTCTATTTTGCCAAAAATTTAGTCATACGGCCTTGAAGAAAGCGAATTTGGGCACAGTAACCTCAGACGAAAATAGACTCAGCACATTGTAAAATATTAAGTAATGTGAAATTTAATCATAAAAATAGTAAAATCAATGAGATCCCACGCCCCTTAGTAGCCGGAGTATTAAGTATATCAATGCAATCGAATGTTTATTGTAATATTATCAAGAAATTAACTTTACGATCAAATAACAAAATATATGTTTTTTTGTATTTTTTCCCGTAGAATTCAATGGTGTAATCAGATTTTTTGTTTTTTTAAAAATTTAAACAAATTCTTAACAATTATTGTAAGTCGTAATCAAATAACAAAATATATGTTTTTTTGTATTTTTTCCCGTACAATTCAATGGTGTAATCAGATTTTTTGTTTTTTTAAAAATTCAAACAAATTCTTAACAATTATTGTAAAAATTTTTTTGAAAAAAAATTTTTTTTAGTTTTTTGCATTTTTGAGCACATTTTTAAATAGCAAGTCTATTTTTTTTAAAATTTTATCTGAAAGTAGATAAAAAAACAAACAAAATGAGACCTGGATGAACCTCCTACGACAATTTTTTGAAGGACAAATTTTAATTGAAAAAAACGTAATTTTTTTTTTAAAACTTAATATCTCGGAAAATTTTCAATATTTCGGTCTGAAAAAATTTGTGGTTTTTAAGGACACATGAAAGTATCTTTTTGCCAAGTTTGATCAAAATCAGTGTGTTTTTCCGAAAACGAAAACAAAAAAATTAAAAAACAGCACTTTTTCGCGATTTTCTTGGAAATTTTGAGGTTATGTCACAAAGTGGCCTCTATAAAAGTTGTAGATTTTTTTATTATCTACAACTTTTCCATTATACATTTTTTTCTTTGACGTCAACTTTCGCCGCAAATCGAAAAGGTACAATTTTTCACCCCTTTTCACCCCCCCAAAACTTTACTTCCCTTAACCTGCTTCTGCATGAATTTTTTTCTTGTTCCTGATACCCCCCCAAACCTTTTCCCGTCATTAGTTTCCGGATAACAATTTTTGCCCTAAAAAGTACAATTCGCCTGGACTATTAAGAGTTATTTAGGTAATCAATATAAAATAGAATTCGGTAGAAATTTAATATTGCATGTTATTCGTAGTGTGTTAAAACTGCAAAAGAAAAAATATATTTAAAGGAAATTTAGGCTTTTATTAATACTTAAAAAAACTATTGAACATAATGAGAAGTGATCTCTCGTAGTACTTTAGCGAGCGTTGACGTTTTCTTTTAAATTCAATCATCAAAACAAGATAATTTATTTGTTAAATAAAGTGGTTTTAGTATAAAGAACTTTGAATTTTAGATGACTCCTCCAAATAATAGTAATTTAAAATATTTAAAATTTAATATGTTTTCTATAAGCGTACTTAATATAAATATAACTCACAACAAATATATTTTATCTACACCTTTTAATACCCTATATAATCTTCACATGATAACCGTCCTCCCCATAGATTTCCTAAAGCCGTTAACGCAGACTGTTAGACCGGATTTAATAGAGTTCATATTTGAAAAGAGCCTGGGGTTGATTTTCTAAAAGGGGTTAATGTTTAATATTTGCTAGTCGAATGTTTCAATTTGTGATTTTATTTTATACTTTGAGTTACAATTATAAATATTCAGATAGAGAGATACAGATTCTTAGAATAAAATTTTATATAATTAAAATTGCAGTTCATAAATATTTGGAAAACTATTATTTACTTCTTCTTTCATGATTAAATTAAAATTGACAAGTGACAAGCTATCCATATTATGGTTATAGGCACATCAATATTTTCTTCATTTAAAAGAATTACGAGTTCATAACGTTAATATGATTTTTAAACTTTAATCCGTTTGTACAGGGTGTCCCATTAAAAATGTTCCTCGGCTGTATCTCAGGCCCCAATAATCGTAGAGCGTTGAAAAAAATAATTAGTATAAAAGTGGCCCAAAAAAAAATAGCGGGAAAATATTTTGAAGTTCATTGGTCAACCGCTAGAGGGCGTTCTAGCTACTTAAACACTTTAAAGTCTATTTTTTCCAAAAAAAACTTAATAACTTGCATCCCAAATTATTATCGAAATAATCTACAAAGCATTCCTGACAAAAATGTTTCGACAACCATTTCTATCAAATGTCAAATAAAGTGGTGGGGAGAGTTTCTATCTTAAATGAGAAAAATGGTAAGAAGTAGGCTTTGGCTGCACCGATTTTTTTAAAACAACTTTTATTGCTTCATTTTTCTACCAAAAAGTTATTATTGGAAAATTTTCCTAAAACCCGCTAGGGGGCGTCTACTTCTAACTTACGCTATTCGACTGATTATTTTAAGAAACTCAAATGCAACCACGTGTGTTTTTTTACGGGATTAAGAGCGGAGAACAAAGCTTAATAATTTAGAAAAACCGCATTTTGATATCACGTCTCTAACTAAAGTTACAAAAAAAATGTGTTCATTAGAAAGTGAAAACATCAAATATGGTCCTTAAGTTCTATTTACCAGCCGGGTTAAAAAAACTGGTGTCTAAATGAATCTTTGTGTAGAGAAACAATCTTAGTATACCAGCTTTTTAGAAATTCCGGAAGGTGGCGTTTATTTATACACTTCTTTATACAGGAAGTTTCATTGATAATAAATCAGGTAATAAATCAATGTTTAGGAAAAAACTAGGAAAACTATGCATACCCAAGTAACATTTTCTCAAGCAGTTGGTTTTTAAAGTTGCCTTTTAGCCGCACCAAGATTCTGCAATAGTCATTGGCTTGCTTGATGGAACTATTTAGGTTAAATTTTGTGATAATAGGAACTAGGAACCTTAGGTAAATTAAAAATCTAATTAGTTCCAGTCAAGTGTCAACAATAACGTTGTTATGGCCATAAACGAGGGCTTGATGGTTTTGAGATAATAAAATAAGGTTTTGGAGAGGTTATATTTCAGCATTAATTTGGCAATCAAAATTCGAATATAGAACGATTTTAGCATTAAAATTACCTATTCAGAACCATATGGTCTTGAATCAATTGCCTAACTATTTGGCACTTTATACGGCCTATTCCGGAAAATATAGCATTTTTTAACACCTAAAGGACTTGCTAAAAGTCATATGGATAATAAGATAACTTTATGGGATAAGGTTTAACCAACTAGTCACAATAAAACACAGTTTGCGGACGGTCGCGACTATTAAATCCTACGTCATTTATTCTTAGAATACAGGGATGTCTTGGCACAAAATTGTAAGAAGTGGTAATTTTAAAAGAAAAGTGTAGCGAAATTTCCAACGAATTACAACTGGTCAGGCAAATATGACAAATAAAATATTGACAATTTTGGTAGATTATAACGTAAAAAAAATGTAGTTTGCAATAGATACACTGGAAGAAGATAATTCTCGTAATTTAACTGATGGCGGTCTTGGCATTGAACCTGATCCTCTAGAATCAGATATTCACGATGCCAGTACCAGTGGCTTAACAGAAAAACTGGATTCAGAACAACCTCCAAGTTCATCGATGGATTGGAATGAAGATGATGAAATTGATGACTTTAAGAAATTTGATTTTAGTCAAGATTTAACAGATTGGGCACTGAAATATAACATTAGACACGTTGCCATTAAAGATTTTTTAAAAATTTTAAATAAAAATACAGAGGTTTAGCAACAAGGCATGGCAACACCAAATCGCCTCGCATTAGGTTGGTTGTCGTCGATTGTTGGCAGCAAATAACATCTGACAGTGTTGATTTTCGGGGATTCACATCGTATTAATTTATTGGAAATACATACAATCTTACAATCATTATATTTCTTCAATTTTTTTGTGGTGCTAATATACTTTGAATTGAAATATTGCATGGGTGTGTTAAGAGAAAAATTATTTGATACTCATAACCTGTAAACTTGCAACAATCTGTATTTATCTTCATCAAAATTGCTTTACCTATCTTTATTATATGAACTAAAATGAACTTACCTTTTTATGTACCTAAATACAGCCCTGTATGCAATTTGAACGATAAAAAAACACACTTTTATTTTTACAGTAACTGGAACCACCAAAACTAAACGCAAACTGAATTGCAATAAAGAAGACTCAAGAAATCCCGCGTAGTAATAAATAATGCCAATAGATCCTACTAAATGTCTACAAGCCAGACTTTGCCAGCTAATTGGTTATTAAAAGTGGCCTATAAGTCCTGAAAGATGCTAGTTAGCCCTGTTTTAGCTTTTTTTAAAACTCACTGGCATTTTTTTAAGCCTTTTGTCCTACGACATAGCTTTTGATACTTAGTTAAATTATTATAGCAGCTTAAAAGCATACCCTGCTAGGCGTCCATTTTGAAGAAAAAATGTAATTCTTCCATTTTTATAAGCTATTCAAATACAGGTAAAAATAATGTAATATGTAAACAATTTAGATAATATATAAAGACACTGGAGCATTTAAGTACATATTATCACTAAAGCATCTCAGAAATAAAAATATATTAATTTTTTGTTTTTTTTATTGGCACTGAATAATGTTTAATTTGTAAGATATAAAAGGCGCGCGTGTTTTACAGTTAAATTACACCCAACTTTTTCAAGAAACTGGTGTGCGCAATGAAAATCGGTCATCTATTCCGGTATAATATATTTTTTTCTAAAATAAAGTCATACTTACTGAAAATGTCGCCATTGCTTTTTATTTTGGCGTTGTCTTATTTTTACCCTGGCTGTATCATATTTAAAACTAAATGGTAAAATTTTAATACTTCAATATGTATCTGAAAGGCCAAAAGCCGGCGAACAGGCCAAACTATATAACCACCTAAAAGTCTAAAAGGACTTTGCTAAAAGGTTGTAAACAGGTAGGCGTAAAAGCTTTCAGGTTCTACACAGGTTACTTTTAGGCATCTTCGGGTTCGATAAAGGATATTTCTATTAGCTATATAGGTTCTGTGATATGCGATCTGGTTTCAAATTGGCCAGGGCCTATTGGCAACGACAACCTCTTTAGGGCTGGGCCTTTTTACTACAGGAGGTTATGCGGGCTAATAAATAACGTTGTTTGTGCTTAATGGCATAATCAATAATTTTTCTTAAACAGGTTCTAGGAGTTATTTATAACCTTTTTAGAACCTAAATTGTTACTTGGGTAGGAACGTTTTAAATATTTTTCAACGTCGACGCGTCATTGTAATTTTTACTTTTGGTACTTGGTACCGATTAAACTGAAAAAAGATAAAAATCTTGCTTATTTTAAATAGAATAAAAAATAATATTATTTTAATTCCTACACTAATCTAATGCCTGCCGAGGTGTTCGAATTGTCGTCCGTCTTGTTCTATACAATTTTGAACTCTTCGTCGGTTTGATTCCACGGCTGCCTCTATTTCTGCGGCTGGTAAATTCCGAATAGCGCCCCTTATTCGCTGTTTCATATTTTCACTATTGGTAAGAATCGAAGAAAATACAATGGCTTTTATTCTACTTCATAAATAAAAGTCAAGGCAGGTTAAATATGGCGATTTGTAAGTATATGCAATATAATCTAATAATGTTTCTATAATGATAAAATTATCTTGCCGGCCAAGGGAAAAAGTTACCTTTGCCAATCCACCGATCAGGGTACCGCTGATTAAGGAACGTTCGCATTTGTACCGCGAAATGAGCCGGGCATCCGTCATGTTGTAAAAACATGTTGGCTCTTATAACCAGAGGCACCTCTTCTAATAATGCTGGGAGCTCATTTCTTAAAAATCCAAGATATCGTTCTCCAGTTAGGCTCTCATCAAATAAAAATGGACCTATAACCTGAGATCCTATGACACCGCACCAGACATTAACACTCCACCTTCCCTGATGCTGGATCTCGCGCATCCAACGAGGGTTAGTTTCATAGCAATAGTGCATATTATGTCTGTTAACTCCTCCGTCACTATTGAACTTTGCTTCGTCTGTCCATAAAATTTCGTTGAGAAAATGTGGATTTTCGAGCAACATATTCTCCATCCAATGACAATAAATAATCTAGTCTTCTGTCATAGTCTTCTAGATTTAATGCCTGGCGACTACTATATGGAATGGATGAAATCTATATGGAAAAAAAATTAAATTAAACAAGTATCTAGGCACTTATTTTTGAAAAATTGTATTATACCTGTTGTTACAGTTTATTTTCGTCAGATACATAAAGAATAAGAAGATAAAATGAATCTAAAATGTTATAAATAAATATAGTAAATTAAAAATTTTTTTTTATTTAAATTTTTTATTTATTTAAATATAAATATATATAAATACATAAAGAATAAGAAGATAAAATGAATCTAAAATGTTAGCGAAAGCATAGCTCGATTATAGAACTTTAAGAGGCAATTTCTAAGTTATTCTGGTGCTAAAATTAATAAAATAAACAGTTATCATTTCAATATTAATTCTATTTTTGATATCAATAATTTTCAACCTATTATTAATCATAACATTAATTTTCTTTTAATTGTTTTGATTTCACTAATGTCAGAAGTCATATCCTAGCCAATAAGATCCCAGCTCATTCTCCTATATCCCTACTAAAACCATTTCTGGCGCGAAAATCTTTGACCTCTAGGAGTCTTGAAGAACAAGCCTTTGAAGAAGGTTGTTTCTTGGTATTTTTGGCGATTTTACTCCAATGAAAAGTTGAAAACTCACCTTTTGGGTATTTTAGTTTGTGGATACTAAATGACATACTGCAATAGTGCAGGATTATAAGTGGTGTAGTTAAATCCCAACTTTTTCAAGGTTCTTTGTTTAAGTGTCCAGTTTTGTGTTCCCGAGAAAAGGCCAATTCCATTGGTAAGTCCTAATATTTTGATTTGGCATCTTGATTTATGATAATCTGTTACCTGCATACCGTTAAGTTTAACGATCAATGCTTATATCTACTTACTCTATTGGCGATTTCTCAATCTGGGTATTCTTCCACTTTCAGGCTTTTTTTTTTATCCCCCAGTATGGTCTTTATCCACGATTATAAAAGGTAGAAATCACACAACATCTACATTGACATTCACTGTTAAACCAATTCACCCAGTTCCCCCATCGCAATCACGCAGCCCTTTTGGAGCCAGGTTTGATCAATGTTTGTGACGTTTAGTGAACCATGCAGTCAGTAAAACAACCTAACCAGTAAACCAAAGTCCTGTCAACATTCATTAGCTTTACTGTAGTATATTAGATTAAATACTAACCTCAAAATTACATCGTTACCACTCTCATCATTAGATTTTACTACCACACCATTGTTTTGAATAGTTTCATAATAACTAGGTACATATTAGTTATCTTATTGAAATAGACCGTATAGATCTTGTAAACTGGATAATAGGGTGAGATTTTCTTTCAGGTTTATAGGTCCTATAGTGCTTTTAGTAATTTCCTGTTTTCTTGGTCATAGGGATTTTCTTATCCATCTGGGATAAAACAGGTGGCGCTTATATTTTATTGATCTCTTGTTGAATCCACGCCACCCTACCAAAGTGGTTAGTGCTAGTCGGCTTCCCTTTGAGAAGATCCCCTGAGCTGTCTCTATAGCCTATAGTAAGTCTCCCTCCTTCCATTGGTTCCCTGGTACCCACTTCCTTACCCTCACTCCCCATATCTTTACTCTTTTTTTTCCTTCCTGTTATTCTCCATCCCTCCATTAAAATTTTATTTAATCCAAGTATAATTAAAGCAATATTAAAGTAATAAATTGTTAATAATTAATTATAATTAAATAATTCTTTATTTTTTTTATTTTTTATTTTTTTTATCTAACACTGTGTTCCTGCAAAATTCTGTGAACTACAGAACGAGGTATGCCTAAATCGCCTGAAATAGTTCTGATGCTTAAGTGCGGATCAAATTCTACATAGGCCAAATAATTTATTATGTTTTCCTCCGTTCTCCTGCGACCTTGTCTACGGTAGGTTGGATGGGCTACACTACCTGTTGTCCGAAAACGACGGGCCAAACGAAGAAATATGCCTCTACTCTAGTATAGTCTTATATAAACTTTAATTTTTAGTTCCTTTATGAACACAACTATTAGAAAGAAAGAAAGAAAGAAAGAAAATGTGCTATATTACGTAAGAATAATTTTGTGTACAAGCATCCTACAAGCTAAAAAAACAAAACACAAATACAATTTCAAAAATTGACAAAACAATGAACAAAATTAAACACAAGAAGACAAAACTTTTTGAACATACTTAAATTAAAAATAACTAAATAAAACAATCAATTACTAAATAAAGGTAAACTTGTTGACAAAACTAGAGAAGAAAAAAGGAAAAAAAGAAAACTTTTCAACATGTCCAAGGTTAAAACCTATCATAATAACTTTTAAAACATTAAACTGTAGCAAATAAGTAGTACCAACTAGTTAGTTTTTTTATTGGACTATAAAATTGTAGTCAACAGTATACAATGTAAAATGTTCTGAAACCTGAATATTATTAACACAAATTAGAGTTGCACCCTCTGACTGTGCTCACTATATACTAAAGTATAATTCCCGCCTACATTTATCATCTAAAAAAATCAAACCGTGGTAAAATAGACGAACACGTAAATTAACAAAATAAATGTTTGCCCCCGGCGTTTCATAGCCATGAATTAAGCGGACGATTTGTTTTTGGATTAATGAGAAATTGAGGGTGGTCGCCAAAGCACCGATAATGATCGCTGTCTAATTCATATCGGGTGTGTTTTTGCTCCTGAAATAGATATCGTTCCGGTTAGATCGTTGTGGTATGTATTCAAATTGGATGTCAGGCCGATGAAATTAGACGATAATTTTATCATGCTATTAAGTAGATGGATAAGGAACACGAATTTTATTTTATTTGTTCTATAGATTTTTTTTTTAATATAGGTGAGTGCTTTGTTGCAAGAGAATATTTAGTATTATGGTTGTCATTTATTTACATCATACTTTAAATAATTATTATTTTATATTGGGTTTTTGTTGGATTTTTTTATTAATATGATAATTTGGACGAAATTGGATCAAATTTTACAATACTATTAAGTAGATAGATCACGAATACGAATGATGTATTTATTTTCCTTATTGAATGTATCTTGTTCGCCTTAAAACCTTGTTAGATTTTTTGCATTGTAGTTGATGTCTATAAATAAACACAAAACAAGTTTAAATTCATTCATTTTTTATAAAATAGATCAACGTTTTGTATTTTATTGAAAAACATCATAATTTATACCAGAATTCATAAAAAAATAAAATGCCTTTTAACGGATATGAAAATAAAAACAATTAAGAACAAATGGTATAGTCTTAATAGTAGTTAATAGTATTGTCAATATTTTGAATAGAGAACTTCGTTATTATAACTGATAATTATTACAACATAAACGTTTACGAAATGTATTCCACTAAATAAGTCAAAAAGCGCGCTGCCTAAAAATTAAAATAAAAAATAAGTGAATTAAATGAGTATTATGCAAAAAAGGAAAAACGATTAGGAAAACCGAGAAAACAACACAATTTGTGGCCGTTATTCGAGGGGTTGCAACAACACAAAGAGAAACAAAACAGTTGGGAAAATGAAATTCCTCTCTCCACTAAATATACGGACGATATTATGTAAATAAAATTTGCCACACTTTTCGAGGCGTTCTCGTTTAATTTCCCGCTGATGTTAAATAATGCAAAATTGGATTCGAGTCGACACGACGCGACGATGTCCCCACTGGGAATATCGTCCCCGCTCGAATTATCCAGCGGATTTTGTGCCCTGTACTGTTTGATTAGATCGAAGGGTTATATTTTATATATATCAAGTTTTGCAATATTGAAAAGGCTTAGTCTATGTATAATTTTATTTAATTTTTTATGGGATACAGTAATATTTATTAACTTGGAGACACATCCATTATTTCCCCAAGAGACTACACAAAAAACAAAACAAAATTAAAAACTCCACGTTACGGTTTCATTAAGCACATATATAATTTTTAAAGCTGCAATCTAATGCCTACAGGCCTAAAGATAAATTAAAATCTTACAAAAAGAAGGCTTATAAAATATAATGAAAAACTTTCTACCTAGACCTACACAGATCACATTACAACTAATAGTAGGGGAGGCTTGAATGCTAAATTTGCATTAAAGCGTCACTGTCACTAAAGCGTCATGGGAGAACCTATAGGATTGAGAAAATTAGGTCCTAAAACAAAAAAAAGTTTATGTTATGTTTGCCATTTTAGTAGGGAGGTGAGCATGTACAAATCTTCAAAAATTAAAAAAAAAGAGTCACATGGAACTATTCGAGCGCACCAGACATTCATCATCGGGTATACGCGATATGTCTTTCTGATAACCGAAAGATATTAATCTGACGACTAATGGGCGAAACGTTGTCGTAAAAAGAGGTAGGAAAAAGAAAAGAAAAATTCGAGCGTGTCAGATATTCAGAGAACACGTTAAGTGAACCCAAAAAAGTGTCATATTCAAATGTCGGACGATTTGGACGGGACCAAAAGTCATGACTGATTTTTGAAGATGCGACCTTGAAATACTTGAGCGCGTCAGATTTTTATACAGACGATTCACCTTGATGTCCTGGTCGCCCTAAACGATAATCTGACAATTATATAAAGAAACATTGTTAATATGACAATAAGGAAAAAATATTGTCTTTTTTTTATTATTGGATGTAATTAAACATTATACAGTTATTTGTATAATTCTATCATTTAGTGATAAAAAGTATCAAAAATATTAAAAATAAGTATCTTAATCTACATTCTTACTGGATTCCTTTACAAAGTTGGTTTACACGTAGTCAATTTCTTCGTCATTTCGTGTTTCTGTAAATAAACATGGTTATTCATTTTACACTTCTTTATTTATTTTAAATTGTACTATTAAAAGGAAAACGTACCTGAATGTAAATCTATATCTTCTAAAATGTCAGGTGTTATGACGATATCTTCCTAGGCTTTTAGACTTTTCTTTCTTGTTCGTTGGTTATCAACAAACCATATCGGTAACCAAACCAAGGTTTTTGTCCACAAAATACACATTTCACACTTACATCATTCATTATTGTAATGAATATAAAACTTATCGCATTAAATTAACATTATCGTTTTGACACAACAAACAAATCGGAGCGTCAAACACGTACTATTGTGATCAGATCAGCTGAAATGCCATCATGGCGGCAGACGACAGAGTGGGGATGGCGCGAGGGAGTGAGAGATCGAGAAAGTGTGAGAAGGACAGAAAGATGCGTAGTCAGAAGTAGGAAATACAACTCTTATTAGCTGTATGCTTCACCCTATATCTATGGTTTTAGCTATATCGCCCCATGAAAATCGTCAGAAAATATTTGTTTCATAATTCTTATATGATTTCCTTCAAAATTAAAAAAAAATCAATCACGCTCGAGTATTTCAACGTTAGTTTTTTTTACAACATTGTAACTAGCCCATTTCCTTATGCCACGCTCAAATCATCAGATTATTGAAATATACACTCTTCGTTACGTACAACTAAACCTTGCCTTAATCTGACGCGCTCGAGTTTTTCTGATGATCGATTTTTTTTACTAATCTGACGGACTGCTGTCAACGCACGCCACTATAGTAAGGATCCATATATGGATCCTTGGGTATAGTCAGGCTATATTATAGGGTATAAGGTTTCTTAAAACCGGAAAAAATATATTTATCTAGGTACTCCCTAATTTGGATATTTAATATATTTTCCATGACTTTGGAAAGAACTGGCAAAATACTAATAGGTCTTAAATCATTAAAATCGGAAATATTTTGCTTTTTTAAAAGTAGAAATATTTTTGAGACCTTTCAGCCATCAGGAAAACATTTGTCTAATATACATGAGTTTACAATATTAGTAAGAAAAGGTATAACTCGGTCCACACACAATCATCTCTAGATTTATTTGATCCGCCCCGGTAGCAAGTGATTTTTAATTTCGAATATATATTTTCTCACAATATCAGTGATAAATCTTATATATAGAACTGCACTGAACTTAAACTATAAAAAAAAGGTTTCGAAGGTAAATACAAACCCAAAGAAACGGATTTGTTTATGGCCTCAGCTTATTCAATATGATTAACATCAATTTCGGATTTTATTGATTTTTTCTTATTATTTACGTTGACAAAAATGTTACCACTGATAGTCCAGACAGTCTGTTTCGCAAATGTTTCTTTTGCAAGAAGCATTAACTCATACCTTGTTTTTGTTAATTCTTCTACTATACTTATTTGGCTTCCCTTGAGTTTTTTCTTTTCCTGAAAGATATCATTACGATCCGTGGAACTGTTGAAATGAACAATTACAGGCCCGTTTTTGTTATTCTGAAATCCTCCAAATTTTTGACAAAAAGCAGGTTTAATATCCTTAATACCAAGTTTTGTTTCAAACATATTAGTAACCTGTGCGATAAGTTGTCCCTGGTCACGAGAGTTTCCTGGTAATCCATATACTCTCCGCTGATTTAGTTTGCTTCGTTGATCTAGTTCATCTGTCCTTGCTTTATACTGGTCATTCTCCTTCTCAAGAAGTGTGATGCGTTTCCAAGTCATTCACCTTGCGCGATAGCTGCTGCATTATATCGCTTATTTTTTGCGACACTATCTGAAATTTTGTCTATTAAGATATTCAAAAATTCCGTATCCGATATAGTGCTTTTTACAATGTCTCGTACTATACCGTTGGTCAAGTTCTTGAGCTCGGTTTTTTTCCTCTCCGTGAATACCATTGTATTGTATTATGGTAAAGCAATAAAAACACATGATTATTAAGGTTTCTGTATCGAAAAATACACCACACTATTGACTGATACTAAATATAACTGTGCAACACTTTTCAATCAAAACAGTTAACTTTAGCCCTTTAAAACTTGACTTTAAGCCGTAGCCACGCTAAACACGTTCAGTTTCTGTGGACGCACATTTTGATATGATTTTCTGATACGCTCAAGTAACGCACAAAATCTCTGCTCGGGCTTCCCTACTATAACAATAAATCAAAAGTCAAATCAGGTTAACAATATTCACCGTAGATAAAAATAAACATATAAAAAGGTAAAATGTCACTAGTGGGGAACGATCAAGCAACCATAAGATTTATAGGTTCGCATTTAACCCATAGGCGACCACGTTACACATCGAACCAGTAAAATAATCCTAACTATATCAATACATGTATATAATATACAAACAAAAAAAATTAAAAAGGAAAGAACTTAATTCAAATAGAGAGTTTATTATAAATTAGGTGAAGTTCAAACGTAAAAGTGTCATTACCACACACAAGGACGGGGG
Source organism: Anthonomus grandis grandis (assembly GCF_022605725.1). Classification (NCBI taxonomy): domain Eukaryota; kingdom Metazoa; phylum Arthropoda; class Insecta; order Coleoptera; family Curculionidae; genus Anthonomus; species Anthonomus grandis. Next base: position 9,555,830 of record NC_065546.1, read on the forward strand.
TTTTCTTAGCCTTAGTTATTTCCATTTTCTCTAACAAGTCCTTGAGGATTCGTGTAAATTATCAGCTCCCTGGGTTAAAAAAAATCATGTGAGGAGCCTAATAAATAATTCGCAATTCAATAAAAATAAGTCTCTCCATTAATTATTAGAGCTACATTTAATAATATATATTTCCAATCATCGGACTAGATCTATATAGACGATTCTAAAATCTTAACAGGTGTACTAAAAAGAATGTTTTCTATGCTGAGCTACTAGCTATTAAAGATCCTTTCTTTAATAGCTAGCAGCGAATATGCAACTTAAAATTTAGATAAGGATACATTTATAATTATGACATAAGTCAATAATAATAACTAACAGGTTTATTTGTCATATTTAAGATATCTTACTACTGCAACAAAGAGAAATAGAACTTTTTACACTCTTTGGATCCCTATTTCTATAGGAATTAAGGAGAACAAAAAGAGAAAAACTGCCATGACTAAGCGCAAACTCGTTAAAAATTTATATAGACGAAATAAGTATAAAAATTATCTTATAGACATCTGGATCTAAAAAACTGGAATTTACTAAGAAACAAATTATATAAAATAAAGCTGTTTTTTGAAAATGCATTTTATTTTCCACAACTTACTAGAAGAGAAAATTTTGCCACAATTGCCAGAATAGCACAATTTTGCCACTAGGGAATGCATTTAAGTAAATGTTTCTATAATTTTAAAAATTAACTTATTACCCTAATGATTTCCTTGTAAATCCTTGCGCATCTTTAGTCGTCAAATGTTTGACATTCTATTGCATTTTACAAGAATGGGGAGGTTCTTTAAAGGGTAAATATTCATGTAATTCATTTAAGCAAAATTAATTCAAACATAAATAAGTTAATTAAAAACTGCCTAAATTATATATTTTCAGAAAATATTTTTAAGAAAAATAAACAAACCATTTTTGAATTAAACTTCTTTAAGTTCTTAAGAGATCTCTAACAATTTCAAAAGCAATAAGTTGGCCAAGATATCTCGCAAGCAGCTTGCTTCAAATTCAATATTAAATACATAACTCTAATATTAATTGAACAATGTACAACGAGCATCCGCTCGAGGAAAGATAAGTTCTCTTTAGGCCCTCGGTGCACTTAATATTTGCCAATTTAACAATTATTAAATCGAATTGAGTTTCTGTAAAAGGAGCGCACGATGGGCTTCAATAATTCGAAATGCTACGGTTTGTTAAGCAATTGTTTCTTTATTGAAACGGATTGGTTTGTTACAAAAACAAAATTATATTTTCTATTAAAGTAAATTTTGTTATATATTATTTTAGAAGTATATGTAACATATATTTATAATATTACATTTCAGAATTTATTATTAATATATCTCAATATTTAAATATATTAAATGTACTTATCGTTAAGGAACTCGTTTTATTCGTACCTATTAATACACCTATTAATTATTAGTTAGTTTTATCTTAACAGAGATAACCAAAGCCAGTTTTTGTTTTACGAAGCCGTTAAACTATAAAAAATACCATACGTGGCTAAAAAAGTGAAGCAAAGAATTCTGGCACAACACCAAGGTTTTTCATATACAGGTTGGCGAATAGAAGACTACACATAGGCATTTTAAATTCAACACCGTTTCTCGCTTACTTTCTCGTTGATAAGTGGCGCGGCGGACTCCGATCGTCTGATTTTCAGCACGGGACAATCAGCAGACCTCATTTTGCTGCATGATTGCATACTGCTCTGTTGGGTTTAAAGCGATATTTTAATTTTTTTAAATATTTATCATTATGGCTGCTTATACCCCATCCACAAACTTCAATTGATTAAATGGTTTTATGGAGGCAATTCGAGAGTACACTGAAGCGATTTATTCTCGGTAAATTTTGAAAATAGATTAATTTCTTGTGTTAAAACTATTTTAAATATAAAATTTTGAAGAATGTAGAAATTATCAAATCAAAGCTCAAGAACCACCTACTGAAAGGGTCCACAAAATAGACCGTCGAGAAAAATTGTAGTGCTTTAGTTTTGGGTTCAACACGAGCGAGCAGAAGAGAAGAGAACGAGCGTTGAAGAGGAACTGGGTTTGCACCATAAAATTGTAATATTTGGAAAAAACATGGATATAAATGTTTTAAATATTCCAAAACTCAGTAGGTGTATCCTGGCATTTTGTGAAACCATACTGGCAAAGGCAAATGAAAATGAATATTAGAAAATATTTTGTTTTCAGATTAGTTCTCTTTTCCACTACGTGGTAAAAGTAATCCTGCCATTGTTGTTACTGATCTCAGAAAAATGAGCACAGTTTTTAGTTCCGTACTCAGTACGTACAGTACCCTCAAAAGTGAAATGTTTGGGCTAGTATTTTTGGCGACCATATTATTGGACCATTTTTCATTGATAGTACTCTAAACGTTGAAAAATACCTTGAGTTGCTACAAAACCAAGTTTTTCCTGCCGTTTAACTCAAATGATCTTTTCCTCTCTCAAAAGGATTTTTATCAAATACTTTTCTTTATCCTTTTATTAGTGGGACTGGAAATATTAAATGCCCCCCCCCCAAGATCTCCCGGTTTATCACCAAATGACTTTTATTTATGAGATCATCTTAAGGACACTCTTTATATACATCATAATAGTAGGCCAACGAATTTAGATAAGTTACAAAATTGTTAAATCTGCCTATTCCATTTTAACTCTTTTGGAAGCAAGAAACAGCTGTTACGATAGTCTTACCTTTTGCTTAGCTTAAGCCTTTTATTTAAATATTTATTTTTTAGGTTCATTATTAAATTTTATTTTCCGTTTTCTTATAATTTTTACATTTTATTTTTATTAGAGTTTATATTTTAATAGGAACAAAGATTTAATTTTTAAAATGCAATGGACAGCATTAAAAAATTGTGATTACTAATCAATGCGGGTTTTACACATGTAATTCCTGCATTAAAAAATTATACTAATGCCGCGTAATATTTTTTAAAATTTTACCGCCAGAGATACAGGCCTCACCGACGTCAGACACATATAAATAATTGAGCTTGAACCTCGAACAACAGCGTACTGTCGCAGCGGCGGCCTTGTAACATCTCGCCTGTTAGGAACTTTAAATGTGTAGTGATTCATTCGCCAATCTGTATAATTGTGCAAATTATATAAGAAATATTCTGTTCAAATTGATCCAGGCCGTAACAAGAATCGAAATTTCCCTGCTGACTCATTAGATAGGTAATTGCAGAAAAATAGGGTAGAAAATAAAGGTCTTATTTCATTAGAAATTCCTTTTTTATTATGACGACCGGTTTCTCGACTACAATCTTATCGCATCATCAGGACGAGGACTAAAAGACAAAATTTACATAGATACTACGCTTATCAAAAATTGCTAAAATACTGAATAAAAATAAATTTTAAAGCGTACTTACATTATTAAAAACGAGATTTGTCAAAACAAAACAGCACATATAGAACGGTACAGTTAAAATTAATTATCTCTAAGGTCTGCAAATTGACAGATATACAGTGTGTTGACAGTTTGAGGTATATTTATGTATTGAGCTCATGTTTTGGAATCGTATTGAGTGATTTGGATCCAGAAATAAGAGAAATACTGGATGTTAGAAGTTACCAATCTGTGTTGTGCTTGTGAATACTAAGCTGCTGATTTAACTAGCTGTACTTTTGTTTAAAGATAAAACTACATAATATCGTCTTTTTACAACGTTGCCAACGCATTTCTTAAAAAGTTTTTCAACTATGGAAGGGATGCAATGCGGGTTTTGTACCCAAGCTTGTTATTTTAAGGAAAGTAAGACACTTTTGTTTGGATGTGCATGTGACAATTGCGGAAAGGTTTCTTGTAGGGATTGTAGTAAAATACCATCGGAAGAGATTAGATGTGCAATCGCTAAAACTAGAACCGTCTTGATATGGTGCAAGGATTGCATAGATAACTTCAATAAGCTTCAATACTTCTGAAGGCAATTTGGAGAATTCTGGAGAGCCTAGTAATTCTGGTGTGTCCACACAGTTAACAAATAGTTTGATTAATACTTCTAAATGCCTTATAAATGAATCTTTGGAAGGTATAGAAGAACGCCTTCAAAACAAGCTGGAAAACTGGGCCAAGAATGTCATCGATAGTAACAAGGACCTAGTAAGATTCTTGCTGCAGAATAAAAATAAAAATGACAACCTAAATACCCAGGCAGTTCCTGACAACGTGACACCGCCGCTACAGTTTCTGCTTTCCCCACAACGCCAGCAATAATCCAACAGCAGAAATATCTTTGAATCAGCTGTTCAAAATAGAGTGAAACAGGTAGATGCCGCTAAAACTTCGTCTTCTTTGTTTCCTAAAAGAGCAACGGCGGAGAAACGTCACTCAGACAATGACAAGGTAAACATAAACAATGAATCAGCTGGGACTGGGAACTCTGGAGCAACGGATCTTGGGGGCCACCATCTGCAACAGGGATTTACTTTGGGACAAAATCGAAAACGTACAAATACAAATCGTAATCGGTGATGGTGATGAAAATTTCGCAGGTTCAGTAAATAGGGAATATTTTTATTTGGGACGTGTTAAAATGGGAGTGACCCCTCGTTTTATTGAAGAGCACGTTAAAAAGCGGTGCCCTCAGATTAGGGACCTTAAAGTAGAATTGTTACCAGTTAAGGGTGAGACTATTTCTTTTAAGATAAGCATCAACGGCGATTGTAGGGATGATTTTTTAAGGCCGGATAACTGGCCTAGAGGGGTTATCTTGCGAAAATTTTAGTTAAATAATAAACGCAAGATAAATTTTCATCAAAAATCAAATGAATCAAACCATAATTTAGTGTGGGATGGCTCTTCTGGTTCAGCTGTTTGCGTGTATTTAGCTAATACAGGTGGTATGAGAACTAAAATAAAATATTTTCAGCAGGCACTTAGTTGATGCTGCTATGTTATGATTGCGGAGACTTGGTTAAAATCTGAATCTTCAGATGCTGAAATTGGAGTACCAAACTATGATTTATATAGATATGATCGTCAAATGGATACAAATACTACCAAGGCTCGTGAAGGCGGTGTATTGATTGCGGCTAAAAAGAGTTTATGTACACATAGAATTGGTATCCCACTTGTTGATGTGGATATTTATCGGATCTATTTGACTTTTACAATTGACAATCAAAGCTTTGTTGTTGGTTGCATTTATATACCATCACCATCTCCACTTCAAGCCTATTTAAGCCATTGTGAATCCGTTGAACATGTATATAGTAGATATTCAAGTAGTTTGTTTGTCTTGGCAGGTGATTACAATTTACCAAATGCTAGATGGGAGAATGATGATCTTGGTTTGGTGGTTGCCTGGAGAATGACAGAGAGTCTGTGCTTTCTCTGGTCAACTGCTTTAGCTTCTATAACTTTTTTCAGGTAAATGGGGTTTTAAATTCCAACGGGGTTGCCTTGGATCTTGTATTTAGTAGCTCAGATTTAATTAGTGTCGAACGTGCAATAGACAAGATTTTTGAGAACAGCTTGCACCATACAGCAATTAGTTTTGACCTTTGTTGTGCAGAAAATTCTGATTTATGATTTTGGTAAGGGAGATTACATAGCAATTAATGATTATCTTGCTGGGATAGACTGGAATCAATTATTTTTGGGCGAGACATCTATTGATGTCATAGTTTCAATTTTCTATAATGTGATCTACTCCTCAATGGAAAGCTTTATTCCTCTAAAGAGGTACAAAAGTTCTTCTTTTCCATGTTAGTTTTCTTCAGAGCTTCGCAGTTTGATCATAAAAAAGAAACAAATTCACAATAAGTTTAAAATTAGTGGTCAACAGCAGGAATATGATGAATTTGTATTTTTGAGACATCAATGTGAGTACTTAAGAGAGTTGTGCTATCAACAATATATTATTAAGGTGGAAATGAATCTCGCTAGCAATCCGAGGTACTTCTGGTCATATATTCGAAATAAAAGAACAGGATTAGTATGAATATCTCGGATACTGCGGATATGTTTGCAGAATACTTTTCATCTGTCTATTCGGATGAGCAAGTCAATGACATACCATCTTTTGATTTTGATAAATCAATTTGTCTGAGCAATTTAACTCTGTCAACGCAGGATGTTTATGAGGTTATTACTTCCTCTAAGAATAAGCTCTGCGCTGGACCAGATGGGATTCCGGCATTCTTCCTAAAGAAATGTGTTTGTGTTCTTACAAAACCAATACTGTTCATTTTTAACAAATCTCTAGGTACTGGTTCTTATCCCACTCTCTGGAAGAGAAGTTTTCTAAAACCCATTTTTAAATCTGGTAGTAGAAATGAAATTTCCAATTATCGGGCTGTGTGTAACCGATCTGAGTTGCCAAAGCTGCTTGACTGCCTCGTCAGTCATAGGATTGCCTGGAGTTTTAAATCTTTATTTAATCCTGAGCAATTTGGATTTATAAAAGGCAGATCTACTGATGCTAATTTGGTGCTGTATGTCAACTACCTCTACCGCTGCTTGGAGAAGGAACTTCAGGTTGACTCAATATATACAGATTTTTCCAAGGCTTTTGATAGGGTTAACCATGGGGTACTCTTGCAGAAGCTTAGGGCTTTAGGTATTGTGGGGCCTCTTCTCTCAGTGGATTTCGGGATTCATCAGAGGTAGAACCCAGATTGTTAATCTTGGAGGTAGATGTTCCTCTGAAATTTTGGTGCCATCTGGGGTGCCACGGGGCTCTCACTCAGGCCCTGTTTTGTTTTGCCTCTTTTTGATTGATTTAGTTTGGAAACTTGACAATTGTCGTGTGCTAATGTTTGCTGATGATGTGAAGCTATTTAGGCCTATCACATCCCTTTCCGATGCTGTGCTCCTGCAAAAAGACCTTAATTTGTTCTTTGATTGGTCACACTTGAATAGAATGTCCCTTAATATCAATAAGTGCCATAAGATTACTTTTTCTAAGCAAATAAACCCTATTGCTTTTCTTTATAAAATAAATAATGTAGCAATTGGTGTCAAAGCAGAGGTTTCTGACTTAGGAATATTTATTGACTCCAGGTTGTCTTTTAAAAGTCACATCAATCAGGTGACTGGTAAGTGGTAGGGTAATGAAAATGCTGGGTTTTATCCAACGGTCTACAACTGATTTGTCTTTGTTTACTTTTAGATTACTTTATTGCGCTCTTGTTAGGCCCATCTTGGGAGTATGGCTCAATTGTGTGATCCCCGTCATATAACTGCTACATCGAGCAGATTGAAAAACTCAAAATAAATTTTTAAGGGTGGCTGCTTTTAGATGTGGTTACAGGAGACAGGAGTGTTACTATCAGTGGGTCAGGGATAACCTGAACTTACCCACATTAGAGTCGCGAAGAACATTACTCGACTTATATTTTATGCATAAGGTTTTAAATGCTACCATAGATTGTCCCGAGTTATTGTCTCTTTTTAAACTTAGGGTGCCTTCCAGATTGAATAGACAATCAGAAATATTTTCAGTCCCATTCCACCGTACTAATTATGGTATTAATGAGCCAATTACACGAATGGCTCGAAGTGTTAATGGTCTTTTAGGACAGATAAGCTTTTGCTTTGACTCTAGGATTACATCTTTTAAGGGGCAGTTAAAGAATATTATTTCATAGGGGCTTTAATTAATTAACTCATCTACACCTTTCATTGATTTATAGATGGTTTTTTATCTGAATATATATGTTTGTATGGGTATGCTATGTAACACTTTTGTAAATGGATTCCGTAAATAAATAAATAAATAAATAAATAAACTTTTATTTAGTCCTCGACTTGATGATGCGATAAGATTGTAATCGCGAAACCGGTGGTCATAATAGAAAAGAAATTTCTGGTGAAATAAGATCTTTATTTTCTACCCTATTTGCTTACAAATACCTATAAAATACATCCCACAGAACCCAGAGAATGGCTAACATTCTCCAAACTATGACTCAGTAGAATTAATATAATTTATTACAAAAAGCCAGCTTTATGTAATAACGTAATTTCCTCTGAATACCAGAGATAGAAAGAACGCAAGATTTTTGAAGCTTTTGCAATCTATTTTTATCATTGTTCAAACTATATCATAATAAATACATTGTGAAAGCCATAAAGTCTTGCACAATATTTTTCTAGCCTCTTAATGTAAGCAATAATTAAAGCTTCATCATAAAATGTTTTTCTTGTTGTAAAATCACGAATATCGGAATTTTATTTATAGCACTCTATACACTATATTTTTCAAGACTAAGGCTAGAATTTGCGAACAGTCGAAGGTACTTTACCATAAGTACATGTCTAAGCTGATCTTTGAGGCTAACAAGTTTACGATCTACTATAACAGGCTTATTATGGTGATAGGTAGGTACGCAATCCTTTCAAAAAAGCTGACATCATTGTGATGGACAAATGAAAAAAGAATAGAAAAGCGCTAATTGCTATACTGTTGTGAGAACAGTTGTGGTGAGAATAATGGGAATAAATAATGGTATATAAATAATTGTTACCTCATTTGTGAACCATGGAAACTTTAGATAAGAAAACTAATAATAATAATAGTATGGATATTTTTTATTACTTGCAGGAATAATACATCAAAATATTATTATAAGATGCTTGGAAATGAAGAGTTCAAACTCTATTGGGATATTACAATACTCACGAATAAGAAGATTGAACATAACAGAGCAAGTATTATGCTTCTGAACAACGTATGCAAGAACGCTTACCTTGGAGATCAAGATCTGCAACAGAAAGAGGAAAAAAATTAACAAATATCTAAAACTAGATCGTGAAGATAAACAAATACTGGCCTTTGAAGCGGCTATCATTATCTCGGTAGCGGTATCCGTTACAGAACTTCTTGGAATAAAATAAAAATAAGTTAGAACAATATTGCTAAGCAATTCTAATGAACACTCTTAAGAACACTGTTCAAAAATCAACAATATGGGAGACATGTAAGATTGTAAGGATAAGTTTCAATTGTTACCTTTTCATAGTACTTGATTTAATAGAAGCCCACTGTGTAGTAAGCCTCTATTAAAAGAGAATATTGATAATAATGATAATAATAATAAATATAATAATAATCGGCCTTTGTGCTGCCTATATCTGTTAATTAAAATAGAATGACTATTGCTTGTTTTATTTTCTAAATTTACTTTTCCTAAATGTTTTAGTTTCAATAAAGAATAATTTCCTATAATTTCCTTAATCAGTTTAAAAAACTTATAGCATAATTTCTATCATAACTAAGTACTTTCCACAAAAAAGAAAATTAAAAAAAAATTAAACAAGACCTTAGTAAACTTTGAGCTTTAACAGTTTACCTCATTAAAAAAGATACTAAAACTACTCTAGAAATTACCTTTAGGATGTTAAGATGTAACCCACTAACGATGAAACTTTTAATGATGTCGGAGCCTGTCACTAATTGGCACAATTACGGTCGTTCTTCTTATTGTTATTACATCTCTAAGTTTTACTAAGTTTCTACAAAATTTAATTTTTCTTTTAATTCAATGCTTAGGGGCTTTTTAAAAATCATTTAATTTTTATAGCCGTTTAATTATATTTCGAACACGTTAAATTTCAGGTTTATTAAATTTTGTCAAATTGGGTAAAAGATCCGTTAACCAATTGTTTAATTTTTGGACCAAATTGAATTGTAAATGAAATTTTACCATATTTTGTAATACATAAATAATAAATATTAATTTATAATGAGTGAAAGTTAAATAATGCTTTACTATTTAAACATAAATTTTTTTTTAACAAAACTAGAACACAATTTATACATTGGTTTATATCAACATAAATAATAAATAAGATAACACATTTTCTGTTTAGAAAGTATTTATAAAATAATACAAGTTTTACAATCCATATACAGTAACACAATAGTAAATATTAAATAAGGGAACAACCATACAAGAAATTTTGGGATTTGCCATCACACAAACAAATATTTAAGTTTATTGTATCATTAAAGAATTCTGCAATGAGGTAATAGGCTATACCCACCAGCAGCAAATAAAAACGAAAAATTCCGCCGCCTGCAAGCCGCAACCAAGCGGTGTTGCCATTATTTTGGGTAATACGTAGCTCACGATAACACGATCTGTATATTTCATGATATGATAATATATAATTTAAAAAAATTATGTTTGTGATATAGAAATCCTGCCAACTATATTAAAAAAAAACAGAATATTTAGATGATCCAAAACAGCGAAATAAATTTGTGATATTTAAAAATATTAAATATGTTCACTTTCCATAATTACATATTCATCTTAGATTTTTGGCAACTTAAAGTCTTTGGAAAAATGATATATTAAGTAGCTAATTGTGAAAGCTATTATTTCCAGATAATCCATAAGGTAATAAAATATGAACTAGTGGCATCTAAACAAGTGAACAAGTTCACATTTCATATTTATATCCTAATCCACGTTTTAGGAATCTTAAAAAAATATTGTTTTTATATTTTTTAAGTATAACCCATACAAGAAAAATCCAATTTCTTTATGATCTGGCAGCAGAAAAAAAAATATGAAGTTTAAAAAGAATTAAAAACTGTAGGTATTTTTTCATAAATGCCTGCACTAAATACTGCTATAACTAGATTTTTATGTATTTAATACTAAAATTATAATTTGCGCTTATATTTATTTATTTTTAATATATAGTTTATACATAAATGTATAAGTTATTAAAAACATAAACTAAGCCCCCTATAAACCGATCAGAAAGAGAAATTCATAAAATTCAAATTAAGTTATTAGTTTATAAACTTTTTATCACTACTTTAATTTTTTTTACTTTCCAAGTATTATTTATGTTATTAGCAAGATATATAAAAAAGGCTATTACTGATAGTTAAATAACAAAATATTTAATAAAAAGCACCCAGTAAATTGTAAATAAAAACAAAAAAAAACAATATTGCTTTAGCTTTTCTGACTTATTTTTTGTTAGGTTAGCATAGAATATATAGGGCAAATAAACCAAACGTATATGAAAAAAACTGATAAAAAAGTTCTTGATTGACCCAGTTTTTCACGAGTAAACTAAACAAATTGATCAACAGAAAAAACGCAAAACGCTACCAACATTAAACGCTGCCGCTAGTTCAGGTTGTATTCTTAACAGGCATGTTTTTTCTGCTTTCATTTGTGTTTCATATCGGAACATTTCATCTTTGAACAATAAGGCTAATGATTTTTTGAGATTAATTTTTTATCGTTTACTATATTATTTATTAACAGTAATAAGCGTTCCAAAGCTAAAATAACACGAAAAATAACAATTTTTTTTTGTAACATTATTGAACAATTATATATTTAAAAAAACGTCAACCACAGCTTAAAAAAATAGTAAGGTAAGTGACTTACATTAACTTGCAGATAAATGCGTTACGCCCATTCTTTCAATTTAGAGAATTTAGACTCATAAATTAATTTATAAAATTATTTGCACCTTAAAACGGTTTGTTTCGAATGTATTTTAATAATAAGAAAAGCATGTTGGATTCTATTATTAAAATTGTTTTTTATTACATTACACTCCATAACTATATAAATAATAGAAGAATTGTTTTGTTTTAAATACTTAAAAAGTATGAACTACTATATAAATTCGTTGAAAAGATTTGAAAAGCCTATATTAAAATGGAAAATAGTTCTATTTGTCTGAACTTTTACTTTAAAAGTAAGTCGTAAAAAGATCTAGAAAAAATAATTAAAATACCTTATATCAATTGGTATTAACAAAAAATTGATAATTGGGTATGTTTTGAAAAGACCTGAAATAAATTTGGAAAGGAATAGTGAATAAGAGCTACTGCTGGTGGGTATAGCCTATTACCTCATTGCAGAATTCTTTAATGATACAATAAACTTAAATATTTGTTTGTGTGATGGCCAAAAATCTAAGATGAATATGTAATTATGGAAAGTGAACATATTTAATATTTTTAAATATCACAAATTTATTTCGCTGTTTTGGATCATCTAAATATTCTGTTTTTTTTTTAATATACTTGGCAGGATTTCTATATCACAAACATAATTTTTTTAAATTATATATTATCATATCATGAAATATACAGATCGTGTTATCGTGAGCTACGTATTACCCAAAATAATGGCAACACCGCTTGGTTGCGGCTTGCAGGCGGCGGAATTTTTCGTTTTTATTTTTTGAACCGAGAGTCAGCAGACCTCACTTTGCTGTGTTACTGCACGTTGCATGAATAATTTTTGAGCGTTATTTTCGTGTTTTTTTCACTATGCCTGTTTATACCCCTTCCGAAAGAGTTCAACGAATTAAATGGTTTTATGGAGGCAATTCGGCAGTACAATGTAGAGATTTGTTTTCAGTGACATTTGAGAATAGACCAATTCCTTGTGCAAAAACGGATTTGAATGTGGTTACAAATTTTTAGACATCTTTTTGTCTTCAAGATTGTAAAAAATGCCACACAAAACGTCAAGAACCACCTGTTGAAGTGGTCCAGGATATAGAACGGCGGGAAGAAATGGTTTGCAGTACCCTAGAACTTGATTCGACACGGTCCACTAGAAGTGTTGGAGAGGAACTGGGAATGACCAATAAATCTGTTGCTCGTACCTGGAAAGAATATGGGTACAAATGTTTCAAGTATTCAAAAACTCAGGAAATATTTCCTGAAGACGAGTGGCGAAGAATGGAATTTTGTGAAACCATGATGGAAAAGGCAAATGAAAACGAATATTTTTTAAAAAATATTTTGTTTTCAGATGAATCTTCTTTTCCATTACATGGCAAACACAATCCTTCCATTGTTCGTTATTGGTCTCAGGAAAACGAGCACAGAAGTTTTCAGTTTCGTACCCAGTATCCTCAGAAATTGAATGTTTGGGCAGGTATTTTGGGCGACAATGTTATAGGGCCGTTTTTTATTGATGGCACTTTAAACGCCCAAAAGTACCTTGAGTTGCTGCAAAACCAAGTTCTTCCTGCCATTCAAATCCTACCTGATGTAGACCTGGAATCGGTTTATTTTCAGCAAGATGGCTGTCCTGCTCATAACACGGCTAGGGTAAAAGAATTTTTAACAAATACTTTTCCTAACCGCCTTATTAGTGGGACTGGTGATATTAAATGGCCTCCTAGATCTCCAGATTTATCTCCAAATGACTTTTATCTGTGGGGTTACCTTAAGCAGACCATTTACAAGCATGAATTTAGTACGGCAACAAATTTAGAGGAGTTGCGAAATAAAACTGTCGAAGGTGCCAATTCCATTTTACCTGAAACTCTTTTGGAGGTGCGAAATAGCTTTTACGATAGGTTAAGTTTTTGTTTAGCGAAAGAAGGCGATTTATTTGAGCTTTTTATTTAAAAAATGATATGTTGTTTAGTTTGTTTATTAGAGTTTCATTTCTGATTTTTTATTATATTTTTATCAGAGTTGATATTTTATTTTTTATTAGAATAACGCTTTAATTTTCATTATGCAAAACACAGCATATTAATACACAACATTTTAAGATTACAATTCTATGCGGGTTTTACACATTGTCATGTCTGTAAAACCTGCATTAGAATAAATATTTTAAAAATGCCTGGATTTTGGCGTAATATTTTGGGACATTTCGTCGCGCAGCTCCCACAAAAGTCAGATTTTTACTAATCCCGGCCTCGGGCCGGTCGGGGCGGTGCTCTGTCGCAGGACGCGCGACACGCGCGACGTTGCAAAATTTCGCCTCTATGCGGTTTCCTATAAGTAACGAACGAAAACACGATCTGTATCTCACGACTTAGTCAGCAATATGTTTCTGAACATATCGAAGACGTTTGATATTTTTTCAAAAAATCCGAAAATACCTCCAATTTTCTGAAACAGCTGAAACTAAATTGTGCATAATTAAAGAAATCTGTATTTGAAGAATCCAAAGTTCATATTCATTTATCGATTCGCATCTTACCGAGCATAGAAGCAAAGCCCTAGACTTACTTAACCTAATTACTTACACAATGCACAGACAATTTCCTCATATCTCATGCTGAACTATACCCAAAAGATAAATCAAACTCGTGGCAGCTACATTAAACTGCTAAAAGCATCGATCAGATAGCTACTTACTTACTTTCCACAAAACTAATTCTACCTTTGCGAGGTGTTCGCAATAAGGTCTAAAATTAAGTCAACTGTTAGACAAGGGTCTAGACAGAACTAGATATATATTTATTGTGGCATGTCTTAAATAAATGGGCATTATATAGGTTTAAAACGGAGGGTTTGACGTTAAACCTTACGTGAGTGCGGTTGTTGGGAACAGTTAGCAGAAATCCGTGTTTAAAAATGAGAAATGTCTCAGTTAAGGAGAAGTCTTTATTTTGGCTATTTTAAAAATTTTTATTTATTAAAAATATATTTGTTTTTAATTTACGTTTGTGTTTTTTATTTTTATGTAAATTTAAATTTATTATAATGTTATATTAATGATATAAATGGCTTACTAATTCTTCAAATAAACTACTCAAAACGAAAAGGAAGCCACTTGAAAAAGTTTAAATAATTTTTTTGTAATAGTTTTTTAAAAAAAATATCGTTTTCTTCTTTATTTGTGAAAGACTAAAGTTAAAATTGTAATTATCTAAAACCTGTCGGGTCTGTTATTTAGGAACAAAAAATTCAAATTCAAATTTTTATTATCAAAAATTGATACGATACAGTATATGCAATTCGTCCATGTTCAAAGAAGTTAAAATTTCATATTAAATCTACACTGTTACTAAACCTAGTTTACATACTCAAAAAAATTATTAAGCATATAAAACAGAAATAAATATATACGTTACAGCTAGTTATTACTCCGAAAGGTAGGTCTTAATATCATAGTAATACTTCAAAACTAAAAAAGCTTCCAATTTCTTTTTAAATGTTGACAAACTATTGCAATTTTTTATGCCATTTGGCAATTTATTAAATACTTTTGGACATATTTTCAGAATAATTTTTTTTTTAAAGAGTTAATCTAGTATGCAACAAAGATAAATTATTTCTTAGTCTAGTTGGATAATTAAGAAAAAAAAACCATTTGTTACAAATAAATTAAAATTCTTAAAAACAAATCAACACACTTGAAATATATACATACACGGAACAGTTAAAATCTCAAAGTGATTAAAAGGTGATCTACAGGAAGTTTTAGGGGGTACTCCCGCCATACATCTAATAACTTGTTTTTGACCAATAAATACACGATACGCATACGCTGAAAAACCCCAGAATTGGATCTCATACAGAATTCTAGAGTGGATTATTGCATAGTATACACAAACTAACTGGTTTTTATCCATTAAGGACCTAATATTTCTTATGGCATAACAAAGGCTACCTAATTTTAATGCCAAATCAGTGCAATGTGCGTCCCATGAAAGCCAAGAAACTTTATTGTTCGTTAACGTTGCAAGAAACTACCATTATGGCTCAAATACATGTCAAGATCAAGATTTAATTGATAAGTGCAAAAAACCATATAATTTGTTTTCTTAGTATTAAGAAAAAGTTCATTTAGAGTAAAGCAGTTATTTAGCTCGTGCAATGCTTTTCCCGCAGTAATGTGCATATTTTTAATAAAGCAGTATCTTAAAACTATTCTTAGTAGTGAGTATGCGCTCCTCTGGCTCCGATAACTTGAATGCACAATGCTTGAACAGCACAATGAATGGACATACTCTCCATTACGTTTCTGATCAACTCCTGGGGTAGTTGTTCCCATTCTTGAATAAGAATTTATTCAAGTTGGTGGATGGTTTATATAGGCTGCCGCGCCATTAATCTTCATCCCAATGAATACCACGGATGTTCGATGGGATTAAGATCTGGACTGTTAGCCGGTCATTCCACAACTTCAATATTATAGTCATTTAAAAAAGTTGTTATTATCCTAGCCACGTATGGCCCAGCATTATCGTGTTAAAAATCTGCTCCCATATTATCCGCAAAAGGAATCATGCGTAGTGTTAAAATTTCTTCTTAGTAACCTAATGCCTTTAAGAAACCGTTTGCAATTACCACTAAGTCGGTGCGCCCATTTAAACATATACCGGCCCATACCATAATAGACCCCCCACTAAACCAAACAGTTTCTTGCACTAGTCCAAATACCGCTTATTTGTTCATAGCCATACCCAAACTCGTCCATCGATATGATGTAAGCAGAATCTGGACTCATCTGTAAATAATACATTACTCTATTGTAACATTGTCCATGACGATGTGCTTCGGCAAAAATTCTGAGCTCTTCAATGCTCTTCCAATAAACGAGGCACTCTAACCGGCCTCCTAGCATGCAATTAAGACTGATGAAGTCTATTACATACTGTTGATTAGAAATTCAGGTTTTGAACCACGTAGGATAATGGGTACAGTCATTGGCCACTTAAGGGATTACGGTTTTTACAGTTATTTACAGTAATTGGTTATTATACATTTTTTTATTGTTTTATGTTTTTTTTTTGTTATAGCATGTAGAGCTCACAAAATTCTTAATGTCTTGTTGTTTCGTTGCACAAGTGCCGATATGATAACTTCTAACACAAAATTGACATCTTATTCCAACTTTGGATTTAGTCATATTATACGAACAAGAATAACATAATCCAGTTATACAAGAGAGTCTTTACAGATGGTTTCGTGTCTTGTGAGTGTTTTACTGTTGTATCTGAGAGAATACGTACTTTTTCCTGTTCTGGACACCTATCAGTTTCAAAAAATAACTTTCTTTTACCCGACTCATCAGCATGTTTTTCTTTCCTAGTTTTCGAATTAGCATATTTGCTAGAGTAACATCAAAAAATGTGTCATTGATTGTGGGATTAATATTTTCCGCTACATAATCAGGAAATTGGTTCTGTTCTGTGAATAACTCTCGGCTATCATCTTTGGGGCGAATTACTTCTGGTATGTGCACTCTAACTCCACTTTTTAAAGTAGTGCTGTTAATTGTGTGACTGGAAAGTGTATCTTCCTTTAAAATATCTACGTCTACAGTATCACCTGCATCAACGTTCAAATCTCGAGAACTTTATTTAGATCATAATAAAACTTTTCTTTGCTGCTTCCAATTTGGTCTACTCGTTTATCAGTAGATAAAGCAACAATTTCTTTTTTCTTTAGAATAGTTTGACTTTTTTTGCTCTCAGCATTGTCTTTTAATTAATTTGATCTTGGTGTTTTTGTTTTTTTGACTTGTTTGTTTGTTAGCTTTTGCATCAATTCGCTTTTGTTTCCGTTCTAATTTTATTTTTTCTTACTCTGCTTTTTCTTCAATTTTACGCCTCTCTGCATTTTGACAAACCAAAGAAGTGAGCACAAAAGGCAACCTTTCTGTTTGTTTTTTACCCTTTCTTTCTGGTATTTTTGGCCAAAAAAAAATTTTTCTGTTGAGGTGTCAGTTTTTTTTAGACAATGAATTGTCCTGTGGTTGTTCAGAAGCATCTCCAAAGGATTGATTATGTAAAGGATTATTGGATGTCGATGGAATATCTGAAGCTATTATATTATCTTCTGTGATACTAGTACTATCTTTTATGCCGGTGATATCACCGTTTTCTGAAAGTTGTACTCTAAAACTCAAAAGTAGATCGTCTTCCTTGATAATAGGGATATCTTGTAGGTTGCATATGATTTCATTGCTCTCTGAAGGCTCAAGTGAAATAACTGAAGCTATATGGTTTTCTCTGGTGATAGAGATATCTTGTTTATCATTTATAATTCGATTGGTTTCTGTAAGCTGTGTTGTGGTTTGGTTAGTTTGAAATAAATTAAATATTCTGAAGAGCAATTTTGAAGCTCCAATTAGTTCTTTGGAATTTTCGCGACTTTCAAATTCTCATATTTTTGCGGCTCCAACTATGTTTACAAAATCTTCATATGTTATTGATTTTTTTGCAGAAATATTCCAATTAATACCTTTACTGGGGTCGTTAATCTTGCCTAAACATTTGGCATAGTCGATTGCTTCGGGATTCCACGGGTATAATCCGGAAGCTTTAAAGCCATTAACGATAGAATCTGATTTTATTTCACTAATGGCTGTATTTAGTACCAATGCAAAATTCTCCTTGGTAACTACTGAGTTTGGATTATCTCGTCTAAACTTTAACCGGATTCCAATTCACCTTTAATGGTTTAAATACAGCAACATCTGCTGGATGCTTAATTCTGGTCGCGTTGGGATACAATGCTATTAAAATGATTTGTAACTTTAAACATAATTCACTAGTTTGAATGGTGAAATGAGTTTTATGTCCATCAACAAACAAAATAACAGGAAATTTTGTGTTTTTCGCAACTAAGTATTTATATAAGACGTTTCGCTACATCCTACGCACCATTCTCGTGGAACTGAATTTACGACATTGCTAGGAATCCATTTATAAGAGTAAATAATCATTGGGGCTGTTACTTCTCCGGATGCTGCGAAAGTAAACATAACTGTCAAATTTACTTTTGAGTGATGCTCTATTTGATCGCATCCCCATTTAAAACACGTGAAGGGTCTTAAAGAACTTCTCTGTAACCTTTACGATCCAAGTATGCTTGAACACTGGTGGACCATTTTTTTCACACAACTGAACTTGCTGCTGTCACTGCCTCTGGAGTTCTCTCGCTTAAATTTGGGTGTCGCTTTAAAAATGATCTATACCAACCTCTACCGGGCCGATTATTAGTAAAAGGATTGGCACGTGGATTTGCGTCCAGAAAACCTTTAACTGAATCTTGTATATCTTCCACTCTTACTGGAAAACCTTTGTCTTGGCATGTTTTAATCCAATTCTCTAAACGATTCTCTTCCTCCAAAGAAAGAATAGGATCGGGGCCAAGGGTCGTTTCTTCATTAAATTTCTCGCTTTCTCTAAACTGCAGTGTTGCTCTTGGCACATTAAATTGTTCAGCGGCTTTTCGTTGGCTGATTCCATTTTCCATGGCCTGAAAAGCAGATTGCAGATCTTGTTCGGTGTATTTTTTGTCATAGTTTTAATCTTTCTGAACTTTTGGCACTTTAATCTAGAAATAAAAATAATTTATTGGTAATAATATTACCTTTATAATTATATTAGCTAATAATTGGCCAACAATTGTATTTGGCCACCTGGGGCCCTGTGGTTGAATGATTGGCAGTCGGCCAACCACTGGTTATTGCCATAATTTTTCTAAAAAAATGCATAAAATATGTTTTCTTGGGCCCAAACTAGACTAAAAAAACCCAAATTATAATAAATATTTTAATTTAAAGTAAGTACAGTAATTGGCCAGTAATTAGGTCAATCATTATAACACTGACATTTTTTTAAACACAGTCGTTGGCCACTAAATATTACCGCCAAAATATTTAACCTTACTTTTCAAACCACCAATAATTTAAAAAATACCCTTCTAAACCGCTATAAAAGTGTAATATACAAATAAAGAACAATACTAATACCCAGGATAACTAACCTTGTTTATAGCTTCCCTTAACAAATTCCTTGTAAAATCCTTAAAACGGGATGCACCTGTTAAGCGTCGAACAACACATGCCGTAACAAGAAGAAAATCTTGACTGAGACAGATGACAGTTAGAAAAAATAAATATTATTTTATTATAATATTTATATTTAATATAATTTTTAAAAACCTTATTATTTTGGAATTTTGTAAAAGTGGCCAATTACTAGTGGCCGGCCAACAACTGTACCCGTTACCCTATGCAGTAGTGATTCGTTCCCTAATCGCCCACAGACTTCATAAACGATCTTCTCGAGCTGATCTGGCCCTTTCACGTTAAGGATAGGGCCTTCTTCTAATAATGCCATAAATTAAATACCGAGGCCATACTCTAAATAAAACTAAATTAAATACCGAGACATACTGTTTATAGCGGCCCCACTCACATTCAGAATTTCTACGACTCGTCTTCTGGAATAATGTTAGTCTACGGCGTATTCTTCTACCAAGCATATCAATATTCATGATTTCACCATCAAATGTTAACTGAGACTGATAAAAACAGGCGTAAAATTAATATCCGTTAATAAAGATACCCACACAAAAAATTGTTTAGAACTGTACGAATAATACTGAAGTCTATAAAATAGAAGCCTATGGAGTAGTGGCTCCTTTTTCGTTTTGAGTAATTTAGTATAGAAATTTGCGATGTAAAACGTGATACCTTTCACATGACAAGAAATTTTAAAATTATTATTATTGCCTGGTAAGAACTATATTACAGGTAATCAAGACACATTCTACATACTCACGGTTGTCAATTTGTGGTCTGGTGTATGCTCCAATATAAAATAATGACTAAATGTATGAGTTATTCAAGTATATTATATTATTTATAAAAATGCCGCTCACAATTTCAAAGAGGACTCCACCACGGATCATCACCCTATTTTTTTACAATTTTATAAGTGTAGTAATAATTATCGCAATTTTGAATTAATTAATAAAAAAAATACATTAAAATTGTTTGGTATAGAGTTAGATACTCAGATAGCACTTGTTAAACCATTACGTCAACATGACATCCAATGGCAGTCCCCTTATGGATATACTGTCTATCCTATGGACAACGAAAAATGATCCAAATAATATGTTTTTTTACCGGCTAGTGGCTAAATGTACCAAGCCCAAGGCGAAACAAAAGATTTAAGAATTAAATTTTAAGAATATCTAATATTGGGTGGAATGCCATAAAAAGTAGTATATGCTAATGCTTCAAATATGTACTACATTTCTAAAGTTTATACTACACTAATGAAGCATTTACTACTCTCTGTAGCATATACTACTATGTACGCGATACATAGAAGAAGGTGCTATGCTTTGAAAGTATCTACTAGTTATAGTAGTATTTACTACAGTTTAAATGAAGTTGGTGTTTGACAAACTTCGGCCCCAGCAATCAAAGTGTTTTAATAAAAAATGGCAGTTTTTACGGATGTGCATCGTCAAAAAGTATACAAACAAAGAAGAGAATACAATTATGACGATTTACATCGAAAATTATTTAGGTAATTACCATAAATTTAATAGATTTTTCTATCCCAATCATCTAATCATGCTTTGGTATTTTAGATTTAACAGAGAAAATGTAGAGTGGCTTGGACATTATTTTCTCCAAGATGATAATGAACCAGTGGAAACAAGGGATGGAGCCCTGTCACCGACTCGGAAAATGGAGTTTTTTTTGAGAAGTTTAGGTGTTTCCAATAAATTAACTTTGTAATTTGAAAAATGTAAATAACTCTCTACAGGAGATCCTGGATTTCAGCAAGGAGTTGGTGTTGATCTAGACGTCAATCAAAGCACTGTTTCCAGAACCTTAGCCACGGTATCTAAAGCAATTTATTCAAAAAGAAATAATTGGATAAAGTTCCCCAATACTAACGAATTACTTACAGTTGCTATTAATGAGGGAGCACGTGGTGAGCGAATGCCCAGGGTTATAGGTGTTATTGACTGTACCCATGTAAACATTACAAAACCATCTATTCTCGGTGATGAATACGTGAACAGAAAAGGGGTATGCTCAATAAATGTTCAAGCTACTTGTAATGCCCAAGAAATGTTTACAAGTGTGGATGCATCTTGGCCAGGCTCCGTACACCATAGTCGAATTTGGCGAAACTCCATAGTGCATGGAATTATGTATAATAATGTGCACGAAGCAGCTTTATTAGGTGATGAAGGATATGGTGTTGCCCCGTGGTTATTGACACCATATAAAAATCCAACTACACCAATGCAAGAAAATTATAATTTAATTCATGCAAAGGAACGATGTGTCATAGAGCGCTGCTTTGGTCAGTTAAAACGCCGTTTTCCAATGCTCCAGTATACTTTTCGCCTAAAACCTGAAAACATTCCGGAACATATTGTGAGTGCATTTGTACTTCACAATATAGCTAAATATCTACAAGATCCATACCATGATTCATGGTTTTCATGTTATAAAACTTTTTCAAAATTTGTTTTGTGTCTAGGTTTTTTCCCATTATTTTGTTAAAACCAGTTGTTAATTTTTTTAGTGCATCTTCTTTTTCGTTTTTAATTTTTGGTGTCATCTTTTTATCAAAAAAAATTTGATAAATTTCTAGTAGAGTAACAAATAATACTTGTTCGTTTTTATCTTGTCCTAACTCTTTTGTTGCATCGGAATCTGAAGAATTACTCATAGTTAAACCAGTATTACAATCACTGAAGTTATAAAAAGTTTGAATCCTAACCGAATTACACGAACACACTTACAATACTAATAGACGCACTGATAGAAAAACGAGTTTTAACAAGTATCTTGTCAATTTTGAGAACTTTGACACGCACTTACTGCGACAATAGTAGATACTTTTCTCTTAAGTAGTAGGTACTTCTGTTGGGCCGTACAGGGTAGTATTTACTTCATAGGCGAAGTAGATACTTTTATGTAAAAGCAAATGCTACAAAGTAAATACTTTTTAGCGAAGAATTACCATCTACTACTTTTTATGCATTCCACCCATTGTCTGCTTCTTAACGGTTATCTTTTGGCATTGCCCAGATGAAATATTCTATGAGAACTTTCCTTTTTCTAAAAAATTTCAAACTTTTATTTTCATAAGAAACTGTACTTATAAATATATTACATTGTATTCTGAATATCAATTAAGATAATAAATAAATTAATTTGTTTAAAATCTATTCAAATATTCGCATATAAGACAGTTTTCCTTTAGAATGTATAGATTTACATTAATCTTTAGTTAAAATTAATTCTACAGCCATACATAATTCGGCATTAAAATATATATAATCATGATCATTTATCTTATGGTATGCATAACTTAAGTGGTTCTAAAATACTTACACAATATTAATATAATAAATTTAAGTGACACTGAACCTTTAAATTTGAATAAATATTTATGCAACAGTTGAAATATTGTAAAGATATTTCTATCAGTTTTGGCACTTAAATGCAACATCTTGGTAATTAAATGCATCTTCAAGAATATATCAATGGAATTTTTGTTGTGAAGTCAATTTGAAAAAACCTCTCATGCACCACTGTTTGTCGGCAACTTATTTCGGCTTTGTGTACATACCCGTATATATACACAGCATATAGTTGCGCTATGTCGGTGTTCCAGAAGCAGTTAATTTGGAATGCGTTCCGACATGAATAATTTCGTATTTGAGAATATTAAATTGAACATGGGAGACGGGACATTATGAGGTTCCATGACATTCGCGGAGAAATGCCGGCAACGAGATAATTTATAATTAGGAGAAAATGTCGGAAAATGGAATTCTTGTCGGCGTAGGGTTACAGCCGTTTTACCCGGCTGTGTACTCGCAAAGATTACGAATTATGTCGGAGTGTTTATTTAGTAACAATTTCGTCGCCCCAAAGAAGCTAAAGCATATATTTGAACTTTGTTAAGGTAAATAGAAGTTTTAACTGTTTTGGAACAAAAAACAATAAAGGAGTAAAATACCAATGAAAAAAACAAGTAATAAATAGGAAATGTACGAAAGGCTAAAAAGGTTTTTGATCTTTTGTGCATTTTAGACACTGCAGAAGAAATGCAAAATAGATTTTTGGATTCGATTAATGTATAGATTAAATCGTTAAAGATGATGATTTTTATAAAAAAAATATGATAGTAAAATGATAAAATCGAATGTGGGGATGTATAGTATATCACCTTACTTCAAAAATATAAAGAAAGTTAACTTAATAGCCCAATATCGATAAACTCTATAAAGAATTATGTAAATAATATCAAAAATAAAGAAGCTTTAAAAATTCTATAAACAAATGGTTTGAGGCAGCTAAAAATATAATGAATATAATGAAAATAATTTAAAAAACCCATGTTCTTAAGCGATTCCCATTTGTTTTCAAAATATAGCGTAATTACAAATAAGCAAAACTTCCTATATTAATATGGTTTGAATTAAAGCGCTCTTTTAAAAAATGTTCAAAAAATATCGCTATTAACCTCTAAACATATTCTACTTCATTTGCGAACGGCCTTTGTTGCTATTTTAAGTGACTAATGTCTATCTTTGACAAATATGGCTATATTTCTAATGCGTCGAATTAGGTGCCGAGTAACGACTTTCACTTTGTACAACTTATTTTTAAACCAGGCCCCACAAACAATTGTGCAGTGATGTGAGTTCTGGAGATCTTGGAGGCCAACTAATAGGACCACCATGACCAAATTTTTCGTCCAAATATTGCTTCACTTGAGGAGCAAAATATGCGGAACTTTAGAGGAACTTTCTTTTATAATAATCTTAACTCGTTTCGCAACAAAAATAGTACCAAGTTCTTTCCTGTGAAATGTTTTTTTTACATGTGTCAGCCAGGATAATTATTATTGATCCAAGTAATCTTCCAAAATCCAAATAATATTCCGGTTGTAGGTGGGGTATACACATAGTACATGGTATGGATATAGGCCTTGCTCGTGTAGCGTCTTGATTACTCTTTTCTGTAGAATTACCAATTGAGTGGTAATTCTTCGAGAGCTGGTCGTTGCGTCATTTTCTACCAAATTCAAAATATTTTCTACAACTTGTCAAAAATACGATGATACTTGTAAAAAAAAATCTGCGTAGAGCCTAAAGCGAGAACGCATTCGGAGGAACGAGGATGCATAAACCTTGCCGTATACGGTGCCGATGCAACGCTCGCGTAAGTACATTCCGCGTAAAATATTATTGCCACAAAAACTTCGCTTTGGGTCTAAACTTAAATATTATACGCTCGTAAATTATTACTAATAATAAAATTATTAGTTTTAATTTATTCTAATAGGTAGATAGTTAATACCTACTATTATATCATGTTAGAGTATCTATACCCACTTATAAATAGTATAGATAATCTTAAACTATTTAAGAAAATATACACTTTTTTAATAACTAATTTTTATATTACGAGCGCCTAATAAACGTAAAGAAATGTTGTTATGTGTAATTTTGTTATATCCCATTGATGTTGATGGGCATATACATATTATATTTCAGGAAGTATTACTGGTAGGCCTGTATACCTATTAAAAAGAGTAACAATTTGGAATAAAATTAAAATGGAAATAAAAGATGATACCTACTTATGAAATTTTGCAAACGGCTTTAATTTATAATTATTATCTTAACTTAAAAAGGGCAAATAAAGAAAAAACAAAAAAAAATTGTTGGGACTATTTTATTTTTAGCTTAATTACTTAAATTAAATAAGAACACTAAGAACACTATTTACAAAAATTACCGTTTTACTTTATCTCAAAAATTATTGAAATATTAAAATTAAATTGACGGCTAAATTTCGTCTTCTGACTCGGCACTACTCTTTTCCAAAAAATCCGAATCACTATCGCTGTCATCTTCTTGCAAATTTATAAGTAGCTCATCCACAACTAGGTCCAGAGCTGGTTCTTGTTGCATAAAATAACGCTCAAAAGAGATCGCATGATCACAGCATTTTTTCCACTTCTCTTGGGAATATTCAGAAAAAAATTCGTCACAATACTGATCGACACTTGCAAATTTAAAATCTATATTTTTATCAGACTTAGTTCCAGATTTAAATTTTAAATACGCGTTTTTTATAAAACCCATTTCACCGCCTGCATGAACAATAATCATTCTTTGCCCTTTTGATACTGGACTATGAAGGCCTTCATTAGTATTGTCTCCCCATATTTTTTATGGGTATGCGAAGAATGAATGTAGGTTTCATCCATATAAATTATGGGGCGTTTTTCTTCTCTATATTGCTTGATGCTTCTAAGAAAATTACTTCTGAGCACTTGTATGTCAGGCTTTTCCATTAAAGTTTTTCTGTTATTTTTAGCCTTTTTCCATCGAAATCCCGGTCGAAATCGTCCAAGTTGGATTTTGATGCAGCTTTAATTCTGTTTTTGTTGGACGTTGAAAATGATGTTGAAGCACCCTCTTTAATATTTTTCATTTCCTTAGAGATGCGTTTAATGGTAGCCAAACTTACTCCTGTTGCTAAAGCAGCACGCTCCTCAATTTTTTTAAAATCTTTTAGAGGCTGATATTGTGCAGCCTCTTTTTTGCATAAAAAAATTACATAAGCTACCATCTCTCTCGTTTGTCTTGACAAGACTTTTCTGTTTAATTTCGAATAAAATTCCATGTTAACTATTAAAAAACACTTATCCAAAACTATCTTATAAACATCAACAACTTCAACACTTGAAAAACTGAACACAGTCTTAACACCATAGATTAATACTAACCATAGATACGAAACTGGCGAGTGCAGCGCCAGAGACCACTATACATAGGTACCTTTTTTACCTAAACTTTGAATTTGCCCAAAAAGTTCTCAAAATTGCCCACCTTCAATTTTATTTTTATCACTTAATTTTCTTGCAAAACTAATGTATTTATTTAAAATTGCATTAACTTAATCCTCAATTTGTGAAAAGAAAAATAAAATAAATTAGGTAGGTATTATACCCTATAAAATCAACAACGATTATTGCATAAAATTTTATCGGTTTTAAGACTTACAGGTAGGTAGTGTTTGTATTTAGTTGTATTATATAGGTATTTATTTATTACCAGTATTTGGTATATCTGGAAACGCGTCTTAATAATTTTTTAATTCTTATACCTATAAACAATATAAATGATCAGTGACCACTGCTATTACAGTAATAAACAAAAATATAGTAAAAATCATACTCATTTGTAATGACGTCATTTTTTTGCAGCATTATAGAGTATAGACAACAAATTAAAATAATTATAAAATATTTAATTCCATAATATTTCAAGCAAAAACACTAGTACTAGGTATAATTTTTTTTTATATTGATTTGTTGCGGACTGTACAAATGTTTCGTTCTCAAAAATGCATGAAATAATGAAGGAATATTGTCGAATTGGGCCGCGATTTTATGCGCATCGGAGGTGGAGCTTGATCCACGTCTCTGCCTATTCTTGACGAGTTGTACTTATTCTAAATCTTGTCGAGTTGCTCAGAATAACAAAACGGACCAAACAATCGGCACCTACAGCATTTGTAATAAGACGCGAATTATAGATTGGTGTGGCGAAAGATTGTTTTTAAAAAATAAAATATATTAAAGTACGATACAGAGTACAGTAGCTTAGGTACAATAAAAATAACTAAAACTAGGATTAACTTATATTTATAAACTAAAAAGAGCTAGGCTGGCATAAAGGTGGGCCGCTGCTGGATAGGCACTATGTGACTATGTAACTCGCGGTAAACCATTTTTTTATAAGACATTTTAATTACAGTCTAATTTAAAAATAACTAATAATCGGTTGAGAACATATCAGTATTTTTCAATTATTTTCAGGTATACAATATTCAGTTAGAGTTTGATGTGTTATTTACGACTTATTATAGGTTTGTTCTCACTGCAACTTTCTTACAAGTTTGAAACTGTTTCCAAACCATTCTTGATGCGCATGTGTAAAATATTACAACTTCTGATCGATTTGAAACCGTCTGTGCGAACATCAAATACGGGTTGAGTGGAGAAGAAAAATAATCTCACTTTTTTATGCCAGTGAGAAATGGGAAAATTACTAAAACATAAACAAAACAAAAATTATACTACAACCTTGAAATAGCTGTATATTATTAATAGTTTAAGATTGTGTGATTATTTGCTACTTCAAGACTTACTCTAAAATGCTCGAGAAATTCTATTCTATTAAAGTGGGAGACAGTTTCATGAAAATAGTTTTGACTTTTGGGCATTATCCGTTCTTCGATTAAATCTTCTTTAAAAGTCTGTGTCGGAATCAACATAATTCTAATTCCGATTCCGACGATTCAAAAGCACTTGTTTCCTTAATGCTTATTTTTAGACTAATCCAACAATTTAAAATACAATTTTCAAAACGAATATCAATAACTATACAACACAACAAAATACAAAGAACAATTTAGAGGTTATGTTCATATTCCGAAGATCGGAGTTGATTGGCTACACGAATGCTCTGACACTTTGCTTGAAATAAATCCGAAAACAAGTCTGACTATCAGATGACGATCAGGAATTTGTGTAAGAACATCAAACTTTTGATTTGAAACCGATCAGAAGTTCCTGTGCGAACGCATTTTACTCTATTGCGCATGTGTATTTGTCAAAAACTTGTTTCTTACTGCTGTGAGAACAAACCTATTATGGATGCGCGATTTTATTTGCTCAATGAAATGAAGCACCATGGATGAGATCAAGTATTTTTTAAGTTACATTCTTTCCCTTTTTTTGGGTGGTAGAAATTGCAGCTCTTTTTTAATAAAACGGTATAGATTGTGATAACTCATTGGAAAAAATATAAATGCATAATATTAATGAATATTTCATATTTTCTTTGCTATGTTATACATAATATCTTTTTATTTAAAAGTTAAAAGCCATTTCTTTAGAAGATAACTATTTTTTCATGAAAACCCCTAAAAATTGTATTAAATTCTATTCCAGTTAGGAATTTTGCTCTGCATAAATAATTCAAGGGTATTTGATGAGAAAATGCATGAGAGTCACACGGTACTATTAAGAAAATAGCAGCCTATAGTAGATACAGGATAGTAGGAAAATATGCCCTTGAAAATCGAAAGATGTTTTTAGTGGGGTATATACATGGAGTCCTACACTTATGCTTTACACTAAAAAGTATTAAGTTCTTAAATTATTTCTAAGCTTCAAAATGGAATAAAGTTCCAGTAATTCTACTACTAAAGTCACTGCATCTAATGGAAAAAAGGTCAAGGAACACCTAGAAAAACATCGAAATTATGTCACGCATTGCATAACTTAAGCATAAGCTAAGTGAGTACAATACAGCAATTTTTATAACATGATAATACCACGATGTGGCGGAGATTCTGTAAGCGTCTTTTTCTAAAATTAGTTCAACTGTCAAAATATCTAATATAATTAATAAATTATATAAAGGGTGACCAACAAAAAGGTTGCACTCTTATTTGTGACTCTCTAATAAAATTCAACTAACGATAATACTGGATTGCAAACAGTATTAACTATGGCGACCAGCAGGAACATTTAGCATCAGTCGGTGACATGCCATGTCATGTCATGTCGTATATGTCATCCAAAAATTTTGTTTTACATGTCCAAGAGCATGAAGGATCTTAAAAAACGATAAGTCTATACCCGTATAAGATAAAATTTAGTCCATAAGTTTCATACAGATGATTTTGATAAAACCTTTAGTTTTGCAAACTAATGTCCCAATATATAATCAACAACTCAAATCTGCTATTTAATATTTGTTTGTTAGTTGTACGTTCTATTTACATAAGATCAATATTGGAATGACTATATGTGACTCGAATTCACGTTTCTTTCGGAAGGTACACTCACAATATTCTGAAGAAATAAATGCGTAGGTCGACATTTTTGGAAATAATTTTATAGAACCTTTCTTAATTCCGGAAACTTAAAAGGCAAGACTTACTTGAACATGTCAGAATAACTTCTGACACTAATACTCCATAACTTCGTTTGGAGGTATTTGAAAAGTAAAATTTTTAGTACCAAGCCAGATTTCAGTTCTTTGGAAGCGAATTACGGCTGAATGTAGATAAATAACTTAAGAACTGCTTGAAAATGTAAGGAATACATTTAGACAAAATCATTATTATTGCATGCAGGTAAATGGACTTAAGCATTCTTTATAGTAAATTACCTTTTACTTTAGCTTTTATTGTGCATGTAAACTGTTTTTTTAAAGTTGTTTAAAATTTTAATTATGGGAGCTATATTGATTATTATTTTTTAATTAAAATGTACTATTATCATATATCCACAATTCTTTAAAATCAAATAGGTTTACAACAATTGAATATAGA
The DNA here is from genome assembly GCF_022605725.1 of Anthonomus grandis grandis. Classification (NCBI taxonomy): domain Eukaryota; kingdom Metazoa; phylum Arthropoda; class Insecta; order Coleoptera; family Curculionidae; genus Anthonomus; species Anthonomus grandis. The sequence goes on from NC_065546.1 coordinate 9,585,795, forward strand.
TAAAAACATTATTTTACAAGCTTCAAGAAAAATAAAAGAATTCATAAATTTACCTGAGCGTTTTTCTCAAAATATACCAGGAAAGTCACAAATAAGAATGCGACTTTTTCGGTTGGCCACCATGAATATAAAACTTGAGTATGTCATTATTCATTAAATAAATATTCGAGTCATTGCTATTTTCAGATTGTTTTAAATGTTAATTTTGCGTTCCTTTTAAATTAATTTTACCTAAATCCTGTATAGTGTGACTTAATCTATGCTAAAGTCTTAATTTGCTATTAATTTTATTTTACTATAATCGCGAAACGCAAACCGAGCAAAGTTAATTTTCAAACAGCTTTCATGTTGTTTCCTTTTGATGCATAACTTTGGAAATGCGGCCCTTTGGTCTATAAATGGCTTTGTTATATAGAGTATAGTATTATATATTAATAGAATTACGTCAAATTGTTATGAATAAGTATATGGTTTGTTTGTCAAAAGGTATGTATTTTGACGTAAAGTGCTAAAGTTCACATAGATTTATTCGTGATTCGTTGGGCACAACGTTGTTTTGGAAACAACTGCCTTAACAAAACAAGTAATCATAACATTATCTAGGAAAACAAAATTGTATTGCTGGATGTATAGAAACTTTGACAATAATAGCAACACGGGCGCTCGCCGATAAATGCGGATATCGGAAGAGAAACTTTCCGAAAATAAAAGACCGCAAAGTTAGATGAACCCGTAATCGCTGGGGTGTGAGACCTGTTTTATAATTGATACACTGGATTTGTTTCTATTTCAGTGAGTAATTTAAGTGATCGATTTTAATACTTAACTGGATTAGGAGATGGTCTATCAACAAGTTGTACATTTTGTACAGTTTAAAGGATAATAGTTTTCGATATATTTTATATGTTGGGATTCATTTTTGCTCAGTCCAAATAGGTACTTATTAGAGGTTTAATTAAAAAGTTAACAAAGTTGATATAAGCTTAGCATTATGATTTAGGCCACCTCTTTTTAACATTTTATTTATCAGCATTTTAGCAAAAATATTTATGAAAAATGCTGACTTAGTCGAATATTAACAAAAGAATGCTCGTCACTTATTATTTATAGTAGCCTAGGTAATAAAGTTGATTATATTTTTTAAGTTTACAGAAAAAACTGTGCTACTTTACTTAATTTATAATACTTTCAAATGTAACACCTTTGATACAAAAAATCATGAGTTAATAATTTTTACAAATAAACTACGGCTCTAAATTATCTATTTTAAAATTGTAAACATTATGACCTTCTAATAAGAGAATTTTTTCAGCCATATTAAAATTTTTTATTTTTTTCTGCTATTTAAGATATATTTTTTACGTTGACGATGTCTTTTTCTGACCAAGCAAACTCTAATATTACTCAATTTTATATAAATAACACTGACCTCTCTATAGGAAGTATTTTCCATTTTACGCCTACAACAGGAATAGAGGTACTAAATATAATATCGCATATTATGTCAAATGGATATGGGGTGGATGAACTAAATAATTAAATTATTAAACTCTGCTATCGTTTTATTTTCCCTTTTCTTACATAAATTTTGAATATTTGCCTCGAAATGGGAATTTTTCCAGATAATTGGTTTAATTCCAGATTATTTACTGGAGTAAGCTATCATTACTCAGTATAATACCAACAGTTCAGTGTCTCCAAGAATATAAATAAAGTTTAAAGACCAAGGAAGGAATCCAAGGAATCCAATATAGGAATCTGCCCAAATCATAATCTTTTTTTCAACCCAAAAAAATGCTCTGCGACTCCCTTGTGCATTCGACGTTCAGCCATGGAGAGGTCGTTTATAACAAATGCTTAACTGCATTTGCAAAAATCGATCTACCTGTTTTCGAGATCTGAGGCGCAATGGTTGAGTATGGAAAGCGTGTATATATGCATTCTCATTTATTTAGATTCAAATTCAAAATAAATTTATTTATCAATAAAATAACAAAAATAACTAACAATTTACAATAAATAAGCCATTATGATAAATAGGACCATGCCTCGATTACGAAATCGTTAGCACAGGTGCACCTATGCGGTAAGGCTTAAAAAATAACAAATAAGAAACAAAGACTAGCAATTAGTATCAACCTGGCTAATGATGTAACTACTTTTTTCAATACAAATTTACAATAATATAATTTTTTTTTTTTTATTAGTGAAAGAAAATATAGAAGGAAGTAGGTTCGATAGGATGCGCAAGGGCTCCAAAGGACAAATGTGGTATGTAAACAACAAATTTTAGCTGGAGGCGAGCAAATACGAAAGCCCTATAAAAATGCCTACAGTAATTTTAATATTAATAATAAAAACTTTATTGTCACAATTTAACAAGTTAGATTTACGAATAATTCTGTCCTAAATATAATTGTACTATTGTGAAAGTAGGGGAAGCCCAGATGTAGAAAACCTATACAATTAGGTCTATCTGTCCTGCTCTACCTTGGTTTTATTGGTTTTTTAGCATATTAATTGTATTTATTTCGAATTAAACGAAGTATTTCCTTACTGTTTTTCAGGGAGATAATTTTATATATTTTATTTAAAAATATATTTTTTAAATTTCTATTGAGAATTGTTTAACATCGTCAGGTTACTTATTCCAAAAATGAGAGACAACAAAAACAAAAGATTTTTAAAAATTTCTGTTTCTATGCTGTGCTGCTAAATAAGATTTTTCACTGCCGTGCATTAAGTACTGACTTTCCAGGATTTATAAAGTTTCACGAAAATAAAGTAATCGAGAAAAAAAGAACTAGTGAATAGCATAAATAAATAATAGTTTAGTTAAATTAGATGGAAAGTAGTTAGTAGTTAGTAGGCGTATAATATTATCATTATCATATTTTAAACTATTGTGATATTGTTAACGGACCCTGTATAACTGTAGCTGTTTCAAGTCGAGTACAAAAATTACAAAATTCCTGTATTCGCTTAATATATGGTATTCGCAAATATGAACATATCAGTCGGGCTTTCAACCAATCAGGATGGTTAGATAGTTTAACCAATCAATAGGTTATCTGCGAGTAACAGAAGATATTTACATATGATGTGTTTATATTACTATGTCTTATTACTAAAATTTACGACGTGGTGTATTTGAGAGAGTCTATAAATGGCAATCTCTTTCTCTTTATTGTATACTTAAATCTACTAATATAAACGTTCTTTAGTATGTACTTTTGTAGTCGCCAATTTATGTATTAGAGTTAAGTTAAAGTTAGTTGAATAGTTGAACAAACTGAACCTCGCCTTTTTGAATATTCACTTTCATTTTTTTGATTTGATTTGTCAATCTCGCATATGAAATGTGAGTGTGCAAATATTGTCCTTACTATTATTATTATTACTATTGTTATTATTATTAATGATCGGTAGCTAGTTGATGTTATCTGACGCTATCTATGATAATATAATAAAATTATTATTATATGCAATTTTTAAGCTTATTTATATAAAAGTTTGAAATGTAATACCCCTATCCACATACACGCCCAGATTTTGGACCTCATTGACTACTGGTAGCTGAACATTTGAAATTTGTACACGAAAATTAGATGAAACCTTAAAAGCATTTTTGCCACAATTTTTGCCAAATATTATTATATAAGATTTGGAAGCATTTAATTTTAAGTTGTGATCCTGTGAAAAGTTAGCAATACTTCAAGTTATCAATATTTTTCAAAATCAAGGAACATTTTGGCGTGGAAATGGAAGATACAGTTAGAAATCATCAGCATATTGCTGTAATTTCACTGTTTTATACAAGATAGCTAGCAACATATAAAGAAAAGAGCAATGTTCAAAATGACCCAAAATGAAATCACGGACACACGTAAACTTTTGGAAGATTTTGGATACTAACGGCAATATACTTATAGGCCTGAGATCTTTAAATTCATTTAGAATACTTATCTTTGCTAAGAGTAATTACTTTTTTCCAGATTGTAGGATAAACATTTAAACTGCAACTGGTGATAATATTAAGTAATGGCTTTAAACAAAAAGTCATGAATTTTGGATGTGAATCTTTTAAAGAAAAAGCATTTTCACCAATTTAATTAAAATGAATAGTTTATTAAAGTAAGTTTTAATTTAGATTCGATCTTATCATGTTTACGTGACTTATGAAATTGTATTTCCTCATTACATGTTGTGTTAGCTGTATAAATTAAATTTGCAAAGTACTTATTAATAGCCGCTGAATCAGAAAACTTATCAAGAACATCAGAATCCCTGTAACGGTCCAGATTTTATTTATTTGCGCCCCTCTAAAATACTTTATTCTTTTTTTATTTTAGATATTTACAGTGGGCTTTAACCCTTTCTTTCATGAGCAGTTTGAAGTTATTCGTAATGCATATCGCAAAAAGTTTATCCTGTATATTCCCTATTAAAAGAACTGGTTTACAAAAGACTATATTTTTATTGAAAATGTCCATTTTCTTATCTACATCAGGTGTGTACTAAATTTGATCCCAATTTAATTGACTTGCATCAAAGTGAAATTGATTTAAACCTATATTTTCATAATTTCTATATTGGATTCGTTTAATGCTATTATTATTTATTCATAGGAAAATCTAATACTGAAAATACCAGATTTTAGTTAGCTATATTTTCTGATATATTTATAACACCCGATTTTTTTCTTATAGAGGGTATATTAAATCTATAAGACTTGAATCTTTGTGGTCAAATTATGTATTAATACATAAACTAATACAATTATGTGTTCATCAATCAATTCTTCACCAAAAAATCAATATTAAAATCTTCCACAAATATACCTGATCATAGAAAGGAATAGCTGAACCAAATATTTGCTCCAATCAATCAAAAAAATAATCAATATTCTGATGGTAGACGATAATTAGTGATAAATATAATTTGACATATTTATGTTAAATTTATTACTATCAACTCAAATTCATTTGACAAAATGTTAAAATGAATAATTTCCATTATAAAAAAAAAGAAAAACAACCAAAACGAAACGCCTACTTATAGTCTTATTACTACATAGTCTTGTTCTCTTTAATAAAATTGTCTTTAAAAAATGTCCTAATTACCTTTATCAGAAAATTAAGTTTAGATATTATGACGCTCATGTTTTGGACTTAAGAAATAAGCATTTTATTACACCTCCTCTTCATAAAACTGTTTTATTTGAGAGGAGCTTTAGTTACTGTATTCATCTGCAATATAATAAAATTCCTCCTTTAGAGTTAAAATATATTTCACCTTCTATATTTAAACGAAAAATAAGCAGTTATATTACTGATCTCTGTTAGCCTAGAGTGTTGTTAAATATCTATTCTTTAACTTATTGTAAATTTCATAAGTCTGTGTGGTTATCAAACGTTGTAATGTTAATCGGTTGTGCATATAGGCAGTTAGAACTGAATATTTTGTAACTATGCAATTATTATTTAAGATACATTTTGAAATTCTTTGTAATATCTAACCTCAAACTGATTTGTATGGTTAAGCTAGGAAGTAAGCTTCAACTTCGCCATTTAGAATTTACCAATTGTAAATTTTAATAAAGACATTATTATTATTATTATTATTATTATTATTATTATTATTATTATTATTATTATTATTATTATTATTATTATAGGTGTTACTGGTACATATACGAAAATTTGATATATGTATTATTAAGTAAATGCCCGACGTATTACATCGAAATGTTACAGCGTTACTCGTACGCCACCATTTATCCCCGTCGCGTTGTTTCTCGAGCTCGTGCGTCGACGCGTACTTCGGAGAAAATCGTCTGACTCTCCGAAGTTTCTGAGCAATTCGATATGATTCGATGGTTGCTAGTATACAGGGTTACTGGTAATTCGATACATTCCTTTGGAGATGTGATAGGGGAGGGGGTAAGAAGTAAATTGAACCCTATTATGTATTATGCAAAAGTTGATAGTTTTCGACATATTTAATTTTTTCTGTTTTTCTTCAAAATGTAGACCTTAGTGGTTTAAAAGGCAGTTTCCAGAAAATCCGCTGTATATTTTTTTAACTTTTAAGGCAAAATACATGCTCAACACAATAGTGTTACGTTTGTAATGGCAAAAGTCCCGCAAATAGTTGTAACCATAGGTAAATTCTCGATGCAAAGTGTAATTTTTTTTTCTTAAATTAAATACTACACTTTCTAGTGGATATTTTTTGAAAAAAAATTATGCTACATTCTTCAAAATGTACGTAAAACTTTCTTATTATCTAAGCTAACTCATAGGCTATAAATGCTACCAAAAATTTTAACAGAATTTTGTATTTTTATTATTAATAGTAAGAACGCACTTGAAAAATGCCAAGTGGTATTTACTTCTATGGTATTTAAGTACTATAGCAACAATTTATTTTTTTAATTTTATTGTTAAAAATTTGATGTGTAGATAGTCTGACAGCAATAATTGTTGTGGAAAGTAGTTAAATTACGAGTTTCGAGTTTATTTTTCTCGTGTTTTCAAAGAAGGTATTCTATTGGTTTCTGCGCTATGGCCACGTTTTCTAACGCTGAATATGCAGATATTATGTTTGTTTATGGGTTTTGCAATGGTAATGCCGCGGAGTCTCGCCGAGAATACCAACGTCGCTTTCCGAACCGCAGCATTCCAAATGTCCGTGTTTTCGCTTCGACCTACCGAGCTATCGCTGAAACTGGATCCGTAAAACCAAGAAGAGGTGACGTTGACGCTCCTCGCGTATATCGAGCAGAAGATGAGGAGGAAATATTAAGATATTTTGAAGACGATCCAACCACATCCACTAATGCCGTAGCGCAGCAAACAGGATCATCACAATGGAAAGTTTGGTCCACGATTCGGCAAATGGGAAGCCATCCTTACCATTATACGCCTGTCCAAGGATTGGAAGAAGGGGACCCGATAAGAAGGGTAGAATTCTGCAGATTTATTATAAATTCTGATGCAGACAATAGAACTTTTTTAACCGACATTTTGTGGACGGACGAGTCAAAGTTTAGTCATGAGGGCATTACAAATTTTCATAACCTTCATTTTTGGGCCGAAGAAAATCCCCGTTTAACAAGAGAAACCAGTTTTCAAAGAAAGTTTTCTGTAAATGTGTGGATGGGACTTATTGGCCGGGATGTAATAGGACCACATTTTTTTCCCAGACCATTTAAACGGGGATATTTATGAAAATTTTTTACGACATGACCTACAAGATCTTTTTAACGATATTCCTCTTGCCGTTAGAGGACGAATGATATTTCAACATGACGGCTGTCCAGCTCATTTTCGGCGGTCAGTTCGGCAGTTCCTGGATGAACGTTTCCCGAATCGTTGGATTGGTAGGTCAGGTCCAATAGCTTGGCCAGCACGAAGCCCTGACTTAACCCCGCTTGATTATAGCATATGGGGTCAAATGAAAGCACTGGTTTATGCAACCCCAATAATTACCCGGGAAGATCTTATCCAAAGAATAACCAACGCTGCCCAGCATATCAGGAATACCATAACAACTAGAACAACAAAGACTGAAATGAGAAGGCGCTGCCGAGCCTGTATTCGCAATAGAGGCTCTCATTTTGAACAAGATTTATGAAGGTAAATACTGATAAATGCGTTACTTTACAATTTATAATAAAAATACAAAACCATGTCACCTAACTTTTAGGCATTTGTATCCTGTGAGCTAGCTTAGGTAATAAGGAAGTTTTAAGGAAATTTTGAAGAATGTAGCATAATTTTTTTTCAAAAAATATCCACTAGAAAGTGTAGTATTTTATTTAAGAAAAAAAAATTACACTTTGCATCAAGAATTTACCTATGGTTACAACTATTTGCGGGTTTTTTGCCATTACAAACGTAACACTATTGTGTTGAGCATGTATTTTGCCTAAAAAGTAAAAAAAATATACAGCGGATTTTCTGGAAACTGCCTTTTAAACCACTAAGGTCTACATTTTGAAGAAAAACAGAAAAAATTAAATATGTCGATAACTATCAATTTTTGCATGATACATATTAGGGTTCAATTTACTTCTTACCCCCTCTCCTATCACATCTCCAAAGGAATGTATCGAATTACCAGTAACCCTGTATAATAAAGGCGGATAATTAATTAATCAAGCAACGTACCGCAAAATGTACTCACACCGCGCTCAGTATTTTATGTTCGCTTGTCTTGTTGCTGTTCGTAGTGGTTGTAAAATTTTGTATTTCGTGCGTCCAGAGATACTATTTGTCATAAAATTGACCAAATCAAATTAGTGTTCAAGAAGAATGGAGCGCTGGCTTAAAGGTGTAGCAAAAAATGTGGTTCGCTTGGATGATGCGTCAAATTCAGATCAAGGTGATATGACGGCGTCAAGTTCTAGTTTTATGGTTTCAAGTAGTAAAACATCTAATGACATACTGAAGGTGAAAAAACGAAAGTATGACGAATCATACATTAATCTCGGATTTGTTGATTCCAACGGCTCACCTCTTTGTATATTGTGCAGCAAACTCCTTTCTAATAGTTCGATGGTATCTGCTGAGATGCGCCGACATTTAGAAACTGTATATCCCGACTTCAAAAACAAAAGTAAATAATTTTTTCTACGTAAAAAAGAATAATTATTAAGAAGCCAAAAAACTATGACGTATGCGACTCAGACTGTGAATGAAAAGGCCACGGTGGCATCGTATTTGGTTAGTTACCGCATTGCCCAAGCAGGAGAAGCGCACACTATCGCTAAAAAGCTAATAAAACCATGTGTGCTAGACATAACAAAATGTATGCTTGACGAAAGATCTGTAAAGCATCTTTCTAAAGTACCGCTTTCGAACGACACAGTTACGCGCCGAATTGGGGATATCGCAGCAAACATAAAACAAGAACTGGCCGTATTTTCGAAACCATGCGAGAATCTTCGAATGCGAACAAAGTCGAGCGGCAAAATTCGCACACGAATTAAAAAGTGCATTTTTGAACAGCATTCGAAATTTCATTCGCATACGAACATGAAATGTAGTGGCAACGTAGCAAAGTCGAGTGCTATTGGAGGCCATGTCAAAAGGGATGAAGACGATAAAGATCTTTTAACCTAACCTAAAATTTAAGTTTAAAAACATCAGGGAATTTTGAGGTTTTTTTCATGGCGTATCTTGGGTTTTTCGAATTGACTTTTTTTAAGATAGATTCAAAAAATAAAAAATATTGTGGTTTTGTGTCGAGTGAGCAAAAGAAAGAACTAATTTCATTTATGGAAGAGCACCCGGACTTAAAGTCGGGCAAATTCACCCAAGATTTTTTAGCTAAAACTGCACAAGCCTTGTGGATAAAAGAAGCGGACAGTAGGTGCGAAAAAGTTCGCATACGAAGCGGTCGAAAATACGAATATCGATTTTTCGTGCGAAATCCTCTAAGTTCGTATGCGAATCAAAGTCGAATGGTTTCAAAAATACGGCCCCTGGTTTCACGACTTCAAAATAACAAATTCGTCTTGCAAATGGATGAGTCGACTGATGTTGCTGAACTGGCCATCTTGCTAGTAATTGTGCGATATCCATATAAACATTCACTCGAAGAAGACTTGCTTATGTGCTCATCGCTGCCTACAAACACAACTGGAGAAGAAATTTTTAACACGATTAACATATTTTTTGAAGAAAACCAACTCGATTGGAATGATTGCATTGATATTTGTACCGATCGAGCCAAGGCAATGACAGGTAGAACAGCAGGAGCAGTATCACAAATAAAAATAAAAGCGCCAAATTGTAGTTCCAGCCACCGCATCCTGCATAGACAATCACTCGCGGTTAAGAAAATGCGACCAAATCTAAAATTAGTTCTTGATGAGTCAGTAAAAATAATTAATTTTGTCAAGTCACGTCCACTATAATCTCGATTGTTCTCAATATTATGTGAAGATTATGGTAGCGATCATAAAACACTATTGCTCCATACTGAAGTGAGATGGTTGTCTCGGAGTAAAACTTTGACAAGGCTTTTTGAACTAAGAAGAGAATTAGAAGCTTTTCTTATAGATCTTTTAATTTAAAAGACCTTTTGTCCGATAAAAGCTGGTTATTTAGACTGGCATTTTTAGCAGACAAATTTAGAAAACTTAACGAATTAAACCTTTCACTACAAGGAAAACAAACAACAGTTTTCAATGTTAACAACAAAATAACTGCCTATTAATAATTTTAATTGATTATAACTGCCTATAAGAAAATTAGATTTTTGAATTACTTGTTTTGGTAAGAGAGAAATTGAAAGCTTTTCATTGCTAAGTGAGTTCCTTAGTCACCTTAGTCTTAGTGATACAGATATATTTCAAAATGAAATATTTGTTAAATTGGTGTAATATCTCAATGATCTGCAAGGGACTTTTGAATATTACTTTCCTGAAGAACAAAATACAAAACTGAAAATAAACTCATGAATTTAAAACCCTTTTTCATCTAAATTGCAAAAGCCTGAAAATATGTCAAATCAGATCTATGAATCATTTCTAGAAATGATCATCAATTTTTTCACCAAAAATTGATTTTTTTCGAAATCAAACGAAGTATACTAGCGTCTTATTTGGGTCACCTAAATTACCAAAACACCGGGTTATAACAGGATCCGAGCAGAACTAAGGGAATGAGAGCACTTTGAAAATCCTGAAAAAGTCGTTTTCGACGTCCGTTTTTGAGGCCAAAAATGGGCATCGAAAATGCCATATCTCGGCTATCGTAGAAGCTACGACTTTGCGGATGGTCTCGTTGGATTCAGAACGACGAAACTAAGACAAAACCGTTGGAATTTTCCCGATAGCTCCTATAGAAACCGAGATATCGACCTTCAAAGTTTGGAATTTTTCATTTTTCGGGTATACCCCCCGTATCGAATTTTTTCACCAAAAATTGATTTTTTTCGAAATCAAACTAAGTATACCAGCGTCTTATTTGAGTCACCTAGATTACGAAAACACCGGGTTATAACAGGATCCGAGCAGAACTAAGGGAATGAGAGCACTTTGAAAATCCTGAAAAAGTCGTTTTCGACGTCCGTTTTTGAGGCCAAAAATGGGCATCAAAAATGCCATATCTCGGCTATCGTAAAAGCTACGACTTTGCGGATGGTCTCGTTGGATTCAGAACGACGAAACTAAGACAAAACCGTTGGAATTTTCCCGATAATTCCCATAGAAGCCGAGATATCGACCTTCAAAGTTTGGAATTTTTCATTTTTCGGATATACCCCCCCGTATCCAAAAATTGATTGATTGACTACGACTTTGCCGATGGTCTCGTTGGATTCAGAACGACGAAACTAAGACAAAACCGTTGGAAATTTCCCGATAGCTCCTATAGAAGCCGAGATATCGACCTTCAAAGTTTGGAATTTTTCATTTTTCGGATATACCCCCCCGTATCGAATTTTTTCACCAAAAATTGATTTTTTTCGAAATCAAACTAAGTATACCAGCGTCTTATTTGTGTCACCTAGATTACGAAAACACCGGGTTATAACAGGATCCGAGCAGAACTAAGGGAATGAGAACACTTTGAAAATCCGGAAAAAGTCGTTTTCGACGTCCGTTTTTGAGGCCAAAAATGGGCATCAAAAATGCCATATCTCGGCTATCGTAAAAGCTACGAGTTCGCGGATGGTCTCGTTGGATTCAGAACGACGAAACTAAGACAAAGCCGTTGAAATTTTCCCGATAACTCCCATAGAAGCCGAGATATCGACCTTCAAAGTTTGGAATTTTTCATTTTTCGGGTATACCCCCCCGTATCGAATTTTTTCACCAAAAATTGATTTTTTTCGAAATCAAACTAAGTATACCAGCGTCTTATTTGTGTCACCTAGATTACGAAAACACCGGGTTATAATAGGATCCGAGCAGAACTAAGGGAATGAGAGCACTTTGAAAATCCGGAAAAAGTCGTTTTCGACGTCCGTTTTTGAGGCCAAAAATGGGCATCAAAAATGCCATATCTCGGCTATCGTAAAAGCTACGAGTTCGCGGATGGTCTCGTTGGATTCAGAACGACGAAACTAAGACAAAGCCGTTGAAATTTTCCCGATAACTCCCATAGAAGCCGAGATATCGACCTTCAAAGTTTGGAATTTTTCATTGAAAATCCAAAATGGGCATCAAAAATGCCATATCTCGGCTATCGTAAAAGCTACGACTTTACGGATGGTCTCGTTGGATTCAGAACGACGAAACTAAGACAAAACCGTTGGAATTTTCCCGATAATTCCCATAGAAGCCGAGATATCGACCTTCAAAGTTTGGAATTTTTCATTTTTCGGATATACCCCCCCGTATCGAATTTTTTCACCAAAAATTGATTGTTTTCGAAATCAAACTAAGTATACCAGCGTCTTATTTGAGTCACCTAGATTACGAAAACACCGGGTTATAACAGGATCCGAGCAGAACTAAGGGAATGAGAGCACTTTGAAAATCCTGAAAAAGTCGTTTTCGACGTCCGTTTTTGAGGCCAAAAATGGGCATCAAAAATGCCATATCTCGGCTATCGTAAAAGCTACGACTTTGCGGATGGTCTCGTTGGATTCAGAACGACGAAACTAAGACAAAACCGTTGGAATTTTCCCGATAACTCCCATAGAAGCCGAGATATCGACCTTCAAAGTTTGGAATTTTTCATTTTTCGGATATACCCCCCCCCGTATCGAATTTTTTCACCAAAAATTGATTTTTTTCGAAATCAAACTAAGTATACCAGCGTCTTATTTGAGTCACCTAGATTACGAAAACACCGGGTTATAACAGGATCTGAGCAGAACTAAGGGAATGAGAGCACTTTGAAAATCCTGAAAAAGTCGTTTTCGACGTCTGTTTTTGAGGCCAAAAATGGGCATCAAAAATGCCATATCTCGGCTATCGTAAAAGCTACGACTTTGCGGATGGTCTCGTTGGATTCAGAACGACGAAACTAAGACAAAGCCGTTGAAAATTTCCCGATAACTCCCATAGAAGCCGAGATATCGACCTTCAAAGTTTGGAATTTTTCATTTTTCGGATATACCCCCCCGTATCGAATTTTTTCACCAAAAATTGATTTTTTTCGAAATCAAACTAAGTATACCAGCGTCTTATTTGAGTCACCTAGATTACGAAAACACCGGGTTATAACAGGATCCGAGCAGAACTAAGGGAATGAGAGCACTTTGAAAATCCTGAAAAAGTCGTTTTCGACGTCTGTTTTTGAGGCCAAAAATGGGCATCAAAAATGCCATATCTCGGCTATCGTAAAAGCTACGACTTTGCGGATGGTCTCGTTGGATTCAGAACGACGAAACTAAGACAAAGCCGTTGAAAATTTCCCGATAACTCCCATAGAAGCCGAGATATCGACCTTCAAAGTTTGGAATTTTTCATTTTTCGGGTATACCCCCCCGTATCGAATTTTTTCACCAAAAATTGATTTTTTTCGAAATCAAACTAAGTATACCAGCGTCTTATTTGAGTCACCTAGATTACGAAAACACCGGGTTATAACAGGATCCGAGCAGAACTAAGGGAATGAGAGCACTTTGAAAATCCTGAAAAAGTCGTTTTCGACGTCCGTTTTTGAGGCCAAAAATGGGCATCAAAAATGCCATATCTCGGCTATCGTAAAAGCTACGACTTTGCGGATGGTCTCGTTGGATTCAGAACGACGAAACTAAGACAAAACCGTTGGAATTTTCCCGATAACTCCCATAGAAGCCGAGATGTCGACCTTCAAAGTTTGGAATTTTTCATTTTTCGGATATACCCCCCCCGTATCGAATTTTTTCACCAAAAATTGATTTTTTTCGAAATCAAACTAAGTATACCAGCGTCTTATTTGAGTCACCTAGATTACGAAAACACCGGGTTATAACAGGATCTGAGCAGAACTAAGGGAATGAGAGCACTTTGAAAATCCTGAAAAAGTCGTTTTCGACGTCCGTTTTTGAGGCCAAAAATGGGCATCAAAAATGCCATATCTCGGCTATCGTAAAAGCTACGACTTTGCGGATGGTCTCGTTGGATTCAGAACGACGAAACTAAGACAAAACCGTTGGAATTTTCCCGATAATTCCCATAGAAGCCGAGATATCGACCTTCAAAGTTTGGAATTTTTCATTTTTCGGATATACCCCCCCGTATCGAATTTTTTCACCAAAAATTGATTTTTTTCGAAATCAAACTAAGTATACCAGCGTCTTATTTGTGTCACCTAGATTACGAAAACACCGGGTTATAACAGGATCCGAGCAGAACTAAGGGAATGAGAGCACTTTGAAAATCCGGAAAAAGTCGTTTTCGACGTCCGTTTTTGAGGCCAAAAATGGGCATCAAAAATGCCATATCTCGGCTATCGTAAAAGCTACGACTTTGCGGATGGTCTCGTTGGATTCAGAACGACGAAACTAAGACAAAACCGTTGGAAATTTCCCGATAGCTCCTATAGAAGCCGAGATATCGACCTTCAAAGTTTGGAATTTTTCATTTTTTGGGTATACCCCCCCGTATCGAATTTTTTCACCAAAAATCGATTTTTTTCGAAATCAAACTAAGTATACCAGCGTCTTATTTGGGTCACCTAAATTACCAAAATACCGGGTTATAACAGGATCCGAGCAGAACTAAGGGAATGAGAGCACTTTGAAAATCCTGAAAAAGTCGTTTTCGACGTCCGTTTTTGAGGCCAAAAATGGGCATCAAAAATGCCATATCTCGGCTATCGTAGAAGCTACGACTTTGCGGATGGTCTCGTTGGATTCAGAACGACGAAACTAAGACAAAACCGTTGGAATTTTCCCGATAGCTCCCATAGAAGCCGAGATATCGACCTTCAAAGTTTGGAATTTTTCATTTTTCGGATATACCCCCCCGTATCGAATTTTTTCACCAAAAATTGATTTTTTTCGAAATCAAACTAAGTATACCAGCGTCTTATTTGAGTCACCTAGATTACGAAAACACCGGGTTATAACAGGATCCGAGCAGAACTAAGGGAATGAGAGCACTTTGAAAATCCTGAAAAAGTCGTTTTCGACGTCCGTTTTTGAGGCCAAAAATGGGCATCAAAAATGCCATATCTCGGCTATCGTAAAAGCTACGAGTTCGCGGATGGTCTCGTTGGATTCAGAACGACGAAACTAAGACAAAGCCGTTGAAATTTTCCCGATAACTCCCATAGAAGCCGAGATATCGACCTTCAAAGTTTGGAATTTTTCATTTTTCGGGTATACCCCCCCGTATCGAATTTTTTCACCAAAAATTGATTTTTTTCGAAATCAAACTAAGTATACCAGCGTCTTATTTGTGTCACCTAGATTACGAAAACACCGGGTTATAACAGGATCCGAGCAGAACTAAGGGAATGAGAGCACTTTGAAAATCCTGAAAAAGTCGTTTTCGACGTCCGTTTTTGAGGCCAAAAATGGGCATCAAAAATGCCACATCTCGGCTACCGTAAAAGCTACGACTTTGCGGATGGTCTCGTTGGATTTAGAACGACGAAACTAAGACAAAACCGTTGGAAATTTCCCGATAGCTCCTATAGAAGCCGAGATATCGACCTTCAAAGTTTGGAATTTTTCATTTTTCGGGTATACCCCCCCGTATCGAATTTTTTCACCAAAAATTGATTTTTTTCGAAATCAAACTAAGTATACCAGCGTCTTATTTGAGTCATCTAGATTACGAAAACAGCGGGTTATAACAGGATCCGAGCAGAACTAAGGGAATGAGAGCACTTTGAAAATCCGGAAAAAGTCGTTTTCGACGTCCGTTTTTGAGGCCAAAAATGGGCATTAAAAATGCCATATCTCGGCTATCGTAAAAGCTACGACTTTGCGGATGGTCTCGTTGGATTCAGAATGACGAAACTAAGACAAAACCGTTGGAATTTTCCCGATAGCTCCTATAGAAGCCGAGATATCGACCTTCAAAATTTGGAATTTTTCATTTTTGGGGTATACCCCTCCGTATCGAATTTTTTCACCAAAAATTGATTTTTTTCGAAATCAAACTAAGTATACCAGCGTCTTATTTGAGTCACCTAGATTACGAAAACAGCGGGTTATAACAGGATCCGAGCAGAACTAAGGGAATGAGAGCACTTTGAAAATCCTGAAAAAGTCGTTTTTGACGTCCGTTTTTGAGGCCAAAAATGGGCATCGAAAATGCCATATCTCGGCTATCGTAAAAGCTACGAGTTTGCGGATGGTCTCGTTGGATTCAGAACGACGAAACTAAGACAAAACCGTTGGAATTTTCTCGATAGCTTTAATAGAAGCCGAGATATCGACCTTCAAAGTTTAGAATTTTTCATTTTTCGGGTATACCCCCCCGTATCGAATTTTTTCACCAAAAATTGATTTTTTTCGAAATCAAACTAAGTATACCAGCGTCTTATTTGAGTCACCTAGATTACGAAAACAAAATTGCATTGCCAAAATGTTTTTGTATTTTGCAAATTTAAAATTAATAACAATAAACCAAAAGTGTCTAAGACCAACTGATCGGTACAATGCGTGATCGATAATACAAAAATTCGAGCAAAAACTAAACATAAACAGAGAATGAAAAACAAACCCATATTCACTTTTTTTATTGTGTATGTCCCTTGTTTTTGAGTGTATCGAAAAAAGTTCTTTGAAAAAAATGTATATTTCACCGAGTTCTATACACAGTTAAAAAAAAAGTATCAACTTAAAAATCACCCTGTATAGTATTTATGTCAAAAATGAACAAGTACTAGCAAATAATTAGATGTTTTATTTCTGGTTTTAAAAATGAATTTTCTTGTTTATTTCAAATAATACATTATAAAACTTAAAAAACTAACAACAAAAATAATTAATAACTTTAATTATTAAAAAATATAATTATTCAGAAGATATTGGCAGATTTTCCCAGAAAACAAGTCTATTCTTCGGCATTATCGGTCCCAGCTTCTGAATTAAGGTTTTCTTTCTAAAAGAAAGATTCAGATACTCCACTCGGCGCAACATTTGGACTAGGCATTGGCATCTCATTAAGGGCAGTTTCATTAAGGAAAGGCCTTTTAATTTTTTCACCGCCAAAATTCTTTATATATTTTAAAAATTTACAGCCGCGTTCTGCACGAATCGATACAATATTGGACATGTATGGCCTTTCGCTATTTATTTTTTTGTTATTTATTTTATACATACTTGAATAATCTTTCCATTTGTAAAAATCCGTATATTGCATTGATTTTACTACAACTTTGCCCGAATTTGCTTTTTGTACCGCGGCTTCACAGCCATTAAAATCATATACTTTTCCTGCAGATTTTAAAGATTTTTCAACACCATGGTGAAATGTGTCGCAGACATAAAAGAGTGTCCTGGCTCGAAGTATTTGATTATTATCTCTTGCGTCGCTACTTCATCTGAGTTTACGATATGAATCAAAAATGAAAAAATGCCCAGTTCTTATTTTGTGCGGCGCAATTATCCGCCCAAATAGTTATTTTAGAAGTATCTCTATGAAATAGAAAGAAAGAATAAAAAGTACTTATAATATCTTCCTTATTGTGGCCTGATAGAGCTTCGTGCCAAATAAAGCATAGGGAAAAATATTTGTTTGCTTCTTTCCTACCCTTATGGAGCTTTCATGATAAGCAATTAACCGTGGTGTGAAAAGTACTAGCTTAAACATATCAACTCTTGGAGCATTATAATTTTCTGCAGGTCCACAGAAACACAAATGGTGCTCGAGGCAAATTCAGTTTCTGCATCTATCCTATATGCTTCTCGGGAGTCTTTGGCTCTCTTTATATGTTTTAAATATTCAGTACACGATGTGCAACTGTCAAAAACTTCGGGTTTATTTGTATGTTCTTTATTATGAATATTAAAGTTTTCACATTCTTTGTGACCAAGTTTCGTGAAACGTATATGCATATTTTTAACTACTTTTCGATATAAATCATACGAAAGTTTCAAATCTGGATATTTTAAAGCAAAATCGTCAAATATTTCTTTAATTGTTAAATCATTTGGGAGATAGCGAACATTTGGCGCATGTTCTCGGCGGTAATGGGATATCGTTGGATTAAAAGATTCAATGTGTTTTTTTATTGGGGCCTCATCAATTTTCTTTAATGAGGACGCTCTACCCCTTCCGTCTTGAATGTTTATGCAACCCGTTTCTTTCCTTGAAAGAATTTTATAAACTGCACTATCATTTTTTTCATGGTATCCTAATGTAGTGAGAAAGAATGGCTTACACACCAGTTCGCGGATTCCTTTGCCATTTGGAAGGGAGTATTTAATAGACATGTTTCTTTTTAGCTCATCGTTTTTGGTATAATGTCGCTTTATGGCTTTCTTAGATGCGTGAGCTATTAAAAAGAGGTGCTGGTCTTTCCATGTCATATTAACAAACTGATCATGAATTTCTTTTTGCCTTTCTTCTGTGATTTTATTTATGCATTTATTTTTACATTTATTTTTTTCACATGGCGGTTTACGAAGCGGGTGCTTCCCTTTTTGTTTTTTCCTTCTAATCTCTTCAATTTCTTCCCTGCTTCTTTTTGACTTACGTTTTCGTATGGTACCTCTTTTTGTCAGTTGCAGAATATCATTACATTCGTCGCTTAGATGGTCTACTTCTTCTATCTCAACATTTTCCTCAATAGTATAATTTGTGACCTAAAAATATACATATCTATATATAAATTTTACTTATCCAATACATATCTAATTAAATATCAATACATATCTAATTAAATTGGATACAAGCATGGAATCATTGTTCAAAACAATTTCACTAAATGATTTTTGATGCAGGGTTTGTGATGAATATCCACAATTTCAAGCCACAGAATCTTTGGATGTTTTTCTGCCGTTCCCAACAAGGTATTTGTGTGAAACGGGATTTTCAACATATACAGCTACAAAAACAAAATACCGCAATAGACTGGATGCCGAACCAGACATAAGAATTCAACTTTCTTCTATCAAGCCTGACATTACCCAGTTGATGAGGAATAAAAAATAATTACATGCCTCGCATTAAATGAACTTAGGGTTATCATTTGCTTACTAACTCACTACTTACTGTATCTATCTTTTTTTGTGTGATTAATAATAAACAATTCACATATAACTGCTTTTGCTTTTAGTTTAGAGTTTAGGGTTCCGTTAAAAATTTAGTTTTTTAAAAGGGTTCTGTCACAAAAAAAAGTTTGAGTAACACTGGTTTATAGTTTAGTCATTGGTGTACTGCAAATTGATTTTCTTCTAGATTATTCAGTCTACGTGCAGTTAGCGCTAGAGATAGATGATCTATATCATATACTCTATTTAGTTTATTAATTTTACAGACTTTGCCATAGGCTTAATAGAAATATTAGCTACTTTTTTATATTGAAAATTTTAAGATATATTTATTAAATATCATTGTCTTTCTCATACATATTTAAGGTTTTCAACCTTACATATTACCAGTTGAGTACTTCTCAATAAATAATAAAAAAATTTTAAAAGAATTTAATACCAAAGATTCCGCCTGGATTTTAAAAGCGGGCTATAATTTAATAAAAATATTTCATTTAAGTCCTGCGCAAAATACCGCGGAATTTTTCATAACGCTTTTATTTCTCCCTGCTTATCATCGTGTAAAATCACGTCTTTGAACGTTCGTAATTTTACATTATTCGCGATAAAACTTGAAACACCGTAGTTTGGACGTAAACTGAAGCATTGTAATAATTGATTTGGAGTAACATTGTTGATGAAAATAGTGCAATGGCACGCTATCGGCTAATTCAAATGAACAAAGGTCCTTTAATTACTTTTAAATATTCTCTTTTTTGCTGTTATTTTTAAAACAAAATACTATTAGACAAAATGATTTTTTACTAAGATTTTAAGCTTTTAATTACTAAAATACGCCGACGATTTACAACTTTATGTATAATTTTTCTTACGAAATATACAATGTATTGACGATGAAAGGAACAAAACTTCAAAAAAAAACTTAATGAATATGAAATATCTCATAATCTCGTTAAGTAGAAAGAAATCGTTAAAAAATTTCTTATATTATTGGGAACAAACAAACATTTTATTGTTTTTAATATTTTAAATATTCAAATGAGTCAACACATTAGTATAGTTCCAGGGGCAAAACAATTGGGTATGTTTTTTAATTTTCAGCTTCCTTTTAAATCGCACATAAAAAAACTTAAAAAAAACTATCTGTAACTATTTATTCCTTGAAAAAGACCTGCCATTTAAATTAAGTATATTATATATAACGTATTAATTCAATCTGTATTTGATTATGGATATGTTATTTCATTCATACTCGTAGCTCTCTCACAAAGTCAATACAAAGAGTAGTACTCTTCAGAGCTCTTAGGTACACCTTTTATTAAGTGTTCTTTTTAGATTAGCTCTATTCCTAAAGAATGATAGAATCTTGTCTAGATTAATTAGTTCCAAATATCATATATTATCTTATATAGAATTCTAGGCACCGAAAAGCCACCTTACCTAGGGGACTCTTTATCACTAGTTAAAATTCTGATTTGACTAGAAATAAAAACAAATTTATTACACAACAGAATAGCATGGACTTCTTTTCAAAAAGCTTTTAGATTTGTTGGTTTTCAAATTAAAAATTAAAAGCTGTTCTATGATCTTTTCCTTTAAACAGTGAAGCTGCTGTTCTTGAATGAGTGAAATTTTTATATAAAGTATATTATAAGGCGCGGTGTAATTTTATTTTATTAATTTAATTTCGTTCCACTGTTTAATGTTTTATTTCATTGACAAATTTAATATGATAAATCAAAATTAGTTTTTGCATTTTTGTTAAATTTACATTGTCCTCTGCCTCCATCTTTCCCCATGACCTCAGAACTATACTCTATCTATAGCATTATTATCAATATCTTAAGGAAAATAAGTCAGTATCGCTCTGTTCCTAAGACGAAATAAACTAAAAGACCGTCTTTTGTACATCGTTTTAGGTTTTTCAGGTTTTAAGGTTAAATCATTTCGAACCGATTTATTTTTGACATGATTTGTTGTACCAGTTCTTCATAATCGTGGAATATTCATTTTTCTCTAAGCATATTTTATATCATCTTTTTCACTATGTGATATGCATTTTTTCTTCTTAGGTAAATAAAAATCTTTAATTTAATGTAACTAACTAAATATGCTTTTCGTTAATTAAGAATATTTTAATATTTCATACTAATCCCAGTAATAATACATTTTATACGAATTCTTGCTATTCTAAGTTTAAAAAAAAATACACAATTTTCACACACACGCAGCGTAGCAAGCATGTAGCCCTATGACAAGCAGACGTAAAATAATATTATATTTTGAAATAGCATTTTGCCAGAAAACTCTATTTATCATATGCGCACATTTTTAAGAAAATTCAATTTTTCATATCAAAATAGATTTATTTGTATAACACTTGAGCGAAATAAATTTGGTGTAATGGGGAATAATAATACCATAGTGTAGTACAATAAATTAATATAAATATGTATAAAAACCGATCTTTCTTTTTATTCTTGCAAATCTTTGACTTAAATTATGTATATATAACTTAGTATTTTAGATTTTAGCCTAAATAATTTGACAAAAAATCTATACTCTAAAGTCTTATTACGATAAATAGAATGAGGTATATAGTTTTAGAAGAAATGTGTCAAGTTTAAAACCATTTTTTTAATTAAATTCTAGGTAACGTAAGATAGATCGAGAAGTGATACGTATCTTATTTTAATTCTTTAACAGAATCTGGCGTAAAACCACTCAATTTAAATTACCAAACTGATAATTCAGAGAATAATAATTTTAGCTGTCATTCTGCAGAACGTAAATGAACAAGACCTAATTCGGAAGTAAATCATTGAAATAATAAATTTATTTCTCTGTGTATTAGAAAATAACAGGTTTCCACTAGGATATTTACCAGTTCAGTTTTATTAATTTTATCATGAAACTGCTTTAAGTAGGTTTTCTTAATGAAAATATCTTAATTATTTCATTAATTTATGTAAACATCAGATTTTATAAGTTTATGTTGATGAACCAGTTAGAAACCCATCAGAGTAAACTCTTTGCCTCCAATTTTCTCGAAAACCATCGCTCTGGGCATTGTACAACGGAAGTACCTATTTTGTACGAAAAAGTAAGTAGTTTTCAAAAAACGAACACATGTTGCAAAAAAAAAACATCACAAAACAATCCCCTAATCTTGCAGAAACTACGCTTTCCGATTGTCCAATCGAAATGTATAACTCTTGACAAAAGATTGACTCCACATCAAGAATGGACTTCTACTTAAAAAAATTACCAACATTTTCCCAAATAGATGGATTGGAAGAGAGGTTTTATAGAATGGACAGCAAGTTCGCCAGATTTAACACCATTAGATTTTTATTTGTGGGGTTATCTAAAATCTAAAGTTTATTTGGATAAACCTGAAAGTTTGAAGAATTAAAAAACAGAATTAGAGTCGAAATACAACAAATCAACTCCTCAATAGGCCTCAAACAAAAAGTAAAGTATTACAAGAATTTTAATATCGACTTGGTTACTGTTAGGAAGTTAATGGTCAACAATTTGAACATTTATTTTAATTTTTTGGTTTTGTTTATTTTATAAACTGTTCCAAAAAATCATGGTTATTTATAAAAAATAAAATCGCAAATTTCTTAATAAATATTGAGGTTAGGTATAGGACAGGGTATACAAAATATACTTAAAATTTTATACAGAATTAAAAAATAAAATAAAAAATAGACGTTTCTATTTAAAAAAATTAAGTTAATAGTCGTACCTCAGTTTTAGTTCACCCTGTATACATGAATTCACCATTAAAAAAATAGCAACAAAAAATAAAATTTAACGTGTCTGAACGTTTTTTTTTTTGACACACCCCTTAATTTTAAATAAATTTGTTCCAACTTGCGCGTTCTCACTGTATATTATTAATTATCATAATTTTAAAACTAAAATCGCACACTTACAAACACCCATGCCAAGTCTGGAACTCGAACCCAGGGCTACACGGTTGCTAACGCGCTACCGAGGCATTTTTTGTCTTTAACAGATCCCACTTCTTTTATAATTACTATTTTTTTTTGAGTTTTACTATTCTTTAAGTTTTACTGTACTGAATTATTAAATACATTAATAAACATCTAATTGGTTTATACTTTGTTATTAATTTGTATACCTAATATGCATTTAAATAAACTTAGAAAATGTAATCTCTAAACATTTATTTACATAATATCTATAAATTTGTATGCATTATTTTTGTATTATCAAGGCAATCACCATTAAAATATCTAAATTTCCAACGATGTTTCTTTGCCAATAGGAAGACCTTCTGAAAATTTGCCTCGAGACACGGTCGCTCGTTTCGCCAAATGGCCCCAATTTTCCAAAATTGTTCCCGATTTTTTCCCCTACACGTCCCCCAGCGCGTGGCACTTTATTATCGCTCCCAGCTGCCGGTGACGTCCCGTATTCCCGAGCATAAACGCCCGCCACGCTAGCGGCTTGTATTCCGCCAAAATCGGACGGGAAAAAAACGGGTGATATCTTGTATGCGAGATGCATAGACGCAAACAATTATTGCTTTGTCAGTGCCATTTGTTGAATTACCCGTGTGCGATGAGAAACGGGCGCCTGGAACGATGTCATTTGTTTGGTACGGGTAAGCGGGATTGCCGCTTGAATTGTCTTTCCAAGGCGAGAATTAAATGGACGCTATTTCGGACCTTTGTCTTGGTTCAATGTAATGTTTAACATTACATAGCAGGCTTCAAGTTATGCCATGCTAAACAAAACATGTTTCAAGCAAGCATCAAAAAAAATTTTAGTTAATTACATCTCTATTAGGAAAATCTACATTATTGTGATGAATTCATAACTTATTTTCTTGGATATTCCGTCACTGTTATAGAAAATATCAGTTTAGATAATACCATCAACTAAGGTTATATTGGACGATATTTTTAATTATCTGTCTGTATTTTTATTATACGAAATTAAAGCTATGCATTCTATACTAAAAAGTTAATTGAGTAAACATATTTATATAAGAAAATATTTTAAACATTGTCACGATTATATTTATTTATTTTTTTAATATGCGTCCGATATAACATCGGCCTTGGGGGAATAACGGACGATTCCATTTTTACATTGAAAAAGTACACGTTGAGCCTGGTATCCGGTATTGGTTTTTTTTAAAACATTTATCGGACAATTAAAAAAAAAATTTTTTCACCATGTAGTGTTGTAAACGGATACAAGGTGGTGTAGTAAAAATAAAAGTAAAATTCGATAAAATGGAAATAAACGTCTTTATTCATAAAATAAAATTTTGTAGGAACGTCAAAAAAGAAAACAGAAAAACTTCAAAAATTAGATAAGAAACGAAAATAATATTCTGAAAACGCAAGACCATTATAGGATCTAAGGCAATTCACATCAAAATAACATTTTGCAATCTTTTTTGCAGCGATTTGCGCAACGAATTCTTTAGTCGTTTCTTTCTTAGTCCCTTCATTGTGCATAAACTTAACTATAGCAAAACAGCCTTTTTGTAATGTATGACAAGTTGCTGGAAGCTTAATGTTAGATACTTCCGATGGGGTTTCATCGTTCGGCACTTTAGACCAGGAGTTGTCGTTAACACTATCATTTTCTAAAAAGATCGCAGAGTTTGTAGTCTCATTATTGGCATTTTGTTGAGAGTGATGCGTTTTGATTAATGATATCTGCTTGAGAGGACGATATAGTTGACGTACCACCATTCACTTCGCATAGGTCTTCAAAACCCACCGATTTGCCAGCGGGGACGTTAATCTTCGATTTACGTTTGGGTCTAGTCGTGATTTGATCCAAAGGAACAACAATCGCTTTACCACTTCTGTAAATGATGCTCTCCTTGCATCATCTGTTCCTCCTGCTGATTGTTTCCGAATCCTTTTCAAAACAAAATGTTCTGGATCAAATGGGATTATGCCGGATGCTCGGAAACCAGACCGTATAGTATTCGACATGCTAACCGTTGATTTTTCTAGAAGCTTCTTCAGCAGCGAAGGAAATACAGATTTTGGCACAACCCTTTTATGGGTCCGTTTCCATTCGGTTAGAATTTCTCGTCACACCCGCTTTAGAGGTGCAAATACTGCAACGTCCAAGGGGCTGATATAGGTGTGTCGAATTCTTCGGCAAAAATATTAAACCGAATTTTGTTTTCTGTGCAACTTTTGATAATGCAGTAGGAAAGATGGCTTGCCAGGTTGTTACAAATAAGAATCTTCTTGCCCTCCTCTCGTCGCAGATAGGGAAGGGCTGTTTTGAGAAACTAGTCTTTAAACTATAGAGTATCGAACTATCCACTTAGTGTTCTGTTATATTGCGTGTTTTCGGGTCCACCTTCTATGCAGTCCGGTAGAGCTTTGTACTTTTGTACACAATGTATGAAGGTAAACAAGTGCCATCTCGAGCCGCAGCAAACATAACAGACGTTGATATTTTGAAAAAATCCATTATCCTTCGCGCATGCTTCTCTCCACGAGGAATAAAAACTAGTTTTTTACTGGGATCATCTGTTGTTTCATCCATATTAACAATATTTTCAGGTGAAACTCCGTGGATTATCTTGTTTAAGTGCTCAAAGTATTCTTTAGTCGTGTCTTCTGTGATTTCACTCATTTAATATTTTCACAATTATGGAGTGATAACTCCTTGTGTAGCCCCGTAAAGTGTTCAATCCAGTCATCACCAAATCTATTTTTGTTAAAACATTGTATATTTGTTTGTGGCATATGCGATATTACCCCTGAAAAACACATTTCCAGTTAAAATTTCGATTTCATGCGAAAAGGAAAGACGCAAAATAAGCTTTGAGGTTATGGGTGTCTTTATAAAATTAAAAATAAATAATAATCCCATTGCACCATCTAGCTATCATGCACAGGGTTCACAGGCTAGAGGAATGGCTGAATTGGCTGTCTCAATTTTAACAAAAAAAGTGACTCTAATAATTAATTTTTTGTGAGTTTACCTTGATTTTCTGATCGATCGCGAAATACATGTACGACTGGTAGGTTATCCGTTAATCTAGGGATACTTTTGTTTATAGGAACCAAACTGTCACCCAACATCTGTAGCGCGCGCAATTTGAAATACAACCACATCGTCCGATATAACCTTTGCCATCCGATATAACCGCGATTGACGGTACTATCTCTTACAGTCCAATAAATCTCTAACAACGAAAAACCTATGCTAATAACCTAAATAATGATAAACCTAATCTAATTTATATATTTTTTTAATATAAATTATTATTAAAGATTATTTTTTAATATTAATTTAAATTAAAAAAACAGTTTACTATTAGACAAGAATTAAATAAATTATACATGGTTCAACATCCTTAATTTTTCATTTGTTTTTTACACTTCGTTAATGTTTCTTAAACTACGATTGTCATATTATCTAGTATAAAATATCCGTAATCTAACAACTTAATTACACATACTTTAAGAAAATCTGTACACGGGTGCATAAAAGTGATTTTAGACTGTAACCTACTATATTTTAAAATTTTGTGATAGTTAATAAAAAATTAAGAAATAAGTGAAAAAATTAGGATATATATGCGAACGGAAGCTTTCAGTTTTCGACCAATATAGTTGGTCTTGAGTTTGGCATGAATTGCTTAAACAAGATATTTATCTTATGGGCGCTATCTAGATATGTCGGAGTGTATTCAAGTTGATCAGAAACTTATAACTGGCAAAAGTTAAATAACACTCAATTAAGCACCAAGTAAGCTTCAATAAGTTTTAATAATAAGTAGTCATTTACTTTTAATGTTTTCACATAACTGTTATAAAAATAAACAATCTCTACTTATATATGCTTCGATATATTTAATAATATATAATATTATTAAATATATCGAAGCTTTTAAAAATGATAACAAAATGTACCTGCTAAATATCTACCTTTGCCCACTAAAGTGTTTAGAAATTAAATTTTTGTTCAAAAGTTAATGAATTTATTTTAAAAGAGCTGAAATTAAATGAACCAAACAAAAAAATTACAAGTGTCTCTACTGCAACTGGAGACTGGTGTAAAAGATATTTATAGTACTCCTATGGGAATTTCGGACCCAGACTAGATCACACAAGCAGTCTTTAGCAACAGCAAACATTCCCTACAATAGGGTTTAACCTTTGATTACCAGGTTTTACCAAGAGACCTAACTTAACTGACTTATCTAAGACCACATGTGGCACTTAGCAGGTAACGATATGGAATGGTAGGAAGTTGTAGAGAGTCGTAGGGACCCTAAAAGAATACGTAGAATCTAAGTATGGTTTCCACAGAAAATTGATAATAAAAAATCCTTAACTCAAGAAATTAAGAGGGTTTAAGTATTAGTTAGTGTCTTCATGATAGACAACGTCTTTAAGAGCCACGAAAGGAAACTACATGTTACCGCAAAAGTATGGCGGACTGTCGGCTTTTAAGGAAGGCGTTTTACTCATCAATATCTTTCAGAAATAGATTATGTTTACTGTTAGGTTACAATTTTAGGAGATATTCTCCACTTATCTTTAACAATAATGGCACACATAACCAATATAACACACCACTAAAGGATTTGTTTTCTAAGTAGAAGGAAGACATCAAGAAAAACAACGGCAACAAAGCTGGATCACTATAAATTAATAAAAAACATAGGTTAACCCACTAAATGCAAAAAAGAAGATAGCATGATCGTTCATAATCTGGGATTATACCTTAGTGTCACCACCATGTACAGCCATCTCGTGACAAGAGTGATGAACTATTTCCAATACCCGTAAATCAAGAAAAAAAATTATCCCGCTTATTTATCGAAACCCATAAACAATCTCGCGACAGCCTTTGGTGTTATATTAAATTAAGATGAAATTTATTATTTGTTAACTTACCTTTACTTGTCTTTTGCTTAACTTAATTTGCCTGATCTTTTGGGAAATTAAAAAGTGACTTTTGTTCACCACTTTTATTGGAACAATGAAGATAAACACGTTTATGCACAAGCATTTTAAAACCATAGCCACAGGCGTACGCACTAACCTGCGATTAGAAATTATACACAATACACGTTTGCGGACACTTGCTCTCGTACTATGCGACAAGACGCCGGCGTCTTCTGGAGAGGCATGACTTAAAGATGTTTTAAAATCGGCAATTTCGTTTTAGTTTCTAAACCTCGACTCAGTAAACAAAAGGCACACCGATTTAAGTCGAGTAATACGATTACATCTTAAAAGCTATAGACTACACCAAGTCTTCGTCTAACAATTGGTTCACAAACATTAGTATTACGGACTTGATGAAGACGATTTCTGATTCCTACACCTGTAGCGTCACAAACTCGAAGACTTTTTAAGATAATAAAATGATCATCATGAGCGTTAGTGCCTCTTTAGGGGCCAGTTCCAGGTAGTTTAGTGTAACTTCCAGTTGCCAAAAAAACGTTTTTTGAAATCAACCTGAATCAAGACAACCATAGCAGCAGGTGTTTCTCGACTATACTCTATTTCAGAAGTGTGTAGAGCAATAAAACCTCATTAGGTATGCAAAAGTGGTACCTGGTGATCCACCAATATTTTATGCCACTACCTTAGTTGGGTATTAGTTTCAATGTAAAATTCTTTCTTTTCGTCGATTGCAGGTAGTGCCACCCGGTTTTGGGTCAATTTATGAGTTTTGCCCATTGTTACCCACTGATAAACATTGAAAACGGTTCGCCAAAGGCGTGCAACTAGGACTTGTTTTTTACCTTATAATTAATGTACTTAAATGCTATTTTATTTTAGAAAGTTACTTTTGTTTAAATTTTGAATTATACATTTAGCATTTTCATCAAGGACTTTTGTAGGTCGTCCTGGCTTTTGCTTGGGAGATTCCACTTGACCTGCTTCTTTTCTTTCCCGCAACAATTTGAAAATGGTGGACTTTCCAATTCCACTCATTCCAGAACATTTTTCAACAATTTCTTGCACAGTAAAACTAGGGTAATCGTGCTTTATGCAATCATGTACATTTAAAATAATAACTTTTTCACTCAGCGATAGTGGAGAATTTTTAGTACATCTTTTCGTTGGACTGAATACCTCCATTTTTTAAATATTGAGATAACAATATTGTGATTACACTACAGCGTAGCAGTGACTACTAACGTTTAAAATATGTTTATAACAGCAAGTATTTTTAGCTAAATTATTCGTACCAAAACTTTTAAATGACTCGCTAAATACAGCAAGGCTTTGACAAACATCTGTCAAGTTTAATGTAAACAATAAAAACCCATGACCATCTATGTGGTTTGTGATTATAAAAATTTTGTTTTAATATATTTTATTGAACCCAGTTTTTTTTATTCAAGTAGACCGATTATTGTTGTTAGACATTTTTTAATACATGTTGTATTATTTGTGTGAATGTCATTAGAATAATACATCAAAAAATATTAAAAAAATAAAATAAAGGAAATTATTTATAAAATGTTAGGTATTCCGTCTTTTGTGTTGCTGAGTGTAGTAGTGCTGATCTAAATTCTAATAATTTTAGTTAAATAAAGAACCATCAGTTTTAAAGAATTCTAAAATAGTATCTTTTTTATTAAAAATCAATTAAGGCAAATTAAAGGACTCTCAATATACATTTTAATAACACACCTTTAAATAATCTAAAATGTTTTCATTGAAAAAATAACATTTTAAATATAATCCAATTGGTTTGCTTTCCTCTAAATAAACTCGGCATATATTTTATGCAGTTTTTAAACTACCTAAATAAGTTATTATATTATCTAGAAAACGAAGTGTATTGGTCGAACATATAGAAACTCTAACGATGATAGAAACACGAGCGCTCTCCGATAAATGCGGATATCGGAAGGGAAGCTTTGCGCAAACAAAAGACCGCAGTCGGATGAACCGAAGGGGTAAGGTTGGAATTTTTAATTTATACGAGATGTATTACAGTAAATTTTTGCCTCAAGTTAATATTTAAATTTGCTATGTAAAAACTGGAAAATATCTAAAATATAAAATGTGAACTTTTATAAGCCTTAATAATATATACATTTAGTGTGTAAACTTAATTGAATCATAACATTCTCAACATATTTTATGATGAAGTCTAAATATTTATTAAAAATTCTTGGAATGGTAATTTTATTTTAAAAGATTCTCTAGTTTATATTTTACTTATAACAGTGGCAGCATATACGTCGTTTTATAAATTTTAAATGCCTGGAATATTATAAAATACTACATTAAATCAAAATATGAACAATTAAGCAACTTAGAGGAAATAAAAAACTACTTCAAAAGCCTGAAAAATAAGAACAACATGTCAACTCCTGTGAGCAATTTCAATAAGTTAAATGCCTGGAAAGTTGGAAACTACCTGAGAAGTTTAAAAAAAGTAAATAAATATTTTCAGTTCCTAGAAAACAAAAATATTTTGTAAAATTCATAAAATAAAACGAAAAATGACATGAAATGTCTAAAATATAAATAAAAATTATTTCGAATTCGTGAATATAATTATATGTCTCGAACAAAATCGGTTCTAATATCCTCCTATATAGGACTTCTACAGGGCGTCTCACGAAGAATAGACGCGATTATATATATATTATATTATATTTTATTACGACATTTTAATTTGTGAATAGACGTACTTGCTTTCTTGTTGGTTAAATGTAAATATTTCTGAAACAGTTGAGTTTTGAGATACGGTGTGTTATGCGAAACTTGCTTGGAATTTCGCATATATTTTATAAATGCAATAAAAAATATAGCATTCCATTTAAAAAAATGACCGATGACGTCATATATTTTTTTTTGTTCCACCCTATATACAAAAATTTATGTGAAATAATGCGCAACTCTAAATAAAAATCGACGGACGGAGCTTTTTCTCAAAAAAAACATGTCTCTAATTTTTATCGAATTTATGCGGAACTTTAGGCGGTCACTGTATGTATCATAATATAATATAATTGGATCAATGGATCTTTGCGTTCACGTCACTAAACAATCATTCAACTCAACACAATTGTTTCTCATCCGCTCTCTTTCTAATTTAGACAAATCAAATGAGAAAGAGCACAGAACGTAAGTCTTCAAAATACTCGACCTACTGTCGGAGAGACAGTTATGAGTTAGACAAGGACAAACATCCGATCGCATGTCTATGATAAACTTTCAACATCATTGGCTCC
Source organism: Anthonomus grandis grandis (assembly GCF_022605725.1). Taxonomy (NCBI): domain Eukaryota; kingdom Metazoa; phylum Arthropoda; class Insecta; order Coleoptera; family Curculionidae; genus Anthonomus; species Anthonomus grandis. The sequence continues at coordinate 9,617,152 of NC_065546.1, forward strand.
CCGTCGGGTTTTAAAATCGATTATTTCCTTCCGGGAGGGTGCCCGTTTTCGCAAAAATGTACTAAATATAATACATTTTTTATATAGAAGTATACTGGTATAATATATGTTTTATGTTTAGATATTAAAAAAATAACTTGTTTTCTTCCAATGAACAAAGGAAACCAGGGCTTGTAAATAAAACAAGTTTTAATTTAGAATTTGCTGTAATAGCACCTCGAGTTTAGTACATTTTGTGGAAAGTTCTTTGTACATCTTAGATCTTCGTCTGCAACCACAAGCAACCATGTTTGTTTATGTTCTCGACTTTGCTTTGCCTTGCCAAAGAGGTTTAGAGAAATTTGATTTGTTTTGTTTTCTTATTTACTGTTCATCGTTGTGTTTTGTGTTTCGTTGAAGCTCTATTGAAATAGTTTTTTGCCAAAACTTTTTCTGTTTTACAAACAGTTCTTTCATAAAGACACAAGTTTTTTTCATATTCATCTTTATGAAAATGTACTGGATATGTGGAAAAAATCATTAGAGAAATGTACACCAGAAGTATGGAACGCTAAGGTTTGCCACACTGAAAAAATAATCAAGGACTAGTATGATAGGGAAGTCATTATTGAAGAGATACCCCAAATTCTGATTAGTTTAAACAGTGAAACTAGCTCGGAAGATAGTGACAGTGATTATTCATAACTGAATTTTCTATCTTAAACTTATTGATATGTTTTTGTTCAATGAGAAAAAACTTGTTTTGAAAAAAATTTTTTGGTGTAATAATATTTGGGTTACGGTATAATATACGGGTTGCTCCATTTCTCTTAGCATATTATCATAATATGCTATATCTCTTGTTTGTAAAAAAAAAAGAAAAATTTAAATGGAGGTACAATTGATTCATTTTTTGTTTTTTTTTGTCAATAACTTGTTTTTAGAAATAGGACTGCAATAAAGTAAATAATAATGGTTTTGTTTAAAACGCTCATGAACACATTATAATTATGTCTCAAACCTTTATACAAAGCTTTTCATGAGCTTTAAAGGAATAAAGTTCATGGAAATTTATTGTTATATAATATGTATACTGTCTATTTTCGATGAAAATCTTTCTTTATTAAAAATTGTTATAAATATTTTATTGTGAAGTAAAAAAAAATCTTATTATAACTTTTATGAGGTCCTAAAAGACACTATGTATGAAGTACCTTTGGTCAAAAACTTGGAATTAAAAATAAATATGTATCTCAAAAAATTCTATGAAGTACCTATTGCATTTATAAGTAGAAAAGACGTGAGTAATTTAAAGAAATATTCTACCAGTAATAAAGAACAGCAGGTTGAAATAGACAGCAAACAGCTATAAATAAATTAGCTGCCCTAAAAGTGACAATATACTAAAAACAAATTTCAAAGAATCGCAGATTTCATCTCTGGCGAAAATCGCCGCCACGGAAATTGAGCATAAAAACCTATTATTTTTTTAAGTTTCAAAATTAAATGCCGCCGCCACTGATGCTGGTTTGACAACTGATTGATTCATATAAACATCGACCTTGAACGCGTGATGACGTAAACGCAAAGATCCATTGATCCAACTATATGTACTATATGTACTATAAAGCGTGAGTTGGGAGGAACGCACCAAACTGCAAGTAAATATGGTATACGTGAAAATAATTTAAAGAAGTCCATATGTTCTTATGCATTTTTTTCCTTTTGTTTTGTTGGGATCATCGATTTCAAAATTTAGCATAATTGCCGACAAATAAAATGTCCTACATTAATCTTCTTTTAATTGTAGCTCTGTATGAACAGATGTTAAAAAATACCGCCATAAACCTCCAAACACTCCCTTTCTAAGTGATTAATGCCTTTAGTTGACAAATGCTGTATTTCTATCTCCTGAGTGTCAAATTTCACTGGGTACACCTTATCTTTAAAGCAAAACGACAAACAATAGACCAGTGGTGTATTGTTTGGTAAATCTATAGGAAAAAAAAACTCAATGACAACTAATTTTATTCCAGAAAACGTATTGGTGTTAATCCAATGCAAAAATTACATTTTATTTAAATAATAATAATCTTTGTCATAGTATAGCAATACTCGACAGAACACGTTTGCAAATATTATTACAATAATATAAAAGCTTTATTTAAGAATAGTCATTTTTTAATTGTATTGTTAGTTAGGAGTATTTAAACTGGAAATAAGTATAACAGTATGGAATGGAACTATCATTTTGAATTTGAAATACGCATTTTCAAACAAAACGGGTTTTTATTACCAAGAATATAGTTACGCTTGTATATTTTAATACACTCAGAAAAATTTGATAGGTTGATTTAAACAAAAAATATTGTTAAGTAACAAAAGCGCTTTTTTTGTAAAAAAAACTACTATACTGTTTATTTTAAATAAAGGATAATAGTTAATGTAATCATAAAAAAATTGTTACCATACAAAATTAATATATCTAATAGTTTAGATAATTTTAACTTAAGTTTTGTTGCCTAACAACCTTTTCGTTATTAAAAAAGTTATTTTAACTATTTCTTTATTTGTTTTCCCACCGTTTAGTAAAATTTTGTTAATTCAAACAAAAAAATGTTTAATTTATTTTTAACTATTATTTTATAATATATTTAACCCACATTCTTTGTTAAACTACTAATATATAGAAAATTAATACTATTTTTTGTTAAATCACTTATTTATTTGGATAAACCAAATTATTGTTTACAATAATATTTAATAAGTTAATTTTACTTATTAGGAATAGTTATTTTAACAATAAGAAATTGCCAACTGTCTAATAAAATTTACTTAAGAAATAGTATAATTTAACAATAGTTGGGTTACATAACCATGCTTTTTTGTTAATTGAAACTAAAAAATGTTCAATTTTAATTTTACTTATTCCGACGTGGTAAATTGAACCCACTTTATTTGTAAAGCAACTAATATTTAGTAAAGCAACAATTTTTTTTTGTTAAATCAACCTACTACTTTGTTTGGATCATCCACAATGTTGTTTCAAATAACTATATTCATTGATTGATTTTACCACTTATTCTAGGTAAATTTACAACGTTTTTCGGTATTCCTGGAAATATAAGTAGCACACGATACATATTCTTTACTTGCGGCCCGTTTCATTCTTTTCCACAATACGGCTCGCGTTGCGCGTTGATAAAATTGCGCGCCAAATAATAGGAATAGGAAATAATTTTCTTCATTTTGTATTATACACTCAGTGTTTTGTCAGTGTATGTTGAGTTATTTTTTATATTTTATAAGAGTGAGTAAACAATTGGTGTAGTAAGGATGGATGATGATTTTTCAGTAAGATATACAAATCAGTTTGTAAATTCTCTACTCAATTCAACTAAAGACAACGAAGAACAAGGTAGTCTCAATTTATCCAGCCTGTCTAATCCTCCTCTTGAAATTGGTTTAAACTATTCTGGGCTGACTTATCAAGCTGAGTCTGAACCAGAAATCGAGAAAACTTTAACATTAAAACGCCTTCTGCAAAGTTGGGGCTTTAAAAATTTATTCGAAATCTTAAAATGTAAGTAATTTTTCCATTATTACCAATTTCATTTTTAAAGTATATCCACTTATTCCTTGTGCAATACTTATGGATCCACATTAACCTCCACACAAAACAAATACCTATATTAAAATCATTACATTTGCTGCCCAACAAACAAGTGTTTTGTTAATTTTCCAGTAACTAGGTTAATACATTTTCCACTTTTGTATTCGTATATTGTTATAATTTCTTGCTAAGAATTAATGAATATTTAACATTTAAATTAACAGATTAAAACTTACCGATATAGTTTTATTGGTAAATATTTTTATATTTTACAATTTTCCAAGATTGAATACTTTTTCGACACTGGAAAAAAACTGAATAACTTATGGGATTAAGGCATAGATTTGTTAAAAATGGCTGAGCTATTACCTAGGTATATAATTTCCATTTCTAAAAATACATTATAAAATTTCTATATCTTATGTTTTTTCCGTTTTTAAATTTAAAAACGGAAAAACAGAATAAAAAGAATATGACAGAGCCAACTTCTTTTTTAAATAACTGATTTGCTTTTTTCCCAAAAAATATCAAAATTCTTTAGAAACAAATTATGGCACAAAAAAATATTTAGAAAAATAAAAAATGGTAGGGATACACACATCAAGGATTCAATGGTGTGAGTTTGTATACATACTTCATTATTACTTAAAACACTTGTACACTTCATTAATACTTAACACATGTACCTAATATTCATATTGATCAATTAAATTCTCGATTAAATTATAGTTGAAGAAATTACTGTAGAGAGGCTCCGATACCTACACAACGAGGACATTAAAGAACTTTTAAAAGGATATAAATTGGGTACAAGAATACATTTTCGTCAAAAACTGAGGGAGTGGCAAATCGAAAATGTAAGTAAGTGCGGTATTTTTGGATGGTAGATGTTTAGATGTGTAATTTTGCTAATTTAAATAATTTAAAAGCTTTAATAACAAGTTAGCAATGGCATTTCGAGTTTATTTGAACTATTACTGTTAAAACTAAATTTAAAATAAAATTTGGATAAAAATCTTGTGTTTTATTAAACCCAACCAAAATAATTAATATCTGACTAAAATTGTCGCTAAGAATTATTATTAATTTTATACTCGTTAATGGTCATACATGTTCAATAAAAAAATAAAACAAATGTTATGAGAACTAATTTCTTCATATTAAAGGATTAAACCCTTTCGTTTTTTTGTTAAACTTGAATGAAAGTCAAAATTGAAGTTTAACCAGGGTGTTTCAGTGTATACATTATACATTTTCACGGCCGATGAAAAGACTGACCTTTAAACAGGTATTTGAATTCCCACAGTAAAGCATTAGTAAGGAAAAATTATACAAATGCTATTAATAAAGCCAAACCAAAAAATTTAAATAGATATTTAAAAAAAATATCGCTATACCACCTAATTGTATAACAACTAGAAAAAAGTACGGCAAACAAAAATAAATAGTCATTTAACTAAAAAAAAATGGTAGGGAACGAACATAATCGTAAGTATACCTCGTTTTTTTTGTTGCCTAAATGAACATATTAATATCGGACAAATATTTTGTTTATACAAACAAAATAATAGTAGTATAACAAAAAAATTGTTTAAGTACGAAAAGAGACATAGTGTCAAAAGTCAATACACCTTCTGAATTGTTGCTGCAACAAAAATTTTGTTAAATGACTATTATTTAGTTAATTCGCTAAGACTATGTTAAAATCAACGAAAAAAATTGTAGCAGAACAAAATCAATTTAACCATTAAAATTTGGTTAATATAACTATGAAGGTAGTTAGACGCATTTTCATATGCTCTTTTTGGTTGATTTTACTTATGCTTTTTGTTCAGTGTAAGAATATAAAATTTGCTATATCATTAAAGTTGAACAATGCTATAAAATTTAAAAAAAGAGTAGGTACTTTCGCCTACTAGCTAATTTTCAACAGTTCTTCAATAGATTGATTAATGGATTAGGTTAGTTAAAATGAAACTCAAATATTATGGCATTTATTTAAGTTTTTTGTCAACAAGTCATTAATACAAATGATAACGTTAACCGTAATTTATAATTTAGGTAATTTGGTTAATTATAATTTAATTTTACTTTATAATTTGGTCTCCATCAGTACATTATTATAATAACATGTAGGTCAAGCTTCTTATTTCATTATGGAATAAAAGCATCTAACAACGTAAGTCTAGGTAACAGAAACTCATATTAACATAAAAAAATATTTATTCTTTTTTATACGGTAGCTATAGGTTTTAGCTAGGGTTTTGAGAACGAATTTGCATTAAAACATTTTAAAGTAACAACCCCCATGAGGTATTTACGTGCAGCAAAGAAAATTTAAAAATTAAATAAACCATTTTTTCCAATTAACAACTTTCCAATTAAGAAAGAATTTAAATTCCAAAACAAAAAATATTTAAAATTTCAGAACACCCAGTATTTTTCCAACAGACTGATTTTATCAAAAAAATAGCACCTACACACTTGCTTTTAAATAATGGATTTACATATAAAAACACAATTAAAATATCCTTCATTTTGATTGATAGTAATCGCACCCATGCAATGTATATCCGACACCGGTGTATAGATCACTTAGTGCCGTTTCACATGAGGCGTACGATGCGCCCTACATGCTACGCCAGAACCATGAGCTGGCATTGACTCTATTGGTACGTTTCAGATGCAGGCGTTTCGAGCGCGCGTGTACGCCAGCGTAAAATTTACGGCGTGGGCTCCACGCCAGGCCCGTAGGCAGTGTTGCCAGGTGAAATAAAATGAAATCATGAAAAATGTAACAAAAAATCATGAGTTTTGGAAAAAAAAATCATGAGATGGCGTTTTAAGCCTTATTTAAAAAAAAAAACATACATTATTTTTATTAAAATATTTTTTTGATGAAATAAAGATACAAGTACCAAAATATCTACTTTTTTATTAACAAATTTAAATAAAAACATAAAATTATATGTTAAAGTAAACAAACGTACATAATCTTAAAGTAAATAACTGAAAAACAAAAATCCGAAATATCCGTTATTTTATTCTGACTCATCGGAATCATAAATTTGTTTATTTAATTTTTTAAGCAAATCTTTTCCTATTGGAAAATTTGAACAAATACGGTTTTCTCTACCCACTAAACTTTTGGTGTGCAGTATAGCAGCTATCATAGGAGTTTTCAACCGATTTCTCTGTTTTGTTTTGTTTAAATTTATCTGACTAAACACCCTCTCTACGTTAGCACTGGAATGCGGCAAAGTTAATAAATTAAACACAAAATTACTTAAATTGGGAAACCGGGATTCTGTATTTTCCACACATTTAATCTTAGCAATTTTACCCCAAAAATCGCAAATACCTTTCCAGGTAAAATTAATTTCATAATTTCTAAGTAACAACCATTCATTGTCAATAACTTGCATATCAGCAGGAATTAAATTTTGAAACAACATAGAAACATTACTTATAGACCTGATTTTTCTTGATTTAACTACCTCAGGATCTAGAAATTCTAATTTCTGAAACACAGAGTTTTTAAGTGGAAACAATATTTGCTCCACACTCTCAATATAAAAGTCTAGACATCTTAATTTTACCATGTCGAGTCGGTTTTTCTCCAGATCGGCAGAGTTTATGTGGGCAGAAAAGTACATGTCATTTAAATTTAAAAAAAGTCTAGGGTCTTTAAAATCTATATTTTCAATGTTGGCATTTAGATATTCGTCCTTAATATAATAATCTAAAATTGTTTTAACTGTTCTAGCAACCTCTTTATAAATAACGTGAATTTTGGGCGATTCGCTTTGCATTAATTTGTTTAAGCTATTAAAAATAGGTAGTACATGCGATAAAAATGATAAGTATAATTTATTTTCGGGCGTGTTTAGTTTTTCTAAAATAATATTTGCTTGACTGATTTTAAGAGACGCCTGATCTACAAAATACAACCTCAAAGCTTCATATTGATTAAGAAGCCTTTTAACCACGCATTCCAGAGATAACCAACGTGTCTGGCTAGGATGTAAAATCTTCGATATTGAGACATTTGCAAATTCCTGGAATTCCTTATATTCTTCCACTCTCTTCGGACTATTTGAAAAATAGTTATATACCTGTAAAAAATTATATTTTTTAATTAAGTATACATTTATTTTATTAGCGTATAGCTTACTTCTCTCGCAAATTGTTCCACTTCCTCAGGCAACTTGTGGCATGCATATGATGCACACAAATGAAAGCTATGGCATATGCATTTCATTATGAATATACCTGGAATATTTTCTCGCAATCGACTGACCACAGAATTATTAACGCCAACCATGTTGCTCGCTCCATCTGAAGCAAAGCCAATAAAGTTTGACTTATATGGAACACCATTTTCGGTAAGGAAGTTGATTAAAATTTCATAAAGTGCAGCCCCTGTGGTCTCTACTACTGGGATTAACGCCAAAAAGTTGTCTTCAATGTCAAAATTAATGCACATTCTTACAACTAAACATAAATGTTTGGTGCACGAGTTATCAGTAGACTCATCTATGATAATGCTAAATTTATTATCCCTCATTAGGCCAAGTAGCCAAGATTCTTGAGACAAGCCTGTAACTTTTTGTAAAACTCTTGACATCTTTGTTCGTTTACATTTCATTTGTTTGACAATATCTGAATCAGTGCCTACAGCATTGAGATAATCGATGAAATGCTCCATCAAATTCATAGGGAGATTATGTTCGGCTAGAAACCCCGCAGTTCTTATAATTCCTTCTTTCGCTTTTTCTTCAATGCTTATTTTTTTAGAACTTTCTGCAAACATTTGACTTATTTTTACTTGACTTTGCTTGCCCATTGATGCTCTCTGCCAAGCTTTAACATGCTTTTCAGTCTCAGAATGTTTTACTAGTTGGGTTTTCCCTGCAGATACCTTAACATTACATTTACAGTAATCGCACCTTAAATTTAAAAAAAAAAACGTTTACCTCCATTAAAATAAAAGTTTTGTTCGCCTTAAATTATATATATCCGCATTAAAGCAAATTTTAATTAGTTACGATTCAGTAACTCATATTATCATTCAATTCTCGATTTAACATTATTATAAGTGAATTTAGATTTTGTACTTAATAAATCCAAATTGCACTTATTTTTACAGAAAGTACCTTAACTTAAAATATCATAAATACCTACCAGGCAAAGCCTGTCCCCTTTCTGCTGTTCTCGATCCATTGCAAACCCGGTATATTTTTCCATTCCTTTTTAAAATTTTGCTTATAAACCTTTCTTTTCTTGCTAGGTCCTGGAAGAGATATACTTCTATTGGATGTACTACTACTAGAACTACTAGAATCACTGTCACTCATATTTTTTAATTATTTTTAACTCACAAATAATGCTTTACAATACCAAATACACGAGCAAATGCATAAAACTTCGTGAAAAATATAGCCCGTAGAAATATCCGAGAATCTCGGGGAATCCCCGTTACTCGTCAGTATTTCCCGTTTATATAGGGCTGTGCGGATATTATTTAAGGCTTTATGATATTTATATGTGTACATTTAGTTGTAGTTTTAGGTTATTTTTATTTTATTTTTATTTTTACGACTAATATTCTGAGTTACGATTTTAAATCTTTGTTTTTTTTTTAAATCATGAGATTTTTAGACAAAATCATGAGATGTAAGTCAAAATCATGAGACTTCATGATAAATCATGAGACCTGGCAACACTGCCCGTAGGTCTGCCAGGCGTAAGGGCATGGTGGCAAGTGTACCCATTCACATGCGACGACGCGCGCTGGAAGTAGGGGCATTTGTAGTAGCCGTGCTGTTGCCTAAATTCCATTTTTTTTTCTTCAGTTCACATTCCGTGTATTTGTATTTTGTATCATGGTATTCGTGGTTCAATAATGTGATTATTCTTGCCGGACCATCCTTCAACTGTTCAACCCTCAATTCAATGGATCTCGTCGACACAGAATTGATGATTAGTGCTATTGAGGAAAAAAAAAATATTTGGGACGTTTCCGATGAAAATTATAAAAACAGAGACGCTAGGGAAAAATCTTGGGTGGATATTGCTGCTGCTATTATTCCCATTTCCAAGGATTTAAATGACAAAGAAAAGAAAACAGCAAGTATGTACATGGATTTAGTTTATTCAGATAGGTACACCATTTTGTATGCTAATTTATTTTACTATCTTGCCAAGCCACTTTTCCACTGCCTATAAAATAATTGGCAAAAGCATCTCTTGTTGTGTTTATAGTAGAACTTTGTAGTATTCTGTGTGTGGAATCGCGAAATCCATAAATTGTTAATGTATCTTCGAACTTGAAACCATCTCTCACATGAACAAAATTGAGCAGAATGCAGCAGGCTTTAATAATTTTTAATTTTTGAAAGGCGTAAACTCACATTCAATGGTCTGTGAAAAATTCGCCATTTGTTTGATAATATCCCGAAGATACATTCGATAAATCTTCTAGGACGGGTTAACCTATAGTTGAATTTTTTTTTTGTAATTCAGATTCTTTCGTGCATATGGACGTAGTAAATTTTTTGTCAGCGGAAAGGCTTTATCACCTACTTGCTCTACATTTGCTCTACGCTCTATTGCTCGAATATTTTCTTTAAGTAAGGGTTTTCCTTTTGGGATATTTAATGAATCCTTTTGAACGGACCATTTTTGAATACTGTTGAATCAGAAAACTTTCCATATGCTCCAACATCGACATAAGTAAAGCAATAATTCGCATCACAAACGGCTAATAAAAGGACTGAGAAGAAATACTTATAATTGAAGAAGAGAGAGCCACTTTTTGTCGGCTTAATAATCTGATGTGTTTGCCGTCGACGGCCCCAATACAATTGGGAAAATTTGCACGCTCTTCAAATTCCATGGAAATGTTTTCCTATTTTTTAGTACTTGGTATTCCCATACATTCATCCTTGAGCAAAGTCCAAATAACGATACAAACTTCTTCCACAACAGTACTGATAGTTAAAATGCCCAGTCGATATGTATAATGTAAAACTGTGAATGTGTTGCCAGTTGCCAAATTCTGAAATAAAAAAGAAAAATTCATGGATTTCATTTTTTTTAGTTGTTAAGCTACAAAAACGTTTTAAAACCGTAGGAGATGCCTTCACTCGTTGTCGTGCTAAAGGAAAAACTTTGAAAAGCGGATCAGCAGCAAAAAAATGTGTCAAATATACATATTATGAGAATTTGAACTTCTTGGAGAAATCTCTGACACTCAACAGGTAGTTTTAAACGATTTTATTTCACATGGGACCTGAAACTCCACAATCAGATGACCAAAACAGTAACCAAGAAGATGGTGACCATTCTGATAAAGGAATCGATGATGGGAAAGTCCAAGCTAAACGAGTGAAACCACTTTTTAAGAGAAAAAGGGCTCCAAAAAGAAATGCATTAGAAGAAAGACATAGGTGATGAAGACAAATCATTTTTGGACTCATTATTACCGACTCTTCGGAACTTCAATCAGGATCAAAAGCTGCAATTCCAACTTGAAGTATTGAATTTATTAATTAAAATTTAAAAAAAAAGAAATCCTAGTACAACCTGCAGCAATAATTACACAGGAACCCTATCCTCCAAACAATATTTATTATTGTCAACAATTTACGTCATCTGCATCAAGTGGATTTACTTCAATACCAACGATTTCCCCTGGGGCATACGACATTATATCGTCGCCACAATCAAATACATCTACTTCAAGTCAACCACCTAACCAGTATATGAACATTCCTGCCTACACATAGTTGCCATTATGTAGTTAAAAATGTAATATTATGTATCGCAATAAATAATATTCAATAACTATCAGTAATATACATTATTAACTTACCTGAGAGCTACACACAGTCGTTCGGTCGCCGATATAGATAGCCTAACTACATTTTTATGGATCAACTTGAATTCTAGTTTTACATTTAATTTGTCGAAGGTCGTAGTACTCATCCGAAAGTAATTAAAAAATTTCCTTAGATGATCCCTCAACTCCAACTCCGATTATGCACCTTTTAGTAACCTTGGCTGACAATAGGATGTACCCAAAATCGTCTTTTTCTTGCTATTTTTCTCTGAATTAAACAATATGCTGCCACGGCAACAACGCCCGAGGTACATAGTTGCTCGTCCATTTTGATACTGCTTCACTATCCCCATGTGAAAAGAAAGTCGAGCTCTACGCCCTAATTTCAGCGTAGGACGTAGGCACGTTGTACGCCTCATGTGAAACGGCACTTAGCACTTTGAACAGAGAACCAGAATAATGAAATCGGAGAAATCAAAACTGGGTTCATTTTTATCACATACCTTGAAGGATCAATTGCATTGATGGGATTAAATAACACTCGTGGAACTCACAAAACACAAACTACGTTTAAGGCAAATCATTAAACAATTTGAAAAGGAAAATAAGAAGCTATCGGATCGAGCCTAAATGAAATTTACTCGCTTCTGCTATTGGTCGAAGTTCGAAGCAAGTCTTACCACGTGATGTTTCCATGGTACCTTTAACTGGATCCAAGGATAGCAATTATCGGGTGAAATAATTTGGCATCTTGCAGAGAATGAAGATATAATTGAATTAATCTGTTGTGCATTTCAAGAAAGGTAAATTATTCCCGCTTGAAAAAATTTAATTCTTGATTTAAGAAAAATACATATTTGTGTGAAGGCACTGAAAATATATTTGTGAGAACATTATATGTAATTATATTAACAGGAACTTATAGTTAATTTAACTGCAATATTTTCCCTTATGTTAAATATAGCTCAAGACCAAGCTAACTTAAGCAAGTTTACTTTAAATTTTAAAACCAGCATACATTTGAAAATAAGATTAAGGTGTTCTTATCTCAATGTTGTTACATTAGATTTAAACATAATTACAGTTATTTCAAGATAATTTTTTCAAGAGTGGCTTTAGTTATAAATATAGAATAGGATTTTTTTGTGTGTGGAAACTCCAAATATCCGAATAATCCTTGACCTGACGAGCAAAATGTGCGGAAGCTCAATTATGCAGATAGTACATTTTCATTCTGACGTTTAGACAAATTTTCTTTAATAATGCTTTTAATTCATTTTGCAAGAAAAATAAGTAATTACGATATGTATAAGAAGTTATTTTGAATATCAAAGATCACTTCAACTTTTCTAGAAGTTAGCCATAGTGAAAAGAAAAACAAAAGTCAACTGTCTTTAAAAATAACTAAAGATTAAATGCCATAACCCTCAGAAAGTTAATACAAACGAAAGTTATATAAAATAAGATAAGAGCGCGAGGCGATACGGAATCCCGTTTTCAAGGCACACAAACCTCTCTCAGACAAGAAGTTACGATACAAAGACTGAAATTATTTCTCGAGTGCCTCTTGGTATAATGGAAAAGAAATAATAGCGTACTTGGAGTGTAATGGAATAAATGTATCCGCCTTTTATGTTTCCATTATTATTATGATTTGATGGAATTAAGGTGAGAACTTGGAAGAATAAATTAAAAAATTAGAATTTTATTTAAAGCGGAGAGTAGCATTCTACAGGGTATTACAAGTTAGTAGGTCAATCCGTCCATGATATAGTCTTACAACACCCTATATATATAAAGATAAATATAAATGTAAAGTTTAATTTCAGTAAAACTTTTTTAAAGCTAAAATTCTATAGAGAGAAATAAAATAAATAAGGCTTTTCCAAGTTAAATATAAATTTCCCTCAAGTTATGAGTCGGACAAGTTGCTTGTTTCAATATTGTGTTAGGGTGACTTTTCGTGTTCTATTCGATTCCATTTTATTCGTCTTTACATTTAGATTGATATTGGTTTCACTTGAGGGAGAAAGTAAAAAAGTAGAGCAGCGTGCTATAAGATAAATTCTGTATAAATAGATTAATATACAGTAGTGGAAAAAAGTAGAGCAACATTTGAAAATACTTTATTTTTTCAAGCAGTGAATGTAAACCAGAAGTAAAATTAATTCCAGTAATTAATTATTACACAAGCAATTTAATATTAAGAAAAAAAAAACATGTTTCCTTGTCCTTAGTATTTTTGTATTAAAAAATTATTTTTTAGGTGGAAAAAAGTAGAGCAACATTTTTTAATATTCGTTTTTATTTCATTTCTAATAAATTAAAAAAAAACATAAGTTAATATTTTGTAAAGTACCCGTTATTCTTAATTACATCTTTACAACGTTTTGGCATAGATCTTATTAACTTAGAAATAATCCCTGGATCCATATTCACCCATGCTTCCTTCAATGCTTTAAACAATTCTTGCTGATTTTTATAAGACTTTCCTCTGATTTTGGAATCTAAAATGTCCCACAGATTCTCAATTGGATTGAGATCAGGGGATTGTGAAGGCCATTCGATTACATTAATGTTTTCCTTTCCTTTCTGAACCAAGCTTTTCCAACCGAGAAGAATGCTTGGGATCGTTGTCCTGTTAAAATAAATGTCTTAAAGGCATAGTATCATCAGCATATGGAATCATTTGGCTCTCTAATATGTCCTTATATTGAAACCGGTCCATTATACCTTCTATTTTATACAGGGGGCCCATACCATAGCCCGAAAAGCATCCCCAAACCATTACTGCTCCTCCACCATGTTTCACTGTTGGACAGGTATACTTGGAATTGAGTCTTTCATTGACAGGGCGTCTAACATACACAATTCCATCACTTTTGAACAAACAAAACTTGAATTCATCGCTCCAGATTACCTTTTTCCAATCATGCTCTGTATAATGTAGATGCATTTTGGCAAAACTTAAACGGGAACGTCTATTTTTTTTGACAGCAGCGGTTTTTTGGCAGGTCTTCTGGCAAATAACTTGGCCTCTAATAGTCTATTTCTCACTGTCCTCGAAGTCACGTTTACTGCAAGCTCTTCGGATATGCGGTGCTTTATCTTATTGGATCCCAGAAAAGGCTCATTTTTAGCAATTTTGATAATTTGTTTATCGGCATATGGAGTGGTTTTTCTACGTCTCCCTAACTTTTTCTTAACAGATAAATCGCTATGTATATGAATCATCGTCAACTGATAATCGTCAACTTATCAGTTTAAACTAACACTAAGTAAAATATTTTGCATGATTTGAGAAATATTTCAAAAATGTTACTTTACTTTTTTCCACTCTGAAGTATTCTTTTTTGTGTCTGTTGGTAAAACGAGATAAGAATTAACAGTTACAACTTATTAAATGTTGCTCTACATTTTTCCACTCATGTATCTGATAAAAATAGTATGATAAAAAAAGTGAAAAACATCTTGGCTGAATAATTTAAGGCTTTCAAATTACAAATTTGTTCAAATCGAAAAAAAAAAAACACGCTTAAAAAAGACAACAAAAATTAAGGTAAATTCCCGTAAAACTTATTACCTTATTTAGGAAAGCCCAATAAACTAACTAACGGAACACTCATAACTAACATAACTTATTGTAAGTTAAGAATGTTCTTATTATCCTTGGTTATGGGGTATAGTCATACATTTCCATCAAATACTAAGTCATTCTATATATTATTAAATTTTCAATTAAGACTAAATTAAACTCTAATTTTATAAATTTTTTTTTAGAACATTGAAAGGCTTGAATTAGTAAACAAAAACTTTGTTTGAGTTGAACATATGTACAGGGGCAACGAAGGTGTTTACTGTTTTGTTTACAAAGATATTCATCTCTCTGTAGTCAAGTTTACACGCATTTCCAAAAGAGGAAAATTTCAGCGATAATTACCATATATAATAATGTGAATTTAACTTATTGATGTTAGATTTCAGATTAAAAATAAAAAGTAGATATATGGGTATTATTCTAAGCGCAAAAATAACATCTTCAAAGCAAAAAAAAATTAATATCATTCTTATTCCTAAAACCGCCTGTAAAAAATTTGAAATGGCAACACCGCAGGCAAAAGCTTATGTCATCTTGCAAAATCTCATGTTGACAAACGGCTTTTTATTTACATTCGGCATTTGTGAAGTTCTGTTTTTTCTTTAGTTTTTGGTTAAAATAAGACGTATTTGAGTATTTTTGTGAACTGCTACGATAGTAAAAACTTGTGCTGTTTATGCCGCACCATGGGAAAAAAGGCGATTTAAGCCGATCTTGTCACAAGTAAATACAGATACTGTCATAACATCATAACATGGTAATATTGTTTATAATTTAAAGCATAATCTATTGATAATAAATGTTTTTCATGTAAATATCTTTTGACGACGTAACTGGTAAGGATTAGTTATGTCCATAGAATCAACAATGCGATCGAGCGATGTTGCGATGTTGTCGCTTTTTTCTCTAATATAGGGACGTTATCTACATTCATTTAAGTTTGAATGTTGACTTCTTCATACAGGGTGTTTCAGAACTATGGGATCAAACTTCTAGAGGTTGTTCAGTACAACAGTAGAATCCATTTGAGAATATGAACCCATGTCTGGAAATGTGTCACTACGCCACTACGGCCCTAAGATGAATTAGACGAATTTAGAAAAAATATTAATTACCTAAATAGGGTCTGATGCATTTATTTTTACCTTTTGTATGTGGTACCATCACAACAATTATTCAAAATGTCTTCCTCCAACCTCAATACACCGATTTAAATGCCGCACATGATTTTGGCGGACTACACTAAAAATTTGATCCTCGTTTTGAATAATTTCAAATGCTGCTGTTATTCGTCCAATTAAGTCTAGCTCTGATTCTACTGGAGTTTTGTAGACTAAAGACTTTACATGTCTCCACAAGAAAAAAACGATCGACGTTATATAAATCGGGTGTGCTAGGAGACCAAGAAATTGCTCCACCTCTGGCAATCCAACGGTGCCCAAACCGCTGCGCCAAATACTCGCGTACTTGTACAGCAAAGTGAGCCGACGCTCCATCATGCTGAAATCACATTTGCTGTCTAACGTTTAGTAGAACATTTTTAAGGAGTTGTGGGAGAACTTCCTCCAAAAAACGCAGATTAATAGGTCCTGTTAACCGTTCCGGTAGAAGGTATGGCCCAATTAAATAATCATCAACAATGCCTGCCCATACGTTGACAGACCAACGATTCTGATGTTTTCTCGGAAAAATTGCATAAGGATTTTCTTCGTCCCAAACATGGCTATTCCTACTGTTAAAAATACCGTCTCTTGTGAAAGAGGCTTCATCGGTCCACAAAACATATCGTAAAAAATTTGGTTGTGCATTTATGTGATCCAGAAGCCATCGACAAAATTGAACTCTAGGATAATAATCGGCTGCAATCATACCTTGAACTTTCTGGAAGTGGTAAGAATGGAGTTGTTGCTCGTGTAGTCCCCAGACAGAAGCGTTACTCGTATTCATATTCTTTGCGACGTCACGTTTGCTGTTTGATGGTTAATCGGCAACTCGCTGAAGCACCTCTTCTTCAAATTCGACCGTTCTTACGGTTCGAGCAACACCAGTATCATGCGTCTTGGTCTTAAACATGCCTGTCTCAGCGAGCCGCCGATGAACCGCAATAAACTTTTTGTATCCAGGATGCTGTCGTTCGGGATAACGTTCATGATACAACCGCGATGCTGCTCGTGCATTGCAGTTTGCTGCTCCGTATGCCAAATGCATATCCGCCAATTCTTGATTGGTAAAGTTTTCCATTAGCAATAAATGTTTAAAAATTGTAAGCTATAAAATTTTTAAGCATGACATTGAGAATTGACATTGATAAGCGTTGATTTTAAACAATTGTTGTTATGGTATCATGTACAAAAGGTAAAAATAAATGCAGCAGATCCTATTTAGGTAATTAATGTTTTTTATAAATTGTAGTGGCGTAGTAACGCATTTCTGGACATGGGTTCCTATACTCAAATGGATTCTTCTGTTGCACTGAACAACCCCCAAAAGTTTGATCCCATAGTTCTGAAACACCCTGTAAAGTATCTTTTCATATTTTATGAAAAGAAAATGCTTCATTTTTATTAAAGAGGAATAGTATTATTTTGCGCCTGTCAAAATAAGTGACAAATTTTTATGATAATATAAAGTGTGTTTTCTTCCTTTTCTACACAAGCATTTGACATCATTGCATCAGAGATGTTGCAAACAAACAAACTGCTCATAGTTCCACGACGATGCTAATTCTAGCCTTTCAATATTTTAAGCATTTTTTATGACTTTTTGAATTTTTTTTAGGTAATTAAATCAAATTTTGCTTCACCTTTTCTACCTTAAATCAATTAAAAAAAAATAATTTCTTAAAATGCATTTACGAAATAGCTTCGTACTAATTAAAGATAAGTTCTTAAAAGTACATTTTTCTCCAACTAGAAGGAAACTCGTAAAACTGGCTTAAGAATTTTTCAGGCTACGGTCGCAAAAATACTAAATTATTCAAGAGTTCCGTAATTGATTTATCTTTTTTTATAATTTGAAATAAAATCGATGTCTTATCTGTTTAATTTATTTTTGGTTGAAAAAATTAAATAAACTAAAGACCACTTAAATATTTAAAACACAAACCAGGCAGCGAAATTATTCGTAAATGAGCGGTATACAAACACAATTAAAAAATACTTTTCTCCATTTCTACCTCTAGCATTTATGTCAGAGATACCCAGTTGAAAAATTAATTGTGCCCTGCCAGACCGTTCCGTAGTATAAGCTCCCCAAAAAGTTTAACTAACTTTAAGTAAGTTTAATTAAAAGCGAACAAAAAGGTCGTCGAGAGTGGAAAAACTGTAATTTCTGCAAAGGCGGGTTATATAAACTAGATAAGGAGGAAAAAGACAATGAAAATTTATGTTAATTAATATGAACGGGATGGATATAAGATTAGACAAATTTTAGTCATGATTTAAATATGTAGGGGAGATTTGCCTAAAACAAGATACTGACTAACTATTTTATTGATATCTACTCTTTTAACTTGAACTTTCTCATTGACTGTTTTTTTATGGTTAATTATGGTTATTAATTATTATATTGATAATAACGTAGAAAAAGTAGTATTTTTAAAAAATGAGTAGGTATTTAGTTTTGCATACCAGGTCGAGTAAATAAAATAATTTAAAAAAATCACGTAATCATCTAAAATCTAAAGCCTAAAAATGACCATTATCTTCGGACATAATAAATTTAAATAGATAAAATATAAGCTGTATAGCATTTGTAAATTAACTTCTTTTCAATAACAGTATATTGGTTAAAATTATCGATTCAGCAATTTTACCCAATTGCACATATTAAAAGTTTTTTCTGAATTTTCACGACAAAAAAATTGCGTAAAATTCACTTACATCACTTTAAAATGCAGCCAAAGACCTACACAATCATAAAAAATTCTCACCCTTATTTAATTTTCAACCGTAATCCAAGAAATTTGTAACTAACAAAAAACAACCTTAACCTTGCTTTTTTGAACTGGCATTTGGCACTATTTTAATAACAAAATTAATAAGAATCTCCACTTACTACATTTAGACAAATGTTGTTTTTAGGGATTAACACTGTCATTGTTTCAATAAAAGAACCGGTATCGTGATTTTTTTCTAATATCCTGTTTTGAGCAACCTCCTAATAAATATAGAAATTATTTATTTTAATTACTCCTAGATTTGTATTAAATTTAATTAAGACTTGAACTATTACAGGCTAAACAGTTTCACAAAATAAACAGAAAATATCCAAAAAAGTATAAAACACCCTGAAATATTTATTTATAATTGAAAGGCTATATAACCAAACTAACATTTTCACCTCAATTCAATTTATCTTCACTAAACTCCAACGAATACCAAATTAACCACTCAAACCAAAGCAAAACGATCGCTTAGCCCCCAAAACACGGGCCGAATAAACAACTAATCGGCGAATTACCACACTGTTAAAGAAATGTATTTTCTGTTGCAGGCTCAATGCAGTAATGGAACACCCATCGTAAATTTGCACTACAAATCGGTGAGTATTACAGTTAATTGGGCAAACTTATCCAGAAGGCGAGCGATATTCTCGTGCTGCGCCTCAGTTTCAAGCCGCGTTGCAAAATTTATTTCGTGAATATGCTCAAATTTATGCAAATTAAAAGTTTTGCATACACGGGCTTTCGTAAGCTCCCACCGCCATGGGAAAACGTAAGCTGCTCTTGTTTTTTTCTGTCTCTCTCTCTTTTCTGTTTTGGATGTTGTGTATATTACAAACGCCGTTTAGAGAGATGCAGTTTAAAATGATGAAGTGGTATTAAGCTCCGGCGGGGGTTTAGTTAATTGTTTAACTAGGCTCTAAAATTTATCAAATTTGTGTCACGCCTCTTCCATACATTTTTTTTGGAAATTATATAAAGAAAAGTATTTAAAAATTTAAATCACCGACCAATATATAACATTAAAGTTCGAAGTTATACAGTACCGGCACATCTGAGAATTATTTTATTGTAAGTGATTTACCTAATTTCCGATCTTTTTTCCGAAATTTGAAAATATTTTTTTCATTTAAAACTCAAGCAATTGGGGCTGATGAACCATTTATTTTATTTAGATGTGTTGTCCTTTTTTTAAACATATAACTCTTTCATTAATTTTTTAGTTAAAAAGTCGGTTTTTCCTGAAGCTTCGAAGTTGTATATGTTATTTGTACATGTAATTTTTTTCTTGATATTAGTAGGCTATTTCGGAGAGGTAAGACCTATTAGTAATTTGCCTGCTTTATAGAAAATCTTGGAATATGCTGTAGAGAAAAAGTTGTTACATCACTCAAATATCTATATTATGTTCTTATTAACGTTAAAAATTAAACGTATGCTTATAATTGATAATTTTGTGGAGCAAATTAAACATTTATAAAATTAGAATTACAGCATTATTTACTTAGGATAACTTACTTAATATACAGGGTGAGGCGGGACGAACACACCAATTTCCAAGCGAGTATTGTACACGTGAAAATAATTATGTTCATATGTGATTCTCATTTCTTTTCAAAATATATAGTAATTACAAACAAACAAATTTGCTATAAACATTAACATGATTTTATTTATGTCTGTGAGACGATATTTTAAAATGTGTGAGCCAATTTAATAACTATTGATCATATCACACTACTGGAAAGTTCCAACCAATCCAGAAAAGCCTAAAATGAAAAAAAAATATCCATCTGCACTTTTCTAGATGTGTCTGGAGCATTTGATATTGCATCACATGTAGGAGTCAAAAATGCACTAAAGAAGAAAAATTTGAACAAAACAATTGTCAAATGCTTGCCATATGCCCAGCGAGACAACTGTGGGTAAATAGACCACAATCATCAGAACTACTTGTGGCACCCAGGGGGAGTTAATCTCACTCTTACTATGGAGTCTAGTATATGATAAACTATTTCAAATTTTGAAAGACGATGGAATGACCTGCACATACGGTATACTGCTGGCATCGTCATGATAGTCAAAGGCAGGTACAAGGGCATATAAAGAAGCATAAGTATTACAGAAAGACGGTGTACATCAGTAAGGCTGAGCATCAATTTGGCAAAAACTACCATTGTACCAGTCACTCGTAGAAGAAAAATGCAAGCCACCAGGGAAATCTTGTTGGGCTGACAATTTGTACATACATCAAGTGAAGTAAAATATTTCTGGATAGCAAAATTAGTTGAAATAAACATCTAGATGTTATAGTAAATAAAGAAACTAAGTTCATTATGATCTGTAGAAACCTGGCAAGGAAAATACTGCGATGGATACCAAATACTTAGAATCGCTGGGGAAACATACCAAAAAAGGGTTCCGGCTCTTAGCTTCTGAGACTGGAACCTTTCTGGGACATAGGCAAGAGGTCTTACCTATATCAGCTTTCAAAATTTAAAAAACAACTCAGAAGACGCCTTTGGGGTGATCATCAGGGCTTAAGACAATCTAAAATGTTTCTTCGAACTATCGACCCAAAAATATCCAGAGCTCTAGTAAGTTTAACTAAAACTAAACTACATATTTTCACTAGTCTTTTAACGGTGTACTGTCACCTTTCAAATTCAAACTAAAACAAACAAATGAATGCAAATTCTGCGGGAAAGAAGAAGAAACCACAGAATACCTAGTAACTGCATGCGAAAACATTACAGAAAACTAGGCCATATCTTGGTGGCTATCAAGTTCTAGAACGAATCATCCCATCACTAAAGCCGTCATAATTACTAACTTTTATCAAAGCAATTGGATTGTACGAAGTAATTTGACTTGACACCCAATAGATATCGTAACTTTACATCCTTATTTTACCTTACCACACTACAAGCTTACCGTTAACTTGTGCTGAAAACTAGTTTTATCTGTAGCGTGTGGATCTTGGTCTATCAATACATGAGAGTTGTGAGTATTATTAATGCGAAAGTTATGTACATCTGCTCTTAACTCTAATGGTGTACGTCCTTACATTTTATAATACAATACAATTTGCATATATTATTCTGATGCTGTCAGATACTTGTACATGTATATACATTTACATACAGGGTGTTTCAGAACTATGGAATCAAACTTCTGGGGGTTGTTCAGTGCAAGAGAAAATTCCATTTGAGTATAGGAACCCATGTCCGGAAATGCGCGTTAAAATTTAAATTTAGACGCGTTAAAATTTATAAAAAAACATTAATTACCTAAATAGGATCTGCTGCATTTATTTTTACTTTTTGTACATAATACCATAACAACAATTGTTTAAAATTAACGCTTATCAATGTCAATTCTCAATGTCATGTTTAAAAATGTTTGCTAATGGAAAACTTTACCAATCAAGAATTGGCGGATATGCATTTCACATACAGAGCAACAAACTGCAATGCACGAGCAGCATCGCGGTTGTATCATGAACGTTATCCCGAACGACAGCATCCTGGATACAAAAAGTTTATTTCGGTTCATCGGCGGCTCGCTGAAACAGGCATGTTTAAGACCAAGATATACTTGTGTTGCTGGAACCATAAGAACGGTCGAATTTGAAGAAGAGGTGCTTCAGCGAGTTGCCGATGAACCATCAAAAAGCACACGTGACGTCGCTAATAATATAAATACGAGTAACGCTTCTGTCTAGCGGGTACTACACGAGCAACAACTCCATCCTTACCACTTCCAGAAAGTTCAAGGTATGACTGCAGCCGATGATCATCCTAGAGTTCAATTTGTCGATGGCTTCTGGATCACATCATGGCACAACCAAATTTTTTACGATATGTTTTGTGGACCGATGAAGCCTCTTTCACAAGAGACGGTATTTTTAATAGTAGGAATAGCCATGTTTGGGACGAAGAAAATCCTTATGCAATTTTTCCAAGAAAACATCAGAATCGTTGGTCTGTCAACGTATGGGCAGGCATTGTTAATGATGATTTATTTGGGCCATACCTTCTACCAGAACGGTTAACAAGACCTATTTATCTGCGTTTCTTGAAAGAAGTTCTCCTAGAACTCCTTGAAAATGTTCCACTAAACGTTAGACAGCAAATGTGGTTTCAGCATGATGGAACGCCGGCTCACTTTGCTGTACAAGTACGCGAGTATCCGCGATATCAGCGGCTTGGGCACCGTTGGATTGCCAGAGGTGGAGCAGTTTCTTGGCTTCCTAGGTCACCCGATTTAACGTCCCTCGAGTTTTTTTTGTGGGGACATATAAAGTCTTTAGTCTACGAAACTCCAGTAAAATCAGAGCTACACTTAATTGGACAAGTAACAGCAGCGTGAAAAGAAAGTGAAATCATTCAAAACGAGGATCAAATTTTTAGTGTAGTCCGCCGAAATCATGTGCGTTTAAATCGGTGTATTGAGGTTGGAGGAAGACATTTTGAATAATTATTGTGATGGTATCATATACAAAAGGTAAAAATAAATGCATCAGATCCTATTTAGGTAATTAATATTTTTTTCTAAATTTAAACGCGTCTTAGGGCCGTAGTGGCGTAGTGACATATTTCCGGACATGGGTTCCCTATACTCAAATGGAATCTACTGTTGCACTGAACAATCCCTAGAAGTTTGATCCCATAGTTCTGAAACACCCTGTACATATACATATACATAAAAATAAGGATTTTTTAAAAGTTGCAAAATAAAAGAGTTTCCTCAAATTTTGGATTTTTTTTTAAATCCTCATTAATTTTAATAAATGCCGTTTTGCTAAAACATTGTTCAAAATTGTCCCCATTTGTTCGATTAAGACTTAATCTTGCTCGGTAGTTTCAGGAATCTTAATAAGCATTGAAAATAAAATTCTGGTGTCCACGAATAATTATACTACAAGAATATTTAATGCGCCCTTAAAGTTTTTTCGGAGTAGTTACTGCTTAATCATGAACACTAACTCTTTCAAATACCCTCAAAGAAAAAAATCATAAGGCGTTAAATATGGGGAGCGGGACGGCCAGGAAATGAGTCTGCTGCGCCCTATTTATCTAATCGAAAACTCATTTTTTTAGATGTCGCTTGAAGTTGTCGTCTAAACTGGGGTTGAGCTCTATTATGTAGGAGCCATATATTCTATCTCACATTTAGACAAACATCCTCTAATAATTGTGACAGATTGTGTCGATGAAAATTTCAGTAAATTTTACCGATTAGTCGCGGTGTAAAAAATAGGGTCCAATAAGCCATTTGCCCTGTCAGCGCAGCATATAATCAATGTAGTTTTCTTTGTGTAATTAATTAAAATTAATTAATGTAATTCATTTTGCAAATATTATAACAATCTATGTAGAAGATTAGATCTTTTTACAGCATTAGGACTTTCTACTGACCAAATATCGTATAAATGTGGCCTCGCCTGTACTCAAAATTAATTTTGTAACATTATTATTTTTGCCGAAGTGTTCTAAAAGCACTGGTAAAATAGGACTCTTCTAGAATCATTTTCAAGTTTTAATGCTTGATAATGATTGGGTTAATACTATTCTTGATGTATTGTCTTTCACACTTTACTTTGAGAAACTTGAACTTAAGCTACTAAAGCTCTAGTACTTTGTGAATGTCGTCCTCCATTTGTAACAAGTTACGAAATCTTTTAGGAAACCCAAAAGATAAAATAAAGATCTATGAAAAGTCTGGGATCTATGAGATTAATTGCAACGATTGTGACAGAAAGTACATAGGACAAACCAGAAGATCAATTAATGTCAGATTTAAAGAACATGTGGCTCATGTGAAATATGGAAGACTTAAAAAGTCAAGTGTGGCTGAACATGTTTTAAATACTAGTCACTTTGTAGACAAAGGGAAGACAACTTAAAATTCGTTCAAGACAAATTAAAAAAACGTTCTTAACAGGGATAAATATCCAATCCCTTATAGTCAATTATATAGTTTAGTTAGTGTTTAAGATTTATTAGTTACATCGTTAGTATATGAGGAGATTTGTAAGTAGTTTTAGTTTAGTTTTAATTTTTTTCCCGAAGATGCTAACATCGTTAGCGCAACACGTGCAGAGAGTAAAAATAAAGAGTTTTGGTTAGTGGTAAAACTGTCTCGTAATTTAAGCGTCACACCAAAGGTCCAACCATAGGACCAGCACTATTTTAAGTTAAATAACTTATAAATAAATGTTGCGTCATTGATAGATTGAGATGCCTATTATTTGAGCTGGCTCAGTACTTTTCTGCGATATAATAGAGGTTAGCAAGCAGGTCAAAACTAGTTTTATTATACTTTAAAGTGCGGTTTGAGCTGTAATTTGAGCCATCCTATTCTATACATATTTAAGTATTTTTTTATGCCATTGCTGATAAGCAAATAGAAAACACTAACATTGGCTTGAGTTAAGTTAAATTAAAGCGCTTTATTAAATCTTGTATAATATAATAAATTGTCTTTAAAACATTATAGCGAGTTGGATGAAATCAAACATAATATAACTAAGTCTTTTTCCTATGAAGCAAAAATTTCCTAAAATTTAAAAAATATAAAAGACAAACTTTTAGGCGACTAATCAAATTTTTCGGATGTACTTTATTTCGGAAAAGCTACGTGATTTTTGTGGAAAACCACGGTCACGTTCTAATCTCATCTTCTGTTGTCACCCGGCGGACCGCAAATTTATGCCCCGCAATCTTCATTTCGTATTCATAAAATAATTCTAAAATCGTTATTTACACTATGATGGTGTAACTGCGAGAAATTTCGAGTGAGGACGAAAATTTAACCCAGAAAAATTTATATTCATCATAGGATATGAAATAATATTTATCAAATATTAAGTGGCGAAAACTAACATAAAAAAATATTCAATTTTTTTTTATCAATTTATAAAAAAGTTCTTTTGCAACATTCCTTTTCAGACAGTGCGACCCCACGGCAGCCGATGATCTTTAATTAAATATTCTCTTTCGATATTTCCAATAGAAAAGCGAATTCGGTTAAAATTAAATTTCAGGATCTCATTGTGAGAGACGCCTCTTAAAAAGGAAAGATATCTGAACGGTTGATTTAATGATCACCGGCAGAACTTTTCGCGGTGCAGGAAAAATTGAGAATAAGGGGATGGACGGCGGGAGCCGGAAATGGGCCAGGAAGGAGCCAATCTCGAATCGCAACTGTCTCTACGTCGAGATATATCGCCTCGTTACCCGTAATTGACGTAGATTAATACCAGACCGTAAGGATTCTGCTCACCGAAAAAATAGGTTGAAGCAATTTCGATTGGCTACGACTGGATTTTCAGAATATGTTCTTCTGGATTACTGGGAAATCAGACTAAAGGAAATTATACCAGATGGAAGTAAATTGACTATGTTTTCTCTATGTGAAAATAAATTGCAGTAAGCAATAAAGAGAAAATACATTTATCAAGGCGTCATCATAGTAATGTCTTTAAAAAATATAAATTCTGATTCTGAAGTTAAGCCTGAGAAATCTAAGTCTTAATTATGTGCGGTTTCAATCTTAAGGAATTTTTTTCTAGTTGGGAATGAATATTTCTTAACATGCTACTGATTATTAATTAAATTATTCTAACTTAAGATAAGAAAACTATACTATTTGGGGCAACCTTGAATTCAAAGTATCCAAACTGTATTACTGAGTCCTCAAAATAAAAGTTCAAGGGTTTTAACTAACATCTTTATTAGGCCAAATAATTATAGAACCACAACAGGTTAATTATTCCAAGACGCCATACTTAACTAACCAAACCAAACCAACTAACTTGCATGACTGTCCACACGGAGCTGCACTCTTTAGAAGTACAAAACTAGGGCTACTATAGTAATAGATTATAATACTACAGACCGGTATCCTGTAATACATCCTTTCCTTTCCTCTATTATAAATCTAATCTTTGATCAAACAAAGCAGCTCTACTAGATCTAGCTGTATTTTAAAAGATAGATTCTAAACTAGACTTAGTGCTGGTATTCTTAGAAACAACATTTTCACTAAAACTTTGTCTACATACTACACTTGGCGAAGCACTACCGTTTAACAATCGCTAACACTGGATTAGGCATATGAAGATTACAATCGTAGTAATCTCCTTAATTAAAATTATTCTGAGATTCTCTTACATCTAAATAAAGGAATAAGGTGGATGAGCTTCAACTTCTGCTTGCTAATTTTAATTCTCCTGACATTGTTATATTAACAGAACATTGGCTTAGACCTAATGAATGTTTTTGTATTGATGAGTATGTACCACTGTCAGTTTATTATAGACAAAACTCTCTGCATGGAGGGACTGCTGTTCTAATTAGGAGACATTTTCAAAACTTTTTCGGTACTGTTGATAAGTTTAGTGATGCCTCCGTTAAACGGGTTTTTGAGTGTTCTATGTGTTTTTGTAAATTGTTTAATATGTACGTTATTTGTATATACCGCCCGCCCTCTGGGGATATCAGTGTGTGTCTTGATAGGTTAGATTGTCTTTTGTCCCAGCTCCCTATTCACTCACGTGTTATCTTGGCTGGAGATTTAAATAATAATTATTCAGAGGCTTCCTTACCGCAAAGAATTTCTCTTGATGGAATCTTCAAATAATTTGCACTCACCATGCATGTTAATGCACCCACTCGTATTTCGTCCTCTTCATCGACCACTATTTATTATTTCTGCAGTAATTTGGACGGTGTTACCGCTTCAGTGCACTCAGTGGGTATATCGGATCACGAGGGGGTGTATGTCCAATTCCCTGGTGACTTTAAAAACAAATCTGGCCGCCGCATTGGGAGAGTATTTTGTGGGAACAATTTGAATTTATTTTCTCAATCCATTTCGCCTGTTAACTGGAATACAATTCGGGCTGCTCCACAACCATTTTCTTCCTTTTATTATACATTACGTGATCAAATAAATATCTGCTTTCCCTTGGTTAGACTTAAATCCAACAGACGAAAACCATGGATCACCGCGGTACTAAAAACATCTGCCCAAAATTTGCGATGCTTAGCAAGACTTCGCAAATCTATTGACAATCAATTTATCAGGTCTTATTTTCAGGATTATCGGAAAATTTATAGGCGTCTGATAAAACTCAGAAAGGAACTGTATTACAATGAGCGCTTAGATTTATCCGGCAACAGACAGAAGGAAAGTTGGTTAATCATTAAGGAATGTAGGCAGTCTTCTCGTCGGCAGTTGGTTGAATCGAACTTGGGGCTCGATGATTTTAATGACTATTTTTCTAATATTGCTGAGAAGTTACTGGAAGCAGTTCCCAGTGACGGCGATCCATTGCAGTATCTTAATCGGAATGTAGTATTATTATTAATACAGTATCTCTATCAACCAATCATTCTTTTTCCAACCTGTAGATGCCACCGAGGTCCTTGAAACAATTCAGTGCTTGAAGAATCATAGGTCTTCGGGTTCAGATGGTATCTCTTCACGTCTGCTGTCACTTCTGCCTGCGAGCGCTTTAGGTGCTTTAGTTTGGCAATCAATCAGTCATTTCTTCAGGGCGAGTTCCCATCCTGTTTAAAGGAAGCCATGATTATCCCTCTTCAGAGTTTAAGGTTTGACAAACACGTTTTGGGCCTCGCTGCTAAACTTTCTTCTGGTTGTTTTGTAGTCAGGGTTGCCAGGCATGAGTTGGGGAGGTTGTTTGCTCGTTCAGTTTATTTCGCCTTAATAAACTCTCATATCCGTTATGGGTTGCCATTTTGGGGTTTGTGCTCCAAGAGACTCCTTAACATAATTTTTACTATTCAGAAAAAAGCATTAAGGTATCTGTGTGGTATTGGTCTGAGAGTCTCTTGTAAACTTCTTTTTGTAGCTAAAAGAATTTTAACAGTTTTCTCACTCTTTATATTGGAAACTGCAACACTCATACATAAGTCCGTAAGTCCACCATCCTGCACCAGTCATAATACTCGCCAAGTGGGCAACTTATCTCTTCCAATCCCCACCTCCTTTCACTTACGAGAAACTCTCTTATATTTATTAGTCGTAAAATATTTAATCATGTTCCTTTTTCGATTAGGGCTGTTACAGACCCTAAAAAGTTTAGGAGAGAACTAAAGAAATTAATCTTACCAAAAGCTTACTACAGCATTGAAGAGTATTTTAACGACTCATTTTAATATTTAAAATTAAGTATATATTTGTTAATCATATTTATTTTATTTTTTTTATTATTCTTGTTTTATGTTGGTTCTCGCCTTTTCTTTTTTTTTTTTTTTGGTTTTTTCTTTGATTATATAAAATATGCTTCTATGTACAACCAAATCGATTCTGTATTCTGTTTTTGTCCTGTATCCTGTATAACCAAATAAATACTAGTATTATAAATTCTATTATAAAGTTTGTAAACTTAGCAAATAAAGTATATTTTGACTTTGACTTTGACTTGACTAAACAGTTTCTTCCTAACAATTATCACTTGGTACTTAAGCATTGTATGATAGTGGACTATTAGGCCTACTGATTATCTAACCACAATGCTTTTTAATATGATGGAAAACCGTGACATTTTTGCCTTAATAAAATATTTCGCTGAAACTTTGGATGAAATAATTAATTTTAGCCAAAGGTTGAAACTACTGATATCTTCTATAACACCATTAGCAATTCAATTCAATAATCAATAACTCTTAAAAAATTAATACACAACTTTATAAACGCCAGCCTTGAATTACAAATGCATTGATTTAAAGAATTAAAAATCAGGTTGATAAAGCAAGGCCATAATATGGGAAAAGTTTATAAATTGAAATCAGAGGCTACAAAGGGTGTAGTGGAGGGGACCAGAACGCCTCTTCCAATTTTGAATTCTGACTCGATCACATTTCCAAATTTAAAGAGAATGCAAATTATTGCAATGAGTTCTTTAATAATATTATGCTGCAAAAAATTTCAAAACCAAAATGCGAAAATAAAAAACTAACAATTAATTAAGCTTCTGATACTTATGGTCTGTGAGTAGAAATGAAATAATCTAGAAAAAATAAGCACTCTGATAAATAACAGTAGTCCTGAAAGTTATAAAATCATTATAAAACTTAAAATCATAAAAAAAACAACCAAAAATATTTGCTTGATTCATATAACTAATTTAATTTTTAAGAACGGTACAATTCCCGGGCAATTTAAGATATCAGTAATAACACCAATCTAGAAATCAGATGACAACAAAATAAATAATTATAGATCGAAAATCTTTGAAAAATGTATTTCAAATGCCCTTTACCATCTAACAAAATTTATAACAGAAAAGATGGATAAAAACAAAAAATGTATATCTGTGTTTTAAGATTTGGCAAAAGTATTTTTTTCAATTACTTTTAGAAATTAAAAAAAAATGGTATCCTAGGAGTTTTTACAGATTTTAAGGTATTTGGATAGGAAAAGTAATTTTCTGAGGATAGAAAATACATTAAGCGATCCATTATTTAATAAAATAGGTGTACCACAAGGCACAGTTTTTGACCCAATACTTTTTGTTATTATAAATCAGTCATATCAAATCAAATATGCCCTATATTTCAAATGTTGTTGAAAAGCTGACTTAAACATAGTGTAAACAAACACACAATAAAAGAAACAAATATGGACACATAAAAAAATCATAATAAAATTTTGCCTTAATAAAAAAAGTATTAACTAAAATTGGTAAATCTGTGTCGTAATTATTCATCACGCAATACCCTAAAAACCTGAGGCTGTGGGAGATGGTTAAATATTTTTTTACTTTCGTAAAAAATTGATTTTTTGGTTAAGGAAATTGTAGGGATTGGTAAATTTATATTATATAAGGACCGAGTATTATTAACTTTTTCCGATTGAATAACCATAGAATATTTCTTATGCATCAAGCAAACAGTTTGCAGTATAAATAAAGAACGAAGACTTAGGATTTTCTGCATAATAAAGTGAGCTTTATTATACTTAAAGAGTATTCATGATACTTAAAGAGTTTTGGAATGATATAAAAGAATATGTGATTAACGGATTTGGGATTCTACAAAATTATATTAATACTTTTAAACTGACTTTGAATGTCAATTATAAAATTAAAATTAATTACATGGTTGATTAGATAACCTCAGTCAACTGCCCTGACTACTACTCAACTAGCGTTATTAGGGAAGTTTCGCAAATAAAATATTTAGGTATCCTTATAGATAAACATTTAAAAGGGGATCAATACAAAATTATATTCTTTTAAGATAATAAATAAAAAAGTAAGCTATACCATGCACATTTAAGTAAGTATATTCAAGTAAGTATATTTGTTTAAAAGATTGATAAGCTTAAAAATGTATAAGTTGTAGCTACGAAACTAGAAACATCATTAATAATTTTATAGCATTGCGTAGAAGTAGCACTAATGCTAATTTAAAGTCTCTAAACTACTTAGAATATTGACAGGATAGAATTAGTAAACAACTTTGTTTGAGTTCAACTAGTCCACAGGGGCAAGATAGGTGTTTTGTTAACAAACATATTTGTCGATTCGAAAAATATGTTTGTTAATGTTGTCGATTCGACGCATTTTCAAAAAAGGAACCGATTCAACTAGATACCGATACATATAATAATGTTAATTTAGCTTATTGATGTTAGATTTTGGATTAAAAATAAAAAATAGAAATAGATATATGTTATTCTAAGTGCAAAAATAACAACTTCAAAGCAAAAAAAGTTATTACCATTCTTATTCCTAAAACCGTTTCTAAAAAATTTGAAATGGCAACACCGCAGGTAAAATCTGATATCATCTTGCGAAATGTCTATTGACAAGCGGCTTTGTGTTTACATACGGCATATATAATGTTCTATGTTTTTCTTTTAGTTTTTTCGTTAGTTGAATCATTTCAATGTTTTTGTGAACTGTTACGATAGTAAAAACTTGTGCCGTTTGTGTCGCGTCATAGGAGAAAGGCGATTGAGGCTGATCTTTGCATAAGTAAATACCGATATCTTCATAATATCATACCAAGGGACAACCGTCGTCATAAACGTAGACTAATAAAAACTTATTAAGAAATCTATATATAATAATAATAATTATAAAATATTTAATTTACATAAAAATGCTTTTTATTAGAAATACCTTAACTCCAATGAAGTATGTTGAAAAAACGCATAAAGAGTTCATAAACGATAATATTGTTTATAATTTAAACCATAATTTATTAATAATAAATATTGAGCATGTAAATATTTTTTGACGAAGTCAGTGTTAAAGATTACTTGTGTTCCAATTAACAATGCGATCGAGCGGCGTTGCGATATTGTTACCTTTTTCTCTAATATAGAGACGTTATCTACATTCATTTAACTTTGATAGTTGACTTCTTTATAGAGTATCTTCTCATATTTTATGAAAAAAAAATGAATAGTATTATTTTGCGCCTGTCAAAATAAGTGACAATTTTTTATGATATTATAAAGTGTTTTTTTCCATTTCTACGTAAGCATTTGGCATTATTGCATCAGAGATGTTGCAAGTAAACAAACTGCCCATAGTTTCACAACAATGCTAATTCTAGCCTATCAATGTTCTAAGCTAAACTATTATGCTCCAAAAATACATAACCTCATAACTTATGAAATTAGAAATTGTCTAAAAATCAAGAAATATAAAAAAGAATATAGATAATAGTAATCTTTATTTAGCATAAAAAAAAGCTACATATAAAATACAATACATTTTTACAAAGTTAAATGAAATTATAATATTTTTGTAAACCCAGTACATTATAACCTACTTTCGTAAGCAGGAATCACAAATATCGAATTATTACAAACGTGGGTTACTGCAAACCGATGATTTGACAAAACAAGTTATTGTAAACTATAGAAACATAAAATCGCATAGCGGCAATGACGACACCTGTATCTGCGTCAAGTTGTGGCCTAGTTGAATTGGGTTCAATGGGGGTCGACCCGGCGAGAACCCGCGGTGCCCCGGTTTTTCCAGGAACCACAGCATCCCTAATATTCAAGTTTTCCAAATCAATATTCGACAACTTCTTTTTTTTCCCACACAAACAAAATTTTGATTTCAATGTATTAATACTAAGATTATTATTACAAAGCCACTCAATTAAGCCTTTTAGATCATTATTTTCACTCTCTTGCATATGATTTATATCATTCCCTGCCAAATAAATTATTGTATCATCAGCAAATAATTCGATTTTGCATCGATTGACAGATTTGACTATATCATTTATGTGAAGTAGAAATAATAGAGGACCGAAAACAGTACCCTGCGGAACTCCAAACTCAACATTTAATGACTCTGAAACACAGTTTTTAAATTTAACTTTTTGTCGCCTACTGGATAAATATGATTCAAACCAATTTCATACGGTCTGCCCAATACCAAGAAATTTAAGTTTTTTCAATAAGATCTTTCTATCAACTATTTCAAATGCCCTTCGGAAATCTAAAAATATTGCCAATACATAATTACCCTTGTCAATTTCCTTTAGAAAACTATGACAGATATTAATAATTACAGATTCACAAGAGTCACTTTCACGGAAACCAGACTGATTTATAACCAAAATATTGTTATTATTGCAGTAATTCAGTAATTGTTCTTTTACAACAAGTTCCAACACCTTTTCATATATTTCTACTGTATTTATGGGTCTAAATTCACTATGATAAAAAGTATTTTGAGCCTTTGGCACAGGAATCACAATCGACTCCTTCCATGCCTCAGGAAAAATCCCACTTTAAAGTGATGCATTTACAATATTGAACAAACGATTTCCAACAACATCACAAACATCGCACAACACCCGTTTTGAGATCCCATTCTCACCACCCCCCACATTTTTTAAATTCTTTAAAAATTTTTTTAAATCAATTGAAGATATTTCTTTGAAAAATGAAAACTTACTACTATTACTATACTATTACTACTTACTATTTACAATTTCCTCAATACTATTTATGAAATATTTGTTAAATTCTGTAGCTATTGTTAATTCCTTAGATATTAATTGATTGTCGAATTTAATCTCTTGAGGCAATGAAGAGGTTTTTCCTGGAAGTAATGTTTTTAGGTTTTTCCACATTTCGCGGGGATTGTTTTTGTTCCCATCAATAATTTCTCTATAAAACTTATCCTTTTCTTCCTTAATTAGACCAACCACAGAGTTTCGTAGTTTCTTGTATTCCCTCCAGATGACATCATTATTCTCCCTGACGGCTCTAACATACAGTTTGTCCCTTTGATCCATCTTTTCCCTAATATTTTCAGTTATCCACCCCTTATGCAAATATTTCTGTGTACCTTATAAGATATATGTTTATCATTCGTGACAATATAATCAATTAGGGTTCTGTTACTATCAGTAATGCGCGTGGGAGTATCAACAATTTGATTAAAACCATTTGCATAGATTTGGGATATAATTTCTTCACCATAAAATGAAGGCTTCAGTAAATCATAATTAAAATCTCCCATTATTATGTTGATACCCTCAAACACAGTGACCTGATCGAGGTAACTACCGAAATAATCCAAAAATTTTGCATTTTCTTTTTGAGGAGAATGATACATAACAGTACACAGATATTTAACTCTACGTAAGGAAAATTCAATAGACAAACACCACACATAATTTTGCACGCACTCTACAGTTCTTAAGGAATATTTAATATCACTTCTTATTAAAACCACTACTCCTCCAGTTCTTCTATTATTTGTGATACACTGTTCAATTCTATATCCATTGATCTTTAGCTCACAGTGCTCAATTTCCTCACAAACATGAGTTTCAGATAAGAATAAGAGCTTTGGTTGCCAATTATTTATAAATACAATTATATTATCCTTGTTATTTAAAAAACCTTGACAATTAAAATATACAATACTTGAATTAGATTAGATCATATATTTTCGAAAATATACCCCCTTATTTTTAAAAACTTTTTTTAATGATTACTTTCAACACTGCTGTCATCTAGGTGAATCGCTCATTGTGGATGAAGTCTTAAATATTTATTAAAGTTAGATGGTTTTTAACTTAAGTCTGTATATTTTTCTTGGTGTTTTATAGTCATACTTCCTTTTATTAAGTTTTTGATTTTTTATGATTGAAAGAATCTTTGCATCCGGGTGTTTAGACATCTAAGTGCTATATTGCAATACTTAATTTTTTTGCCATGGCAGATTCTGGTCTTTAACATTGTGTCCCCACACTTCATTAAAAAAAAAATGGTAATTTCAGTAACGCTCATTAACAGTAACGCTTAACTAATAACTGATTAAATACAGCTTTTTCTTTAATCCTATACCCAATAAACCTACATAATACTACATAAGAGTTCTAAATTCTAAATTTGACAGTTTAACATCAAGCAAAACAATACACACTGCAAATACCCAAAAAACAGATTAAATTTTTTGTTAAATAACAAAAAATAGAAAAATTATTGCAGACAATAAATAAATAAATAAAATGATCCCAATACCAAAAATTGCAATAAATTACTTACGAAAACAACCATTCAAAAAGTTAAAAAAAAAGAACTTAAACTATATACCCTGCTGATTCATTAGATTTACAATCATCCTCCTACGAAAAGTATTACAAGAAATTAATAATTGGTCCGGATCCAAATTTAAAGAATTTATTTGATAAGCAAAATTGTAAGAAAATGATCGTTTAAATAACTGTGTTTTATGTCTCGGAATGAGAACAGTATTTCTTCTTAAATTTAAATGGTGTACATCATTTCTAAAAGTTATTTTTTGATAGAGATAGGGCGGACTACGATATATTAAAATTTTATAAAAAAATGTTAAAGAATGAGCAATTCTTCGATTATGCATATTAAGCCATCCAAGTTCGTGAAGTTTATGGGAAATGCGGTTTCTCCTACGAATGCCAAATACTAGTCGAATGCAAGAGTTTTGGAGCTTTTGCAGTCTACCCCTATCCTCATAATCAAGACACCAGCCATACACTACATCACAGTAATTACATTGTGAAAGGACCAATGAATCACATAAAAGCTTCTTAATATCTTTACTTAAATAGTGTCTATGCAAATAAATTAATTTCAAAGCAAGATATGCCTTTTTAAGAATATTAGACACGTGATGTTTAATATTTTCTTTTTATCATCTTAAGTCTCTGTCAACTTAATCTTGGAAATTATTATATCTCTGACATAATTATAATATTTTGAATAGAAAAGTGTATAGTCACAAATACTACAGATAACAATGAATAGGGAAGAATGCAGGGCGCCTGGATTCTCCAAAATATATATACGTATAAATTTCTAATAAAAGCGTTTAGTTATTCTAATATTAAAATACTTTTCTTAATAAAACAATGTATTTTATGTGCCCAGCTGGAATTCCCCAGATAATAAAGGACTATATAGTATTAACAGACTTAGACACCAAGCTTGGCCAAAACGCCTAAATGCATTACAAATTTCTAACATACTATCCGCTTACCGAAACCAAATCCCCCCCCGAATGAAGCTCCACGTCGGGCGCCAACTTGGAGCATTCCCTAATTTATTCCAAATAATACGGCAAGTTTGAGTGGCATGTGGTTGTGTATATATAAACTTTGAAATTACCTAGACCTTGTTAGAGAGGTATCGTAATAAATAGGACACGGCAACTTTCGCAAAAATTGCCTTGCTCGGATTTTCGGAAAGTTTTGAAGTGATGGATTTGTCTCGGGATGTTCATTCATCAATACTTAAATAAATTATTAAATTATTTGCAAACTTGGTAAATAATTTATGAATACGCATAAAACTGGCTTGTGCATAAACACTAAACAAGCTCACTTTCATAAAGCAAAAAGCACATCTCTAACATCGTATTATACAAGAGAAATAATTTATTTTCATTACGTACGTGTGAAAGTAACTACGAGTATGTGGTCCAAAAATGTTCAAATGCACTCATGCAAACCGCATGATATTCATTTATGCAGAGATAGTAAATATTTTTGCACAAAACACGAAAACATTTCGGCAGCAATGTCAGTATTATTTTTGAGACTAATGAATTCCACCATAAATTTTCCGCGTTAAAAACATATATAATATTTATTTCGTAAAAATAAAAATGAAATGAATATACCTTTGGTATTTGCTGAATCCAGGGTTGAATTCTAAATAAAGTTTATATATATATACAAGGTGTCTACTATAAAAACCGCCAATTTTTAACAGGTGATTAAACAAGTCATTTGCAACAAGATGGGTATATTTAAGTTTTTGAGTAATTTTTTATACCGGGTGTTATCAGAAGTTAAATGTAACATTTGGGAAATGTGCAAAATTAGTGGTATCTTCTTCGTTGTCATTTTTCTAAAATTTGATAAATAGGAACATGTTTTTTTTTTCAACAAAAACTACTGCATATAATATACTTTCCAATGATATACTTACTTTTGTGATGGCTATTTGTTTTCACAGCAATATCATGAGCAAAAGCAAGAAAACCACAAAAATTGATAAATTTCAAAGTTTATATTTCTTGATTGACCAAAATTAAAAAATCAAAATTTCATTTAAACAAACCTAAAATTATAACAATTGTTCAAAATGTCTTCCCTCATCCAATACATTTGATGCATCTTCTTCTGACACTATCAACAACCCGTTCAAGGTCAACGCGTTTTTGTCGCATTCATTCATTGCAACACACACTAATTCGATTAATTAGTTCGTCTCGAGTATTAAGGTTAATACTATAAACAGCCATTATGGGCTTGGCGTCCGTCCATTTGAAACCAAAGTTCCTGTCTAGCGGCTAAGGGGATTTCTTCCAGAAAGTCAACAAAGTCATTATTTAATAAATTCGAAAACTCATTGGAATTGAGTCGATCAGGAAGTATTACAGGCCCGAAAAGGCGACCTCTCATTAATCTTGACCCTTATCTCATGCTGAAAATGTGAAACAACAGTCGCATGAGGGTTTTCTGTATGCCATATATGGTTATTTCTTAAATTCATTATTCCGGCTCTTGTAAATGTTGCTTCAACTGTCCAAAATATTTGATCTGTTCCCCACTCTTGCAACTTATTTCAAGTACCACCTACAGAATTGAAGCCTCACCTTACCATCCACTGGCAATAAATCCTGGACTTTTTTCAAATGAAACGGATGCAAATTATTTTTTTTAAGAACTCTATGTACAGTGGAATGCTGAATCCTTAATGCAGCATCAATGCGGCGAGTATTTCTAGATTTATCTTCTGTAACAGCTCTCATAATCGCAGGTTCTTGTCTCCAGCGTTGACCATTTTGACCACCTTCTTTAATCCGCAAACCTCGAAAGGAACCGGTTTCCCCACAGCGTCTGAACACTTCTACAAATGTACTTCTTGCCGTCTATTAGGAAAACGAAGCGCATAGTCCCGTGCTGCCTCCCGCGAGTATCCATTTGCGACACCGTAAATAAATAATAAAACCGATATTCAATGTTTATGAAACTAGGCATTATTTTTTTAAGCACGTTTAAATCAAATTACTCATTTAACTACTTTAAGTCGAGGTGAACACTTAATGACAGTTCTTGTCAAATTGTAAATATCTATGCTTTTGTTTTAAAATCAAGTAATACATGGTTTGTGAATTTCCTTCTTTTACGTATTCATTGCCATTTACAAAAGAACGAAAACCTGCCTTTTTTTTTAAAGAATGAATATCGCGATATGTTATTTGTTTACGGCTTCTCTAATGGGAAATTTGTGGAGTTGTTGTGTTTGGGAAGAAAGATCTACAAGTACTCAACGCATTGAAGCTCAAAAGATCAAGAAATACAAAATTTGATAATTTTCAATTTTTGTGGTTTTCTTTCTTTTGCCCATGATAATGCTGTGAAAACAAATAGTTATTACAAAAGTAAGTATATCATTGGAAAGCATATTAAATGCAGTAGTTTTTGCTGAAAAGAAAAACTTGTCCCTATTTACCAAATGTTAGAAAAACGACAACGAGGAAGATACCACTAATTTTGCACATTTCCCAAATGTTACATTTAACTTCTGATAACACCCGGTATAAAAAATTACTCAAAAACTTGAATATTTTTTTTTTTTTTTATGGTTAACACAAGCACAAGAGAAGAGTCCTATGTCACTCTTGGAGTGGTGTTTGCGCGAAGATATTTGTGGGCATTTATCTTGAATCGCTGTAGGTTGTATGCGTCGGGAAATATGTGAGGTGGAAGCCTGTTCCACAAAGAAGATGTTCTCCAGATGAATGAGTCCCGATACAGCGACGTCCCTGGGGTAGGCAGGTGGACTCGATGTTGATGAGCCGCAACTGCTAGACGCGTTCTTCTTGCCGGAACAGCCCTGGGTGGAATCAGGCCTGCCAGCTCAGAGGAGCACTTACCGTGATAATAACGGTAGAATATACCCATCTTATAGCAAATTTAATTCTCTTTCAGACGGTATATCTAAATTTTTTGGGTGGTAAGAATAACGGAGATATTCTTGTTTATATGAAAAAAAAAGAAGAAATTTGATAAAATCAAAAAATGTTAAATACCAGAAGAACTAACAACTCTTAAAGTTTGGCGGTTTTTATAGTAGACACCCTGTACAGTGCAGGACCGTAGTATTTTCGTTTTTTTCAAGAACAATTTTTTTGTGTAAAAGCTAATCAAATTAGCGTCTTGCTTGTAATTAATTAGAAGTGTCCCTGTTTGGGTTTCTTAGGAAATTCAATTTTAAATTAAACTCGCGTGGTAGAAGACGGTGCAAGGCCAAGCTTTAATGAAAGGCGAATGAGTGATAGGTGACATGCTGATTACGATGCCATCTATTTCACTTGCATAGTTCGCAGATGGCAGCAAGGGCACCCTGTGAGCAGGATCAGCTATTCTGTATTATCAAGATCGACATTTGCTGCAATTCTGAAAACAAAACATTTGCATGACCATTTTCTCGTTATTAAGTGCCGTGGTTTAGATGTGATATGTTCGAACATTGTACATACCTTCATCTTTAAGGAAATTGATGAAAAAGTACAGTCAAAATATTAAGTGTTTTTGCCTCTCGTGACATCTTTTCTGTTTTTATTTTCTTCCAGGCTTTTTTCTGTGTATGCTCTTATCATTAACTGTTCAGCTTATTTTGGTATTCTTTTATCTCATATTTTAATAAATGTAGTTTATGTTTTATCACCTAGCAGCTATAGTTTACTTCTTTAATTTTGGTAGCCTTAATATCTGGAATGCAATTTCATAATAATATAACTGGATTATATTCTAAATTGTGAAAAAAAAATTCCAATAGAGTATTTGTCATAAATGGGTCGTTACAATCAATATCAGGTAGAGTAAGTTCAAAGTACGATATTCCAATTAAACTCGCGTGGTAGAAGACGGTGCAAGGCCAAGCTTTAATGAAAGGCGAATGAGTGATAGGTGACATGCTGATTACGATGCCATCTATTTCACTTGCATAGTTCGCAGATGGCAGCAAGGGCACCCTGTGAGCAGGATCAGCTATTCTGTATTATCAAGATCGACATTTGCTGCAATTCTGAAAACAAAACATTTGCATGACCATTTTCTCGTTATTAAGTGCCGTGGTTTAGATGTGATATGTTCGAACATTGTACATACCTTCATCTTTAAGGAAATTGATGAAAAAGTACAGTCAAAATATTAAGTGTTTTTGCCTCTCGTGACATCTTTTCTGTTTTTATTTTCTTCCAGGCTTTTTTCTGTGTATGCTCTTATCATTAACTGTTCAGCTTATTTTGGTCTTCTTTTATCTCATATTTTAATAAATGTAGTTTATGTTTTATCACCTAGCAGCTATAGTTTACTTCTTTAATTTTGGTAGCCTTAATATCTGGAATGCAATTTCATAATAATATAACTAGATTATATTCTAAATTGTGAAAAAAAAATTCCAATAGAGTATTTGTCATAAATGGGTCGTTACAATCAATATCAGGTAGAGTAAGTTCAAAGTACGATATTCCAATTTGTTTTGAAAACTCGCAAGAAAAATTAACTATTGTGTGTATTAAGTGCTACTAAGTAAGGGCACAGTATAGGCATAATAAATTAAGAGCTGTAAACATGAATTATAAAATATGTTGTATTGAGGTTTGCTGGCCTAATTGGTTTCCTATTATTTTAATCACCTAATTAATTGTTTGTTTTTATCATCTTGCCCGTTATTTTTATTTCTCTCATCGTCGCTGCATTGCTCTCATTCTAATTATGTTTCGGTTTAAAGTATTTCTTATTGTTTAATTTCTTCTTGTCGCTGTTTTCCTATTTGCATTTTCATCTCTCTTAACTTTTCAAATAAACTCGTCTTTTCAAATTAACTGGTTTACTTCTTCAATCTGTGTAATTTATTTAACTGGTTGTAATTAATATTTATGTTATATTTATTTAATTACGTAATTGGCTATTTGAGAATATTGTTAAAATCATCCAAGAGGATTTTTGCCTGGCCTCAACTGACCAGTTTAACGTAAAATATTTCCCAGTTTTTTGAAAAATTGCTTTGCGAGGCATGCTTCAGTTATTTTAAAGATAAAATTACATTTTTGTGTTACAGGGATAAGTCTTACTAAATGTTTTAAAATTAATTTAAATCATATCTCCAAATTTTCGAATGTTTTTTAACCATTTTTATCAAGTAACTAAATTTTGTTCCTAAAAATTAATTAATTTGTCGTATGTTGCTCGACCAATAGTTATAGTATAGGATCTGCTTTATTTATTTTTACCTTTTGTACATGATACCATAACAACAATTGTTTAAAATCAACGTTTATCAATGTCAATTCTCAATGTCATGTTTAAAAATTTTATAGCTTACAATTTTTAAACATTTATTGCTAATGAAAAACCTTACCAATCAAGAATTGGCGGGTATGCATTTGGCATACGGAGCAACAAACTGCAATGCACGAGCAGAATCGCGGTTGTATCATGAACGTTATCCCGAATGACAGCATCCTGGATACAAAAAGTTTATTTCGGTTAATCGGCGGCTCGCTGAGACAGGCATGTTTAAGACCAAGATGCATGATTCTGGTGTTGCTCGAACCGTAAGAACGGTCGAATTTGAAGAAGAGGTGCTTCAGCGAGTTGCCGATGAACTATCAAATAGCACACGTGACGTTGCTAAGAATATGAATACGAGTAACGCTTCTGTCTGGCGGCTACTACACGAGCAACAGCTCCATCCTTACCACTTCCAGAAAGTTCAAGGTATGACTGCAGCCGATTATCATCCTAGAGTTTAATTTTGTCGATGGCTTCTGGATCACATCATTGCACAACCAAATTTTTTACCATATGTTTTGTGGACCGATGAAGCCTCTTTCACAAGAGACGGTATTTTTAATAGTAGGAATAGCCATGTTTGGGACAAAAAAAATCCTTATGCAATTTTTCCAAGAAAACATCAGAATCGTTGGTCTGTCAACGTATGGGCAGGCATTGTTGATAATTATTTAATTGGGCCCTACCTTCTACCGGAACGGTTAACAGGACCTATTTATCTGCGTTTCTTGGAAGAAGTTCTCCCAGAACTCCTTGAAAATGTTCCACTAAACGTTAGACAGCCAATGTGGTTTCAGTATGGAGCGCCGGCTCACTTTGCTGTACAAGTACGCGAGTATTTGTCTCAGCCGTTTGGGCATCGTTGGATTGCCAGAGGTGGAGCAGTTTCTTGGCCTCCTAGGTCACCCGATTTAACGTCGCTCGATTTTTTCTTGTGAGGACATGTAAAGTCTTTAGTCTACGAAACTTCAGTAGAATCAGAGCTAGACTTAATTGGATGAATAACAGCAACATTTGAAATCATTCAAAACGAGGATCAAATTTTTAGTGTAGTCCGCCGAAATCATGTGCGGCGTTTAAATCGGTGTACTGAGGATGGAGGAATACATTTTGAACAATTGTTGTGATGGTATCATATACAAAAGGTAA
The DNA here is from genome assembly GCF_022605725.1 of Anthonomus grandis grandis. NCBI lineage: Eukaryota > Metazoa > Arthropoda > Insecta > Coleoptera > Curculionidae > Anthonomus > Anthonomus grandis. Next base: position 9,660,148 of record NC_065546.1, read on the forward strand.
AAATAAATACATCAGATCCTATTTAGGTAATTAATATTTTTTCTAAATTGAAACGCGTCTTAGGGCCGTAGTGACACATTTCCGGACATGGATTCCTATACTCAAATGGATTCTACTGTTGCACTGAACAACCCCTAGAAGTTTGATCCTATAGTTCTGAAACACCCTGTATACAACGTTGATCCAACGTACGTTTCCATTTTCTATTTGAGCACTTACCTTTTTCATTAAGGATATTACATTTTTCAAATGAATAATAACATATATTAAAAAAAAAATTCAACATTAAAGGGCTGCGTATGAATTGCTTCTTTTTAGTACTGAACTTTATTCCACTTTGCCGCTCAATAAATGAATTTTCTTTCACATTACCCATTTAGTTAAAAGTCCCCTCTCCGATCAAAGTTAAAAAAAAAAAAATCATGGCACTATTGAGGAATGCTTTATAAAAGCTGTCAATATGTAGTTTAAAAGTAGAACATTTTGCTTTTTGTTTTCGCGCTTAACTTTTGCTTAGTTAATGAAAGCTTTTATCGGAGCTTTAACTTGCGGCGGGAAGCTTTTTATTCAATTAATGTCAGATGAAGTGCATCATAGGATAAATTATACCACCTTAAAACGAAAATATATAGATTGAGTTATGCTATATAATATTCACTGCTAAATTATGTAACTACCTGAGTTAGTGGAGTTATAATCGAGTTGGTAATTATTGCAATTCCTAATAATACCCAGGTCAATACTGAAGGAAATGATAAGCTTACCAAGGTAATTCCTCGTAACTCACTGTAACTTATATTCAGCCGACAATCCAACTTGTGACTGTAAATTTCAAAATAATGATTAGTTTTTTTTTCAATCAGGAGGAGGATGCTTGCCCTTAAGTCTCTTAAGCAGTTATCTTCAGCTAAATAGCTAAAGAATACAACAACCAAGCTATGTCAGGATCGGTTTCTCTAATGACTTTTTTGAATTTACATAATTAACAAACTCACAAGCGTCCTTAGCTTGTGATTTAGAAGTGCGATAGAATTCTTTTTTAAAAGAACTTGAGAATGATTGAAATGTAATTCTTATATCAATTTAGTATTGATTGAAATTATATTTACAAGTTTCAATTACTTAACGCAATTGCGGAAAGCTTACAAATTACTTAATACCTTTACTTTACAGAGAAATGAATACACATTTTTTTTCAATTTAAACTACAGGAATTTTACGCTTCACAAATATAATAAAAGTCTTATAAAACTTATCACTTTACGAAACTAATTTAATTATTCTATGATTGAAATTGATAGGAAAAAAATATTAATTAATAAGTAAACAATATTTATTTATTTACGGAATCCATTTACAAAAGTGTTACATAGCATACCCATACAAACATATATATTCAGATACAAAACTATCTATAAATCAATGAAAGGTGTAGATGAGTTAATTAATTAAAGCCCTTATGAAATAATATTCTTTAACTGTCCCTTAAAAGATGTAATCCTAGAGTCAAAAAAGCTTATCTGTCCTGACAGACCATTAGCACTTCGAGCCATTCGTGTAATTGGCTCATTAATGCCATAATTGGTATGGTGGAATGGGACTGAAAATATTTCTAATTGTCTATTCAATCTCGAAGGCACCCTAAGTTTAAAAAGAGACAATAACTCGGGACAATCTATAGTAGCATTTAAAACCTTATGTATAAAACATAAGTCGAGTAATGTTCTCTAATGTGGGTAAGTTCAGGTTATCCCTGACCCACTGATAGTAATACTCCTGTCTCCTGTGACCACATCTAAAAGCCGCCACCCTTAAAAATTTATTTTGAGTTTTTTCAATCTGCTCAATGTAGCAGTTATATGACGGGGACCACACAATTGAGCCATACTCCAAGATGGGCCTAACAAGAGAGCAATAAAGTAATCTAAAAGTAAACAAAGACAAATCAGTTGTAGAACGTTGGATAAAACCCAGCATTTTCATTGCACTACCAGTCACCTGATTGATGTGACTTTTAAAAGACAACCTGGAGTCAATAAATATTCCTAAGTCAGAAACCTCTGTTTTGACACCAATTGCTACATTATTTGTTTTGTAAAGAAAAGCAATAGGGTTTCTTTGCTTAGAAAAAGTAATCTTATGGCACTTATTGATATTAAGGGACATTCTATTCAAGTGGCACCAATCAAAGAACAAATTGAGGTGTTTTTGCAGGAGCACAGCATCAGAAAGGGATATGATCACATCATCAGCAAACATTAGCACACGACAATTTTCAAGTTTCCAAACTATCAATCAATCAAAAAGAGGCAAAACAAAACAGGGCCCGAGTGAGAGCCTTGTGGCACCCAAGATAGCACAAAAATTTCAGAGGAACATGTACCTCCAAGATTAACAATCTGGGTTCTACCTCTGATGAATCCCGAGATCCACTGAAGAAGAGGCCCCACAATACCGAAAGCCCTTAGCTTCTGCAAGAGTACCCCATAGTTAACCCGATCAAAAACTTTGGAAAAATATGTATATATTGAGTCAACCTAAAGTCCCTTCTCCAAGCAGCGGTAGAGGTAGTTGATATACAGCACCAAATTAGCATCAGTAGATCTGCCTTTTATAAATCCAAATTGCTCAGGATTAAATAAAGATTTAAAACTCCAGGCAATCCTATGACTGACCAGGCAGTCAAGCAGCTTTGGCAACTCAGATTGGTTACACACAGCCCGATAATTGGAAATTTCATTTCTACTACCAGATTTAAAAATGGGTTTTAGAAAACTTCTCTTCCAGAGAGATTTGTTAAAAATGAACAGTATTGGTTTCGTAAGAACACAAACACATTTCTTTAGGAAGAATGCCGGAATCCCATCTGGTCCAGCGCAGAGCTTATTCTTAGAGGAAGTAATAACCTCATAAGCATCCTGCGTTGACAGAGTTAAAGTGCTCAGACAAATTGATTTATCAAAATCAAAAGATGCCGGCCCCGGCAGCTCGGTGGGTATGTACCAGCTTAGCAGTCGTGTGGCCCTGGGTTCGAGTCCCAGACTTGGCATGGTCGTCTGATTTAGTTTAAGTACTAATAAATTATAGAGGATTTTCGTGACTTAATGTGCTCAGCACAAGGTCAATAAATAAATTAAAAAAAAAAAAAAATCAAAAGATGGTATGTCATTGACTTGCTCATCCGAATAGACGGATGAAAAGTATTTTGCAAACATATCCGCAGTATCCGAGATATTCATACTAATCCTGTTATTGTATGTCATTCTGGAGGGAAGACTAAAACCAGTTCTTTTATTTTGAATATATGACCAAAAGTGCCTTGGATTGCCAGCGAGATTCATTTCCACCTTATTATAAGTAAGAGTAGCCACATGGCTAGACTTCGCCTCTCTTATATCTCTATAGAAATGTATGTATAATAATCACAACTGTAAACTATTTGTTTGTTAAATAAAAGACGTTTATTATTATTATTATTATTATTATTATTATTATTATTATTATTATTATTATTATTATTATTATTATTATTATTATTATTAATGTATTGTTGATAGCACAACTCTCTTAAGTACTCACATTGTTATCTCAACAATACAAATTCATCATAATCCTGCTGTTGACCACTAATTTTAAACTTTGTGAATTTGTTTCTTTCTTATGATCAAACTGCGAAGCTCTGAAGAAAACCAAGATGGAAAAGAAGAACTTTTATACCTCTTCCATTGAGAAGTAGATCACATTATAGAAAATTGAAACTATGACATCAATAGATGTCTCTCCCAAAACAATTGATTTCCGTCTATCCCAGCAAGACAATCGTTAATTGCTATGTAATCTCCATTACCAAAATCATAAAAATATTCCTCATATATCATATCATCAGAATTTTCTGCACAACAAAGGTCAAAACTAATTGCTGTATGGTGTAAGCTATTTTCAAAAATCTTGTCTATTGCACGTTCAACACTAATTAAATATGGGCTACTAAATACGAGATCCAAGGCAACCCCGTTGGTATTTAAAACCCCATTTACCTGGAAAAAGTTATAGAAGCTAAAGCAGTTGGCCAGAGAAAGCACAGACTCTCTGTCATTCTCCAGACAACCACCAACCACCAAACCAAGATCATCATTATCCCATCTAGCATGTGGTAAATTGTAATCACCTGCCAAGACAAACAAACTACTTGAATATCTACTATATACATATTCAACGGATTCACAATGGCTTAAATAGGCTTGAAGTGGAGATGGAGATGGTATATAAATGCAACCAACAACAAAGCTTTGATTGTCTATTGTAAAAGTCAAATAGATCTGATAAATATCCACATTAACAAGTGGGATACCAATTCTATGTGTACTACATAAACTCTTTTTAGCCGCAATCAATACACCACCTCCACGAGCCTTGGTAGTATTCGTACCCAATTGACGATCATATCTATATAAATCATAGTTTGATCCACCAATTTCAGCATCTGAATATTCAGATGTTAACCAAGTCTCTGCAATCATAACAATATCATAGCAGCATATTTACATACTTTGCTAAAATCGCCGTCCCTCAGGTTCCTTAGTTGGTAGGCTGCCTCATGCTCCGTACTCTGAGTGTAACAACCTCCCAGGAAGAATTTGCAAGGAAGATATGATGCTCTAGGTCGGTCGCAATTTAGCACAAACAAAAAAAAATCTAAAAAACACATGATCCCTATAATACATCCCTACATACAATTTGAAATAAAATACACTTACCCTGAATAAACATGATTTTCAATTAGGTGACGCAGGTGAAGAAGACTGAAACGACATAAAGTCGAACATCATTTCGACTTACGAAAATTAAATCTGCCGAAGGGAATTTTCCAAAAATATTATGCTCGGATAATACCTCGAAACATTGTCGATCAAATAAATCCCACTACATTAGCGGATGGTAAAAATTTAGCCGATAACTTCAATCCGACATTCCTTAATGTTCGCACTACGCTTTCCCGCACCAGAAAGAAAGTCCAAGAAGTGACAATCTATCACCGTCAGTCAATCCCTCCCTTTAATACTCATCAATAGACAGAAGATCCGATCAATCAAAATAATTCTAGTTACATTAGCCTCCGCTCATACTGAAGCTAGCGCAACCTTGCATTGCATAACCATCATTACCATAATCAAACTCAGTAAATATAAAAAAATTAATGATTCACCATAAATTTCACTTAATTCAATAGGAAAGCTTTATCGGTGAGACACCATTAGTGAAATAAAATCTTAAATTTGTTGCAATACATGCAGCTACCCTGACTTGCCTTGCCGTGTTCTGACTAAAACGTCAATGTCCAAAATATGAATGTCAAACATAAGCTGTAAGAAAGTGACAGTGACATGTTTACTTTTGAAAAATCTATAATGTTGGTTGTGTTTATTTTCTCTTAATAAAATATGAGAAATAAATTAACACAATTAGTTCTTATATTTCCTAGAATACTTCCAATCCCAAGGTAAGTACGCAAGGTTTTTTCCCCTAATAAGGAATAAGGCATGAAAACAAAAGAAAAGGATAATTCAGCAATTAATTCCTCAAATTATTCACAGAATGGATGAGGACAAATAGCTATGATATTTTTCATCACACAAGACATTCCCTGACTGCTGCCTGCTAGACAATACTGATTGAATTGAACAATTGTGGAGATTCAACCATGAAGACATACAACAACATCAACAATAAAGACATGAAATGCTAATAGTGCGACAAGTAACCTGTGTACCAAATTAAGAATTAATTCAATATTCCTAGAAGGCATTTATTATTTATTTCATGCTATCACTATGTTGTATTATACAGTGCATTCACTTTGTGTTTTATTTATGCAGAATAAATGGTTAAACTAGATAAGTTTTCTTTTTGTAATTTTATTGGATATAATAATAATATTATAAATTTTGACTAATTAAATGCATTCTAATATTGGCCATTAAATAAATGATGATCCATGTGAAAAAGTAACCATAACAACCTTGTTTGTATTTTTGTTAAACAATTTAATTTATTATAACCTTTGACCCTTAGGTTAATTTTAATATTTTAAGCCTATATATTTAATTAGATTTAATACCGTTTTTCAACCGTAATCCTTAGGATCATTTTCTGAAGAATTAAGCCAAGCAGTTTAACTTTATTTAGTTTTTATCAGAAAATAAAGGTGTAATATTAGTCCCCCCTAAGGAAAAAAACCATCAAATGACGATAGATTAATAGCCGACAACTGACACAAACGAACCTAAAATCAGAAAGTTAAGTCGTTTTTTATCCCAACATCCGGAGCGAAGCGTTTGGGAACAGAAACACCGTTAATTTACGTAATCTGTTATTCGATTTGTGTCAAAACTTAGCTGGAACGCGTTAAAGCCATTTGCAAATCGGGCGAGGGCGGAAAACGTTCAATGTCGATGGCGTGGATGACGTTCCCGTCCAGTTTAGTTCGCTACTATATTGACATTTGGACTGTTCATTTTAAGGGGCTTCCACAATGGCATCGTTTACTTGATCACACTTAAATCGATCCCTATTATACAGGACCATTCACAAACACTACTGTACATACTTAAGTGGTGTATACTAAATCCCTAGGATATAACTAAATCATATGAAATCAAAATAATTTACTAATATAAGAACATTTGAAACTCTTGCCTATAATTTATCGGATATGCGTTACTGCCGTTATATTGAAGCGTTTGTATGATGGTTTTAGAAAGGGATATATAAAGAAATTTTAAAAATTACATTAATGTAAGTGCAATTTTATTTGAATTAAAATACAAACTGCTACTTTAAGTATCCTAAATCTGAAAGACATTCCAATAGGCTTTCGGTTTCTAGTAATGTAGATTAAATAGTTCTTTTAGTATCAGTTAGGATTGGAATTTATTTGTTTTATTCGTTTCTAAGCAGGTTTGTAAGTATATATAGGATAGTAAAATGACGAAAGAAGCTTTTAAGCTTCTTAGACCAGAGCAGTTATTGTAGAACAGCAAATTAGCATGCTCCAATGCACTTTAAGAAATCATTTAAAAAGTGGTATTGTAACCAGAATGAAAACTGAGTCTAACATACGAAGGAAAACGTGAACTAGCAGAAAGAATTGTAAGGCTCTAAAGAAAGATTTTTTTTTCTTTTATTGAATCAGCCATAATGATTTGGGTGGGAAAAAAAAAGAAATAAAAACGCAGAGGGCAATAAATGAATCCTATTAGGTCTGCCAAATTAAACCGACCAATAGTGAAAGATTATTGAAAAAACTTAGATACCATATCACAACACTTTCACTTAAACTATTCGCCAGATAGGAAACTGATTTCTTAATAAAAACAATTAGAAGATACAATGAGAAAAGTTATGGCAATTTGAAGCTATGAGAAATGAATGAATGAGAATGATCGCAACGAAAAAGTGTCTGGGTATCGAATTTTAAGCTAATACGTTAAGAAAATGTTGCATGAATTAAATTTAGGCAAAAATAAACTTAAAAAAGTAACTTAAGATCGTTTCATTTATTGCAAAATACGTGCCAATATTTCATACAGACCTTTTAGCGACATCATTTTTCACTACTAGCCTTAATCTATTACGTTTCTCTTTTAATGCTCCTTATACATTCGTGAATAATAATTTCACTAATTCTTTCTTAATGTCCGAATGCTTTTTAAGGTCTGCTGCATTAATACCTGCAAAATATTTAAAATTCTTCTTTATAGCAATAAAACCTAACCGAGGCAAATGGTCGCTTCTCAGTCTGGCAAAGCGGGCTCACGTAAGATTTAGCAGCCAGTTAAACCACTAACTAGTTTCCGCTGAGAGGCGCATAAACCTGCAACCTTTTTATTACCCGACCCTCTAAAATTTTACTACTTTTTTATGGTTCTACAGCTTCGTGAAATATTTTTAAATTAATTGCTTATTGTTTCATAAATCTAGGTAAAAGTTTAAATTAGGATGCAACATTAAGTTTTCTAATTTATTAGTTTAAAACTTTAATGTTTTTAAGCCATCGATTTTTTTCAAAACTCTCTTTTTTGTAATATATATTTCACACTACAGGTATCAATTTTAATAAGAGTTCTAAAACTGAAACTCCTCTTACTAAAATCTATAGAGTAAACAAATCAAAAGACTATAAGGTACAAGGAAGAAAAGTCGTTTTAGTTTAATACGAAAAACAGAACAATAGAACATTCTTATTAGCTATGATAGAAAGCTGAAGTAGCATATTGAAGAACATCAAAATTTGGAAGAGCGTAAATAAGCATGCATTATGTTTATCGAATTTTGTGACTAAACTGTAAAAATTGTGATAAAACACAAAAAAAATAACATACTAAAAAACCTTGTTGCTCCGCAAACCTATCACAATCCTAAACGACGAAACTCCGCTTTAGATCTGTCAACTTTTTGAATGTTTTGCAAGTGAGACGCATTGCCACGGGTTCACCGTTTTTAAATTAGAACATAAACCAAAGTTTTACTTAGAAAATTCGATAAAAATAATGCATGTCCATTCACGCTCTTGCAAATTTTGATGTTTTTTTAATACACTACTTCAGCATACTACCATACCTACTACAATAAGAATGTTGCATTAATCCCCTACAATAAACCCTCGTGGGGGACCGGAGTCAAAGAATAGCCCTTCGGTATGCTCTGCCTGTCTTAAGAGGCGACTAAAAGAGCAACCTGGGCCACCAGGGGTAAATGGTGGCAGACACCCATGAAAATGGAGAGTAACCAAAGCGTCGATGAAAGGTCGCTGCCTAGGGATCGCTAAGGCATGTCTGGATCCGGCGCTGGATATGACAGCATGCGGACCGTCTGTGGCAGGGTGCTAAGGGGGCGGGCTCCTGTCATACAAGAAACAACAGTTCCACCACAACCCCAAGTTTTACAATAAGAATTCTGCAGACAATATTTAAATATAAACGTGACCGAACAGAGAGTCGCTGACCAATACCGCGTCATTTGTAGAAACAACTTGATCCCAGAAATCCGAATTTATTCTATTAAAAGGGAAATTGCAACAGAAATAAATCACTAACAGGCCTTGAAAGCAGTAAGGGACAATTTTCAAGACAACGAGAGAATAGAAGCGGAAAAAAAATCTAGACCCAGCACTCTTACCAGAAGTAATAATAGATCAAGAAACCCAAAATGGTGACCAGAATAATGAGCATATTGATGAAGGGAATGCTAAATTTAGAACAGAGTTTAGAAGGGCAATGGCAGCGTATCAAGCCGCACACCTCTAAATAAGACCAGCTCTTCCTAGAGTTGACTCTTCCCACAAATTAGTCACTCTTCTTGCTGGTAACTTAAATATACCTGATTACACTCTTACAATTACGACACTTGAACAGTTTCATCTAATAATTTACTACAAGGCTACCGCTGTTATTAAAATCTTGGGAATAAAAATAAAGTATTACACGTAATGAAAGACTGACACTGCTATGGAAAATGAGACTACTAAGAAAGATTCAAAATATTAGGAAAGTCATTGGCCGACTAAAGCAATACATTGGAGGGACCAGAACCAGAAAAGTATAAGAAAGAGTAGAGAAAAATCATGCATCAGATGCAACAACATACACAACAGCACTCAAAAAATTATACCCCGGAACAATGTCTAGACACCCTTAAACAGAGGTTAACTCTTTTTTCAGGTCGCTCAAAAAGGTTTAAATCCAGTAATAAAAGAACAAGATAATTTACTTTTTGAACGCTTAGAGAAGCAATTTTATTGAAAGATTATTAACAATGCTCAATAAATACTGCTATTAGCATTTACCCCCACTAAAAAAAACTCGAGGAGTTCTGGGGCACTCAATTAACAACAACTAGTGAATGCAACCTCAACACTGAATGGCTGAATGAATAACGAGCAAAGTGTCAAATATATAATCAACTAGCATTTTTACCATTTTCAGTTAATAAAGTTACTATCTAATGTAATACCAACAAGACATTATTTAAAGCTTGTCGTAGGTGACCCAACGGTACAAAGTGACAGATGTAGGTATGGATGTGAGACAACGGAGTCCATTTAGCATGTCACCGGTGGATGTCAAACTTTTGCATCAACGGAATATAAAGAACGGCATGATTTAGTTGCAAAAATAGCTGCATCAAGAGCTGGCAGAAAAACTAAACCATATTATAACTAAAAGCCAGAATCAGTTTTTGAAAATAAGCAACACAAATTGTATTGGTATCGCATTGTACTTACAGACCAATGAGTAAGTAAGAATAGGCCTGACTTAATCCTAATCGATAAAATTTCTAAGAAGACAACCCTTATTGATGTAGCTATTCCTAATAATAACAACCTAAGAGCAAAACATAATGAAAAGATTGTTAAGTTCAGGGATCTAGAACACCAGATACGAAGACAATGGGAAATGAGATAAGTGCGGTCAATTCCAATTATTGTGTCAACAAGAGGAATAATACCAAACAGCCTGATCGAAAACATGAAATTGCTCAATCTTAAGAGAAGCATCTATAAGCTGATGCAGAAGTCGACACTATTATACACATCTCGAATCGTCAGAAAGTTCATTGGAAACGTAGATAACATCAACTAGTTTAAAAAACCGTCCGATAACATGGAAAGGACTCCACCAGAACTTCATCCTTCTGATATCTGAGATATCTGAACGATCCCCGCTTCCCCAGGGAGTGCGATTATCATTTGGCATGAAATGTGATATAATAATAATTATAATAATAATAATAATAATAATAATAATAATAATAATAATAATAATATAATATAACGGCTTTTTATTAAACTCGGCGAAGGAAAGCCCAGTTTATTTGCTTAATCTAGTCAACACTAATACAATGAAAACTACGTGAACAATCCTAATTAGTAATAAAATCTACTTAAAAAATGACAATTATCCTTAGAAAATGCATAGCTGAAAACAAAGAAATAACCTAAAAAAAGAAAAAATACATAAAATTGGAACATAGCTATAGTCGCCGTCAATGACTTTTGGAATAAAAGAATGTTTAGAATATATTGAAAAGACTTGTTTCACAAATGAAGGATTTGTGTTCCAGACAACGAAAAAGTTCATACATTTAAACCGAAGAATTTCTTAAGCCGTGAGAAAAATTAGTAAGAAATTATTTATTAGTGTCTATGTGTATGGTCTCCTATAGTAAAAAAACATCGACACAAAGTGCTCTCTATTAATTTGGTTTTCTACTCGATACCAAGTGAAAAGAAATTGGTGAAAAGTGGCACAGAGGAAGATTGTAGCCGTATGTACCTACTTTGCTTACTATTACAAACTTTTAGAATAAAAAGTAGCCTGTAGTCACAATAAATAGTGTTCTCATAGATGTAAACAAAAAAAATTCCTTTACGAGACCTTATCACATCTTTATCAATAAACCTTGCCAGTACCGAATTCCTAATATGCATAATAAAGAGGACCATATACTAAAATACTACTAAGGCAAAACTACAGAAAATTGACAAAGAAAGGAATACATTTTAATTAGGGGTTGAGCAGGCTTTTTATTTAAGATATTTTCTTTTAAAATATTCATCCTATGTTTAATTTTATTTGATAAACTTAATAATAATTAACAATTATTATTTAATAATTAACAACTTATTGCAAGAAATCAGTTAAACTTACTAATTATCAAACTAATGTGTTTAATTAAAAATATAAAAAAAAATAAATAAGAGACGAATAGGATACTGTGCTTGTTAAATTTAAATAAACCCGTATAAAAATAATCCTATATTGTAAAAGTGTTGATCATTATCCAATTAATCAATAAACAGGCCACATCATGGTCAATTATATTTGCCTATATGTCCGAAATAATTACAGTGCCGACTAGTGACCAAATATTAAAGCTTTTCACAAATTATATTTTGGGAGAAATTAGAAATGATTAATGCACCCCTTATATTGATAAAGAGGTTAATTAACTCTTTGGTAATCATTATTTGTCAGAATCGTAATTAGAGGTAGCTATGTAATATTATATTAACTATAAACCTAAAATAGTTTAATGAGTTCTTTTTGAGGTTATTCTGAGGCAACAAATATCTTATGACTGACCTAAAATAACCTCGTTTAAAAAGTGGGTACTTTAAATCAGTCATCTTGAAAAAAAAACTGGTCTAAAATATATAGTCCATATGAAATAACTGTAAGATGTCAAGATGACATTCTTTAATTGAAGTTAAAGGAACTTTGACTTAAAATGAATGTAGATGTAAGTATTTAGAACGCCTTTTCAAACTCTTTTTAAGGTTTTAGATGTGATGTTTACATGTCACTTAAAGGCTCCTTACCTTATCCCCAAAGTCTGTGAAATGGCTGCAAAATTTTTGTTACATCGCGTACTGATATGAGTCGATTCTCACATAGTATTATGCTAAACTGCAAACTTGCCGAATTAAATGTGGACCGAGGCAGTGTCATTGAATATTGAATAATTGAAAATTGATTATACCAGGATACATTGCGTACCTGCGTACCAAGATAAAATTACATGAACATGGAGGTAAAAGACATCACGAATCTGAATCTTAAACTTGCTGCCCGTAACACAGTCCAACTCTAAATAAGTAATTTCTTAAGGGGTGAATTTAAACTAAATTTCGCAACATCGAGTACCGATATGTGACTTTGGGGGATTGTTACTGATACTTTTGCACATTTGTTATTTGTTTGATTGAACATTTGTTATTGATTGTTACTGAACAAATTGCATAGAGTTACCAGTGATGAACAAAACCAGTGAAAAACTTGCCAGTGTTTTATCATTTAGGCATGGATATGATTTCTTTGAGTTTGGCGTAAATTTATTCAAAATAAAATGCCCGCTAATGTGCGCAAATGTTTTGAACAACAATTTTATTTTCGTATGAAGGTCAACGGAGATAATTTTCTACATTTAATAACATACGTGTTAGTTATTTTTTTTCATTTAAAATAAGACTTATGTTTTTATTTTACATTTACTCCTTTTTTTTGAGAACGAATTTATATATGGCTATGTAATGAGTATATGAGTCCGTTAATTCAAGGTATCACTCGATCCATATTCAAAAAGATTAATTTGGGGGCTCTAGGAGTGAGGGCATGACGTCAGATAAAAGCAATTTGTGTCAATAAATGTCCTTTTCAATATTAAGTTTTACGTGTTCGGCCGTTTTTTGGTTAAACAATTTATTTTCAAGATTTTTAGGATGTACTGTTTTGCCTCTGAGACCTAATCTATGTGTTATAAATACTCTTTACATGCTTTATTTAGGGTCACATATGAAAGCCATTTTCATATAAAGTCAACCGGGGTGATTATGACACAAAATAACAACGTCAAACTTCAGCAGTCCTGAAAGAAAAAAAAATAGATTTTTGAGCGCTGAATATTTAGAAATACGAACTTCACCTGGTTTTTCTTCTAGTGACTCGCATATCTATTAAAATGTAGTAAGCCATAGTTTGTGCATGTGTAAAAGTTTTTTCTCTGATAAAGTCACAAATAATCATGTCGTGATGATTTTTGAAATTTGGTTAACGTAATCACTATAATAAATTGTGCCATATATAACATATTGCTATCGAATGCATCTGCGTTTTGTTTACTGAAAATTCGTGAAATTTTTTCCCGAAAATAATGTAATTATAGTTTAATTTGTTTGAATTTTAAACTGCAATAAAGTATATGCTTGCTAAAAGCACATATAATCAAGATATTAATTCTGTTTACTTCATAGACATCAAAAGCATGCAAAATCAAAAAACATAACACTTCTGGTGAAAGTGTATCTCAGAGAAGATCTTATGGAAAAGGTAACCACATTTTTAAAATGTACAAGTCTAACAACTTATGTTAGAGCTTTGCTAACCAAATATACCTATCATAAAGATTTAGGCGAAAAACTGGCACCGCACAATCATAAAGATATTTACAGTCACCATATTCTTCCTTGTAGCCACTGCCACAAATCTGAGACACCTCTCCATTTACACCAAAATTGTTATCTGGCTTCGAACAGAAATTTAGCTATTAAACAGAAAAAACTAAATTCCAGCTTTACAAAGGAATTTATTTTACAACTGAAATATATGATCATTTTCAACTAATTGTACCGTCGCGCATTATTTTAACATACAAAATTATCAAAATAATACTTTATCCCAAATTTGCTGATATATACGGTAAATTATAGATTTAAAGATCAATAGCCTCAATTTTTTGTAAAAGTCTCTTTTTTATAAACAAATTTGTCATTACATGGATAAATAAATTTTAATTTAAATGAAAATTTAAAATATAATTGTATCGGAATAAATTTAGGTGACTGTAATCATCCAATCAAACATTTTTTTCAAATTTTAGCATTCACGTAAGAAATTCTATACTAAATAGTAAAAAAAAACTCGTATATGCTTTATATACAGTGTGGTGACTTTAACTGGAATAAATTCAGTTAAAACTAATCAAATTTTATGTCGCAAAATTCCTGAGACCCGTCGATTTTTGTTTATTTTTTTTCACACTTCAAGATAGTTTTTGTATTTTGTCACCTACAGGGGAGGTCCAAATTAACCCAAACTTTTTTTTTCAAATGGAAAGCCACTTTTTTAAACTCTCATTGAAAAGAGCCCTTTTTCCTGATTAAATTGCCCTATTTACTTTTGTGATTATATAAAGGAGAAATACGAAAAAAAAAAAATAGAAACCATTAAATTATTAAAAGTCTCGAAATATTTTGTGTTGGTTGTGTTGGCGTGTTTGTTTATTTTATTGGTATCGAGACATTTTCTGACATTGTTGTAGTGTCACTGTAAAGGTGAATTTCAACCAGTTGTTAAATAAGTTAACTTATATTGAAAAAATGCCTTATTTATCCGAATCCCACAAGATTGAAATCTTAATGATGATTGGTTATGGGGACAGAAGTCGTACTATGCTAGAGGTTGTCCACTTATTCAGGCAGAAATATCCATATTTGCCACCTATTAACCAAGGTACGGTTAGTAAAATCGAAAGCAGATTTCGAGAAGTTGGGCACGTGAGGGATGTTTCAAGACAAAGGTCTTCCAAAATCGATGAAAACACCCAACTAAATGTATTGTTAGCGACAGAAGAAAATCCGGTAACTGCAGCTAGAAGAGAAGCTCGCCAAAACTCTATTCATCATAAATCTGTGCTAAAAATTTTAAAAAGTGCAAACAAACGACCTTATAAAATGCAACCCATTCATGAGTTATTGGAAGACGATCCAGATCGCAGAGTTCAGTTCTGTGAATTAATGATGAACGCCATTGACGAAAATCGCATATCTTCGGAGTGGATCCTTTTTTCTGATGAGGCTACATTCAGCCTAAATGGCCATGTTAATAAGCAGAACTGTCGCTACTGGTCTGACGAGAACCCACACTGGGTAAAAGAAACTAATACACAATATCCCCAGAAAACTAATGTTTCGGCTGGCATAATTGGCAGGCAAGTTATAGGGCCCATATTATTCAATGATACTTTAACTGGGGAAAGATATCTAGAATTTCTTGAACATGAACTAGTTCCAGTCTTACGTGCCTTATATCCGAGTCAGTTCGATCCAGATTTGTATGATGAAAGAATCTGGATGCAACAAGATGGTGCTCATCCACATTATGCCGGTGATGTACGCCAATATTTAGATGACAACTTTTCAAACAGATGAATTGGTAGAAGGGGTGCAATTGAGTGGCCGGCACGTTCTCTCGATCTCACCCCACTTGATTTTTTCTGTGGGGACATTTGAAAAGTCAAATTTATATGAGCAAACCAGGAAACCTAGACAAACTCAAAGAACCTATTAGGCAAGAAATCCGACAAATATCTCCAGAAGTGTTAGAAAATGTCAGAAACGAATTTTATTATCGTCTTGGGCTTTGCCAACAAGTAAATGGTGCTCATTTTGAGCATCTTATACATTAAACGCAACTTTTAATAATTTAATGGTTTTTATTTTTTTTTCGTATTTCTCCTTTAGATAATCACAAAAGTAAATAGGACAATTTAATCAAGGAAAAGGGCTCTTTTCAATGAGAGTTTAAAAAAAGTGGCATTTCATTTGAAAAAAAAAAAGTTGCGGTTAATTTGGACCCTCCCTGTAGGTGAAAAAATACAAAAACTATCTTGAAATATGAAAAAAAATTAACAAAAATCGACGGGTCTCAGGAATTTTGCGAGATAAATTTTGATTAATTTTAACTGAATTTATTCCAGTTAAAGTCACCACACAGTATAAACCAACCCTGGGGTAATTTGTAATTTATAGTAAATGGATATACATTAACTATTGTTAAAAAAAGATGGTTTATAGTTGCAACAATCAATTTTTGCCCATTTATAGTTAATAAATAACTTTTAGGATACATAATTGAAGCATTAGATTCAAGATTCCAACCGATGGCGCACTGGTATAGTTCAATTTTGTTAGGTTGTGTCGCAGTTATCCCGGTAAACCCTATATACAAATAGTTTTTATATGTGGTTATAGTTTCACCCTGGCTAAGGGTACTCAATATACTAAACATATATAAGTCCTTGTCTTTTATACAGATTTTTTTAAAGTAAAATTCAACATAAATAAATATGTCTTTGCCCAAGACTTGTGTTTTTTTGTCTTTTTCTTCTGTTCTTTCTGACAACTAGCAACTATTAATTCCCTTTTATTGTCTTTGCTATTATTCCCTCTCAAGACAATTAGTGTATTTATTGTATATTATTACTCATTACCTGTAAGTACTCTATATCCAATAAAGTGGTTGACATTTTCATTTATTCCAACATGGTAAGGGGCAAAAATGCCTAGTTACCTTCATCAAATTAAAATAGATCCAAATATTATCAAATTCCGGACCACCTAGTTTTAGCTGATCCGACATATGTTGTTCCCTTAGGAATAGATATTCTCATCGAAGCGGATGTTTACTGTGAGTTACTCTGTGAGTTACTAACCTTATTAAATTATGTAATATTTGCCTTACAAAAAACTATGTTTAGTTGCATTATCGCAGGCAGTATTGCACTTCACACACGATTAATGAAAATGCATTTCTTTATTATGAAATGCTTACCCTAATCTTTCTCTACCAATATTTTAAAATATGGAAATTTCCTTCAAAATAAAGTTTTTAACTCCCGCAGAACAATTAGCTAAAGAAATATTTATGGATAAAATCAAGATACTAAGAAACAGCAGTTTATTAACGAATACGTCGAACTATATCATGCTAAATTTATCCCTCTTGATCTTCAAAACGATAAAGAAAATCAATATTTCCTGTCGATTCACGTAATCAAGCAAAACAGTATTTCAGTAAACTCCGCTTTCTTTTTGAGGCCTCTGTAGCAGTAGGCTCTGGATTTTCCCTCAATCACAACTCTAAAGGGACCATAAGTAAACCCTGATCTCTTTGATATACTTTCTGTATTTAGGTTTTTCACATGTTTTGACCTCCAACATTCAACGCATGTATAGACAAATTAGAATTAACCCTTATCAGATATTTTTACAAAATATTCTTTAAAGAAAAAACCCAATCGAGTTTATAAAGTGCATAGTACTGACCGGTGTTACTTACGACGTGCTCTGAAACATACTTTGCTACTAAGATTCTAAAACAAGTAGTTCTTCAGAATATTTTCAAGTTCCCTTACGCTGCTGAAGCTACATTGATACAATGATATTCCTACGGGCTGTAAACAAAATTCTAAACTTCAAAGTCTTTGTGATGACCTTAAAAACCTGCTAAAATCTGCAGGTTTTGAATTACATAAATTTCTTGCAAAAAATTTCTCTAAACTTTCATCCAACTCAATATGACATTAAAATTGAAAATGTCTCTAATGAAATATTTAGCTTATCTTAAAATCCAATTTAGGACCATTTCTTAATAACAATGTCTAATATTACACATAAATCGACTGCTGCAAAGAGAAAAGTATGATCCACTTTAGCTCAAATGTTTCGCCCTTTTGGGCTCATCGACCCTCTTATTATTATCGGAACTTTTGAAGGATTAAGTAAACTCCTTATTCAGATTGAAGCCATACTTCACTCTGGACCCCTGTGTCTTCTTTCTAGTGATCTGAGGGATCTGTCGTGCTTAACACCAAGTAATTTTTTAATTGGTAGGAGTCTGATAGCGTATCACGAGCCTGATGTAGCACATTATCCTGCAAATAGGTTATTATTTTATCAACATCTGACTCAAATTCACCAATCATTTTCGAAGAGATCTAAGTCTATCGGCTATTTAACTCTCCTGCAAAATAGATCAATATGGTTAACTCTGGCATTGAATCTTAAAATTAATTACGTAGTTCTCTTAAAGGAAGACAACTCAGTTCCTTTGCAATGGTCCTTACCTAGAGCGGTAGAAGTAATGCCGAGTAGTAAAAGTCAGATTTCTAAATTGCATATTCTCCGGGTATATATCTAAAGTTTAGTTGATACAGTCGAGCTCAGTTGCTATACAGTCACGTTGAATCACTGTTGCCGAGATGAAGTGTGTTAGTCAAGTCGCGAGTCGTAGTCGAAATCAAAGTTAGAAGTTGTTCACGAGTTATTCCTATTCCCTTTACTGTAAACCCTAAAACGTATCTCTCTCTAGACTCTTGGTTAAAAATTACAGGTCCAAGAGTTCCAGTTCACTTTTAGGTTGGGTTACTGTCGCCGAGATGTAGTGTGTGACAGTAAAAAGTTGCTCACGGAGTTTTCCCTATTTCCCTATTACCCCTAATACCTAAGACAGTTTTTTCTTTCTCTTTAAATCTTTAGTGACCTAGTAAAGGTCCGCAAATACCCTTATACTCTGAACCCAGTTATAGCCTACTTTTATGAGTATTAATGTCTCTCGTTACGAATTCGCTCGTCGTGTGTTGATGCAATAGGTTAGCTAAGTACTTGGTATAAGGTATAGGTATCAGAAGTGAGTGAAGTTACCTAAGAAGCACAAATAAGTGTAAATAGGCTTAAATTAAATATACAGAAAGACAACAAAGGCAATCCATAGTTTACAACTTAATGAGCGTCTTAATGAACAGCTGTTCCATTTTCCGATATTTGAATCTTATAAATGAGCATATTTTGTATTATATAAGTTTACTTTATTTATTAAATTAATTGTTTCAGCACCATATAAGCTGTGTTCCTTCAATGAAGATAAAAAGTAAGAAAATACAGTCCACTAGTAATCTCTAGTGGCACAATTACACACTTGGGGATCCCTCTATTTGAGAAAGAAACCAGGCAGCAGTTCCACAACCAATTTTCCAATTATTCATTAATTAATTAAACTATCTCCGTCAACATTTAACCCAGCAAGTTTGCCGTTTAGCATAAGACTAAGTAAGAATAGTTTTTAACAATTAATAATTTATCATTAAACTATATTAAAACGAACTAACATTGACGATTTAAAAATACTAATTTGGTCCTTACTAACTTATTTTTCATGACAAGGCCAATTCTATTTATATTAGCCATCAATACGGGATAAACCGCAATATCTTTTCCAGCTTAAGACGTTTACAGTTTTAGATTGACAATAAAGAAAAACACCCGTCCTTAAATCCCGGATTCTCTGGTCCAGCTGTGTAAATTCGGAAAGGGCGAACCGGGAACCTCAAATTTTCGTCTATTTATTTTAAACGATCCACGAAGGCAATGAAATAGTTGGGTCAGCAGCGCCCGAGGAAAGCGACGAGTGATAAATGAAAATGAGCGAACAGCCAACGCCGAGAGCGGGCCTTAAATTCATCTCGGAAATTCGGTCCGTTTTCTAAAAGTCACAGTGTATGCGGGCAACATACACATTAAATCGGAAGGCGTTGCATAAATCAGTTTTCTGGTCAGATAATGAAGATTTACGGCCTCTGGTTTTCTATTAAAGACCCGATTTTACCCGCGGCCAGGAAGACTGGGAAGGGCAAACAACATGAAAGAAATAAACGGACAGAGCTATTTTATTTTAGATTATATACAGCTACTTTAAATTATCATACATTATTCCAAAAATATTTTTTCATATTAAAAAAATATAGATTTATAAAAAGTCATATTTATTGCAAAGAAAAATAAAATGGGGTGAAATATATTTATATAATGGAAAACAATTGGTATACCTTAGGAGAGCACTGTAAAGCATATGCTGTTTAGTCACTTATATTTCATATGTCGGAGATTAAAAAAATTATCATGTTACGCAAAAGATATAAACGAGATGTCCGACAGAACAGACAATGCTAGAAACTAACTTTTCGAAAAGCTAACAACTTTACTATAAATACGCTTATTTTAAATAAAAAAACACTTTTAATCTTTCACACACAGCAGCACGAGAGAAATAGAAGTGAGGCTGACCCCGTTTGACTTTAATCCTTTGTATTTTTGAGGATTTATGACAAAAACTATTCCTTAAGCTTATGATCAATTAGGTTTTATTTTACTACATAATAATTAATTTTTGCATGTGTTAATAACAATATAAGACAGGGTGTGTCATGTGCCAAAATGTAAGGGTGGGTAGATCTCGCCAAAACAAACGTTTTTTACTTATAAGCGCATGCGCATGCGTTCAGTGATAATAGTGCTTTAAAAACCAACCTCGGATACGTGTTTGTTTCGGAGACCGTGTTAGTAAATGACATAAAAACACAAGGAATATTTGGGAGAGTTTATTAAAGAAAATGCTTTAATTTAAAAGATGTTCAAAATTCTGACCATCCGTTTCAATGCAAGCCTGACAGCGTCGTACTGTTTCCTCCTCTACACGTTGAAAAACTTCCGGAATTTGTTGAATTTTGGCAGCAGCCGTAACAATCCGTCCTACTAACTGTTCCTGTGTGCCGTTAGGTCTGCTAAACGTGGAGGCCATGCATTTGGTGCGCCCCTACCAATCACTCTTCCTTGATATGCCTGGTTCAGATGTTCCCTTAAGGCTAACGGGTAATGTGCTGGGGCTCCGTCGTGTTGGTACCACATGTTTTGTCTGACATTCAGAGGAACATTTTCTAACAATTTGGGGAAGCGTTTCTTGCAGAAAGGTCAAGTAAATTTCTCCATTTAGTTGTGGTGGTAAAAGATACGGTCGAAGTAGAGTATTATGAAGAAGTTCTGCCTAAACAGTCACCATAAATTTTTGTTGAAAAATACGTGGAGGTTCATTTCAGCTTAAACGTTGAAAATCTATTCAATGGTAAAGGCGGCTTCATCCGTAAACATCACTAAGGACGGAAAACCATTAAGCGAATTCTACCCGACGAGGATAATCCTTAGGCCAAAGTCCGTGTACCTTTTGAAAATGAAATGAATGCAGTTGTTCGTGTAAAACCTCCTATGCCCGAACTGTTTATTTGCAACGAGTGCGCTACAGCTCGGGTACTTATGGAAGAAGATTCGTCAGTTTGCGCTAAGATTTCCTCTTTTATGCCTGGTACACGCACTGTGCGTGGTCTTCCCCCCACATTATGAAAATTAAATATTTAGTTGCCATAAACAATCCAGATGAATAACACTATTTACAAATCTCTTTTTAATCCTAATTGAAATTATTTATATTGTACACAGTATAAAAAATAAATTATTCTTGGAAGTCGAAATATTAAATTTAATTACACTTAGTTCAATTATAACTTATGGGTAATGAACCTTTTGCTCTAATTAAAATAACAAAATATATACCATAGAGCAAATTTAGGAACCTTGTTTGGTGGGTGTAATATAAAAAAATATCACTAAATTATTAAAGATTTAAATTATAACCAAAATCCTTTATAAATCACCAAAATAAATTGAATGAAAAGTAATATTCTATGGTGTGTACTGTTAACTGTTAACTGTTAAGCTAGGTGAGAAAGACAGGAACACACACCGCAAGGTAATATGATCTTTAGATATTTGTCCATATCAAAATAATTAGCTTTAATCAATGATGACAATAAACTTGACTAATAATTATCAATGAATTAAAAATAAAAAGGTTCAAATGATCAATGATGAAGTAAAGAATATAAAATAACTGACTTAAATTGTCCTAGTCTCCAGTCGGCCACACCTGGAGTTTCACTAAGACAAGCTAAATGGTCTGTCTTAAATTTTGTCGTGTGAAATGATGCTCATAACCGCTGCCAATAGAGATCGAATCTTCCATAGTCGCTGCTTTGAAAACCAGAGTGTTATGATATCATAGAACTCCAAACCATTATACCTCAAGACAGAAGTAAGATTAAGAAGCAATATCAAATGAAATGGAAAGGTAGTTAAAGTCTTAGGCACCCTGCTGCGAAATCACCAAATCGGGGATAAATAAGGTAAAAGAGATACCAATAAATCAATGGCAAACTATATTTTAGGCAATTTACTCTTACTCTTGGGTGGGCGACAAAACTTAACGTGTGCTCCTACTTACACACGGGAACCAGTTCCACGGCAAGGTCGAAAATAAAAATCTATACCGAATTTGACAAGTATACAAGACAAGAAAATCCCCTTCCACATCAAGAGCAGCCATACATAAATAATGGAAGCAAGGAGAGCAGATTCCCATGAATTAAGAAGCAAAACAAGAGATCCGCGTAGGCAATCCACTAACGCCCCCAGTTTACAAAATACATGATCAACTATAAATTCCATTCATCCGATTACTTATATTTAAAGATAATCAGGATATTTTTTTAAAGATTTAATACACATTAAACAAAAGAAATCTTTATGAAAAGCAAATACTTTCATGAAATTTTCCAAATTTTAATAATCATGATAGGGTCCGAGAATATTAAGAAATTACATATTTTATCCTCGATATCTTAACTCAATTAAGTTTACACCACTCAAGAAATAATTATTAGTCTCGATTATAACAGGTAGATATTATGTCACTGAACATAATTACAAAATAAAGGATAAAAGTGCATAAGCAACGTCAAAAAAATAATAAAACTGGGTATGATCACCACTTTGTGTTAAGAAGCCTTAAAAACTCTCCCTACTTTGATTAAAAAAAAATAATTAAAAAGAAATTTAATTGTTTTTTTTTTCAAAATGTTAGCAGTCAAATGATCAACAGGAAACCCCAAATAAAACGAATCTAATTAAAAATCTCAAAAACCCACGGTTTTTAATAAATAATTTTCAGTGTCGGAAACAAACGTGCGTGGGCAGCGAAAAGTCCTTCGTTACAAATATTTGACAGTAAACAGATTTATGGGGTTAAAGAAGATAAAATGCTGCGGTGGCTAGTTCAGAGTGAGGATATTTGGGTGCTTCGAGTTCGTTTTCTGAATTAATTTTAGGTCACAGTATTTTTTCAAATATTTAATGAGTTTTTTTTGAAAAGTTTTATTCTTTATAAAATACCGAAAACTAGTATGTTTCAAGATAATAGTTAAATAATATAATTTGATAAAAAATAATTTAACACAACCCTTGCTAATTACAAACCCTCATAAAATTATCTATATTTTGATTTTTATAGATGGTTGTTTATGGTTATTTGTTGTATGGTATGGTTATGGTTATTAATGTCGAAACACTGTACATGTGAAAGAAAATAAAATTATTTTTAATTGAATTTGTTAAGTAAATACAATTTTAACGAAATTCTTAATGATTTACAAGAAAAATCACAGATCTAACGCATCTATCTTAAACTCTTAACTAAATGTAACTTTCTATTTTATATTTGTAAACATAACCTCTCAAAAATTTTAATTGTTTTGTTTTCCTATAATAAGGACACAATCACACAAAATGGCGGCCCCCTAGTAGTGGTCATTTACATTTCATTTAATTGATAGTCCAGGTATATTTATTAAGTGCGTGATTCAGATGTGATCTGAATGGGTGGATCACGGATCACGGATGTGATCGGTCAAATTAATAAAACAGGTTGGATATTATTTTCCATGTAATATCTATATTTGTTTAGTCGATATATTGGAATATAAGTTTATTTTATATAGTTCTATATATAGAAGATTTATTTATGATCATGTCTTTCCGGTACTAACGAGGACTTATGTGACATAAATACTAACGTCGGACTCACATTCCGCATATATTTGTTTCAGTGAAAAATTATCAAAAATCGTGTATAACTATATTAGTCTTGGTGGAAATATATAAACACATCAAATATAAATATATTTACACATTTTGAAGGTAAATTATTGAAATCCAAAAGCCCAGAAAATGTTTAATAAAAAATAGCAATTTTCAAATTGTAAGAATCACAGAATCGAAACATATCATTATCAAAAACAAAAACAGAACTTCTTTCTAACTTTCAACATAAATAAAAGATGATTACATTTCAAAAAACAAAAATAAAACTTTTAAACTAAACTCTGACTAAAATAATATCGTCATTCTTCGTCACTTTTACCAGCCATACAGTCACTACACATGTAGTTGGCATGTTCCAAACAAATAGGTTTGTTACAGTATGCACAGCTAAATCTCGTTGAAATCTCTCGATTTTTCTTTCTATCACAATAAAAGCAGCGTCGTTTTATGTTTGCGGTTTCTGGTTTGGGTAACTCTTCCTGCAGTGGTAAATGTAAAATTTCTCTAAGGCGAAGTCTAATGGTAAGTAACTGCATACCAAGATTCTCCTGAAATATTCTTCGAGGTGTATCATCCATATATTTTGAATTGCTCAATTTTGAAAATAACAAAGGAGTTTATTCCAGCTATATTAAGTTGCATAAAAAATATGCAATGCTCTGGCACAATCATAGGCCGCACACATCTTGTCCACTGTATCAACCCCACCTTTAGTTTGATTGTAATCAACTATTATTTGTGGTTTTTCAGTTTCTTGGTCTATTCTGTCTTCATTATGGTGCATAGTTGACAACATAAGCACATTTTTATTTTTATTGGGAATGTACGATACTATGCTTGCTTTGTCTTGAAATGCAAACATGCTTGTCTGGTTGGGTCATTTAGCAGGTTGGACAAATTTAAGTGGAAGTTCTCTTTTATTCTTTCTAATAGTACCAAGAATCGTGAGTTTATGATTTGTTGAAAGGGCGTTAGCAACAGCCATGTTGGTAAAGAAATTGTCCATGGTAATGTTTCTGCTGCTTCCTTAAATAGGGTGACAAAGACGGGAAAGGAGGGAAACATTATCAGTTTGAACTTTATAAAGTCCAATCGGTTGTTGCCCAACATAAATTTCCATGTTCGCAGCGTAAAACAATTTTGCGTCCACTAAAGAATATATTTTGATACCATATCGGTTAGGTTTATTGGACATATATACTAAAAACCTGCATCTCCCTCGGAATGCCACCAACATTTCATCCACTGTTGTGAGCTCGGAAACACAAAAATATTTAGACAAATTAGAATTGAATGAATCAAAGATCTCCCGGATTGGTGCTAATTTGTCATATTTTTGTCTCTCTATTCTAGTATTTTTATTATCAAAACGAATATGCTGCAACAAAAATCTGAATCTTTCCCGAGACATTGTCAAACGAAATATTTCCATGGATGTTCCATTTGTTCTAAATAAGTCGGAGGTATTTACCCGACTATTTTTTGACATCAAACATATATAAAGCAATCCTATAAGCGCTTTCAACTCAATAATGTGTGTGGGCCTTGCTGATCGGTTGTTTGGATTTAAATCGCACATTCCAATGTAGATATTTGTATTATCAACAATGACTTGCAACATTTCATTTGTGAAAAATAGACTCCAGATCTCTGCGGCAAATTTTAACCCTTTTACATTTCCCTTTACCCCAGGGACAAACTTCATAATATTTAGGGCGCTTGTCCGTACCTGAGAATTTCCTGGATGCTTTCTCCACTTGGTTTGGCCATCTTTTCCAATATAATATGCAGTTTTTTCGTACGCCACTTCTTCCATTATTTCATCTGGAAGATCCAAGATGTTGTTTGCGCCATCAATATCTTGCTCATTATCCGTGTTATGATCTTGAGTCTCTTCATCATCATCCTGCAAACTCGAGTCTTCAACAAATGGCTCCTCATCAGTCGATATTGTTGTTCCCTTTCGTAATTCATATTAACCAATGTAATCGAATATTTAGGTTTATTAATTTGCAAAAAGCAGAAATTAATTAAAAATTGTTACCATAAATATTTAGCATTTAGCAGAATTTCGGTAATGATATCCTTCCGGTACTAACGTGCGGAGTGAGAGTCCGCATAAGAGCCTAACTCCAACACGAAGCACCCTACTCTGTTTGCCACTTAACACTAAATTGGAGCCCCCAATCGCAACAGGTACTGAACTGTACAGCCGCCTACTCGGAATTCTTCGGAAAATACCGGCCAATTTTCACTAGCGTCTGCCGCCTGGAAATCACTGTGCCTCTGCAGTCAGATGTGTGGTGCTACGTTGCCGCTATTCATATTAAAATACCGGCTTCATATGTTGCGCGCCGCGCCTGCAGCTCTGAGAGATATTTTTTAAGGTGGTAGTTGGTTAAAAATAAAATAGCTTTGTGTTCGAAAAGCCTCCATTGTTCTAAGTGGAGGATTCTTTTATTAATTATTTTTTTAAAGGTTATATCGCTACCTACAGGGTACAGTAATAGTATTTTACTTTTTACTTTAATTTAAGTACCTATACCTAATTTATATGGATTTTTCAGTTTTGGTTATTAATGTTAAATAGTTGTACTTCCTTATATACTGAAACGGGTGACATTTAACATTAGTGCAATCGGAATTACATTACAAAATTAATTAATATGATGAGAATAACCTAATTTAAGTCAATTCTAAAAAGAAAAAATTAGGAATTTTAATTTTTTATTATAATATTAATGATTTTAATCTGGAACTATTTTTCGACGCGTAGTAATAATGTCAGTGTGTTGAGATTTTCTTTTGATTATAGTGACATTAGTGACAAGCGAAGCGCAAAATTGTTTTGTTCATTATAACGGGTTTGAATGAACAAAATTCGAAAGGGCGCGCCTGGGTTGGAGTGAGACTTGATTTTAGAGTTGGATCTCAAAACGGATATCGACCGTGGGTTAGAGCCTCCCATCGGTTGGGTTAGTGTCTTTTGAGCCGCGTACCGGGAATATTAACTCTATTTATTACTTTTTTTCGTTTTCACGCAAAAAAATTAATTTTTCCGTATTTTTTCCTTAAAAAATAAAAATACTATACAGTGCGTCTCCTCTTTAAATTTTCTTCAAAAAACGTTTACTCTTGATTGCACTAATATTAAATAGACCCCTAAAGACCCCTAGACCCCTAGAGTTAAGAATTGATAAAGTACCTACTACGATTTCAATGAACTCATAATGTAATAAAATCACATGCCATTATTTTATTCAACCATTCATGAGATAAATGTGTTGAAAATTGTGCTTGCTATGACTAGGAAAATGTGCAGGATTCTAAAGATGGTAAAAACATATTGCACTTTTCTGAATGTAACCATTAACCTTTGAATTGCTAATTTTTAGGATTCATAAACATTTTGATATTTTATTCAATAAATACCTAGGTATTTTTTTATATGGGTAAAAAACGTAAGATAAGAAAATGCGATTTGTTTATCTGCAAATAGATAATAGATTTAGCTGCATATTACAGACTGAAGAGCATTAAGGCATTAAAATAGTAATAATGTAGGATTTGGAATTTTTTAAATATTGCTTTTGAGAAATATGTTTAAATTAGCAATTATTTCAAAAATATTTCAAATTTAGAAAGAATATAATTTTCTAATGATCTAAACACCATCAATAGAAGGAATAAAGGCACCAATCCAAAATAAAACCATAGTATAGGAAACTAAATTTTATTAATAAGAAACAAAGAAAAAGATAAACTTATTTATATAGCGAAGGGTTACCAGAAGTAGGACCCAATAAGGAAATGAAACCAATTTCTTACAAATAAATGCCGACGTTTCGACCTCATCCTTATATTTAGATCATCTTCAAATGTGGCTGGAAATAACACAATACATGCATAATGTAAATAGATATACATGTAAACCAATCACTTAGCTAATGATATTTGTTTATATCAAAATAAACAAGTAAATACAAAATTGCTAAACATTGAGCCAGCGAGACTGCGAGCGAGCACATAACGGCTCACCCAGAATGCGTTTTAATCATAAAATATGATATCTTTGATGAAAGCGGCAACATTGACTATGCTCTGCCGCGAGAGCGAGCGCCGACGGCACAAGGAACGGTGGTTCCGCAGACGCTAGTCAATTTTCGGCCATGCGGACTTGCAGTCCGTACGTTAGTACCGGAAGGATATCATTACCGAAATTCCACGAGACGCGGAAAACTTAGTTTTTTCGTAGTTTTTACGAATCGATTTATTCTTTGAGAACATATGTATACGTAAAATATCAACAATACGTTTAACTAGAAATTCAAAAATCGGTTTTATTTTATTTTAAAACTTACCAAATTATTAAAAGTATATTGCTTCCAAAGAATTTTGGTCGATTTGCAAATAAGTATATGACTCATTTTAGTAACACAAACAATTCTCACATTTGTTTGTCTTATTTAGATAGAATAGTTAGTTGTATTGTGACTTATGATAATAATAAAATATATAAAATATATGCGCTTATAGGATTGCTTTATATATGTTCGATGTCAAAAAATAGTCGGGTAAATGCCTCCGACTTATTTAGAACAAATGGAACATCCATGGAAATATTTCGTTTGACAATGTCTCGGGAAAGATTCTGATTTTTGTTGCAGCATATTCGTTTTGATAATAAAAATACTAGAATAGAGAGACAAAAATATGACAAATTAGATTGAGGGAGATCTTTGATTCATTCAATTCTAATTTGTCTAAATATTTTTGTGTTTCCGAGCTCACAACAGTGGATGAAATGTTGGTGGCATTCCGAGGGAGATGCAGGTTTTAAGTATATATGTCCAATAAACCTAACCGATATGGTATCAAAATATATTCTTTAGTGGACGCAAAATTGTTTTACACTGCGAATATGGAAACTTATATTATGACTGTATTGTTTGGAAATTTTTGAACATTTATAAATTTTGTGTTATGGGATACTTAATTGCTGAAAAAATAGAATTTTTTGAGCTTTTTTACAAAAACAATGAATGTGAAAATCGGGCCGCTGAGCTGTTTAACCTAACCATACTGACAAATATGTTTCTGGGACAATTGATCGCGACTTGTTGCTAATTTTCCCGAATTAAGTACTATTAACGAAAAAAGACAACTTATAAATGTACTAAATGTACAAGATTCCATTAGTGCAGGAGCTTTATGAGGACGATTAATTATCGCTTGCAATTTTCCAAAAATATAACTGAACGAGTTATTTTTTAGGAGACATTCTTATTTAATGTTTGTTTTTAGGGATCCTTACTGCATTGTAATTACTGATTTTTCACAAAGCACATACACAACATCCCCAGAAGTTGATTGTATGCGCTAGTATGTTGCTAGCTAGTATGTAGGTCGTATTTTCTTTCCTAGAAATTTAACAGGCAAAAAAATATAATAGAAAAAAATATGATAGACTCTGCATACAATAAACAAAAACTGTTTTTTGAAAAAACGGACGGAGCTTCTTTCCAACAGGCAACTTGCCCAATAATAGGAAATTGTTTACACGTTTACTGAAACAATATTTGATAACTAAACATAACCAAAACAATGAAAACAAAAGAAAAAAGTCCAATATATAAATTTAGTAATATTCTTTCAAATTTACCTTACTACAGCCCAGCTGGATTATTCTAATCGATTTATATATTTTTTTAGTGCTAGTGCTAGAATAATCAAAGTGCAATTATTCTAAAATACTCTATATGATGTTCCTAAATATCTTAATGGTGCTTTCAATATTTGTGGTGAAAGAATGGTATTACCAAATAATCAAACAAGATATATTCAAAGCGAATTATTTATTAATACAATTTGCTCCGAATATATCTTATGAATCCTGATTATCTCTGAATATACTTTCCTCTTTTAATGAATGGTATGACTGCAATAAAAAATATTGATTTATTTTTTGAAAAATAATTTTTATTGCAGTCATACCAACTATTGCCATATTTACCAACATTAAATTAGGTTTTTTTCAAAATTTCGTATAAATATGTATCAGTAAAATTTTCCCTAAACTTCTATATCAAAATCGGCATATGAATTAGTCTTTTATTCTGAGTGTATTTATAAAACCCTTAAATAACACGGTGATAATTATCTGCTACCTGGAACCTTTGGTATGACACTCAAATCACGAGACAGTTTTTCCACTAACCATAGCTTTTTATTTTACTCTCCACACAAATGTTTCTTCTTAATTCAATTCGGTCAATTTTTAACGAAATCAAAATAAAAGATTTCAAAAAAAGCGAGATTGGTCCTCTTAAATAAGCTAAGATTCCTTTTGCATAATAATTCAAGGTTTACGCCGACACTGTCGTAAAGACAGTTTAGGCAGTCAAGTCCTAGCGGACCGAAAATTAGCAAAAGTTTAATTACTTGGCCCGTCTTTAATACATTAATCAATCTTTTCGCAAGAAGGGTTTCGTTCCACGTCAATAATGGATGTCGAAATGTATCCGAGCGAACTTAACACGCTTGTCGGTTGGTTTTATAAACACCGAACTTTGGAGCTCTTGGCTTTATTATGTTTTTAGGTTCAATAAGAATTTTACTCGATCCGATTCGCCAACAAGCATAAACTTACGAAAAAACTTAACAAATTTTAACCACTAGTAAGTTAAAATTTTCGCGAATTTATTTGTAAAATTTATATTTATTTTTCTTTAAAATAACATTCGTTTACAGGTGGTTGAGTTACGAAACGTCGGCAATCTAATGATGTAACTTATATTGGTATTATAATCGTAAGCAGGTTACACGTGACCATTCAGTATATACTTATTGAAATCACAAATTATCTGTTGCATTACAATGCACAATTGTACTAGCTAGTGTCATGTTAAACAAAGATTAGCTAAACAAAGACCCAATTTAATAGGCTTATACCGCCTAATTTGTTAACTAATAGACAAAGTAAATGTTAGCTTTAATTATTAAAGGCTTAATTTTATCTGCCAATATAAACGGAATTCTGTGCTGGATAAATTCCATGTATTGCCGATTTTGGCAAATTACGTTTTTGAAATATGAATATATCAATTCATCCCCTAATATCATATACAGAGTGGGCTTCGGAATAAATTCACTAGCGCTTTTAAAGCAGATATTTTAGAAAAATGTAAAAACACGTTTACTTACAGTTTTTACAGACATTAAAAATGTATTCAAAAATTTTTCAACCTATTTGAAAGGGTGAAACCTAACCCTACTTCAATTTTTTTAGGACCCACTTGTGGACAGCTCTTTTTAAAAGAAAATTTGTGACATAATTTTTTTTTTAAATTACTCTTTAATTTCAAATTGAAAAAAAACTGCTTCGAGAAATGACAAAAACAAATAAGATTATTTGTTTTGTATATCAGGACATTTTTTTTATGTGACTACACATTTTTTGAAGTGAACTGATACCTCTTGTGCCACTTTATATAAATACTGGCTTAAAATGGAGGTTGATGGCACATTTTTTTCTCCTGAATTTATTAGAAAATTTAATTAAATTATTTTCTTTTAAAATTAAAACCAAATTTAATACTGTTACTGCTACTAAACATTTGTAATACTGTTAAGTTTTAAAAGATGGCGAAAGGTAATAATGTTCAGTGTCTTTTCCTATATATTGTCTCCTTCTACAGGCGTTGAAAGCTACTAATTTGAAAAAAGTTGAAAACACAAATTTTATACAAAATTTTTGATATTTGACTTTTAATCTTAGAACATTGAAAGGCTAGAATTAGTAAACAACAACTTTGTTTCAGTTCAACCTGTGCACAGGGGCAAGGGAGGTGTTTTGTTTACAAGGATATTCATCGGTTCTTTGTTGTCAAGTTTACATGCATTTTCGAAAGCGGAAATTTTCAACTATATATCAACACATATCATAATGTTAATTTAACTTATTGGTGTTAGATTTTGGATTAAAAATATAAAGTAGAAATAGATATCTGTTATTCTAAGCGCAAAAATTAAATCTTCAAAGCAAAAAGAAAATTATTAACATTCTTATTCCAAAAACCGCTCCTAAAAAAATTGAAATGGCAAACCGCAGGCAAAAGAGGACGTCATCTTGTGAAATGTCATCTTAACAAACAGCTTTATGTTTACATTGGGCATTTGTGAACTTCTGTCTTTTTCTTTAGTTTTTGGTTGAAAAAGAAAAAAGGTTGAGTCATTTCAGTGTTTTTGAGAATTGTTAGGATAGTAGAAACTTGTGCCGTTTGTGTCGCACCATGGGAGAAGGGCGATTTAAGCCGATCTTTTCACAAGTAAATATCGATATTGTAAATATCTATACCGTCGTCATAAACGTAGAATAATAAAAACTTATTAAGAAATCTATAATAAATATAGAATATTTAATTTCGATAAAAATGCTTTTTATTAGATAGGTACCTTTACTGTTAAAATACACTTAAACAGAATCTGTTGAATTGACTAAATTAGTTTTATTAATAGTCTACTTAGTTTGTTTTTTATCTGCGGGGCAATAAGAAACCGTGCTATTTTTGGACTTTTATGTTTTCTCAGAATTGTAGCCGTTGGCTGAGTGGGATTTACTGGAGGTTTCTTGTTGAGAAACTTATCCGGGGGTTGGGTGGGGTTTTCTTGATGTAAGCGGTTTTTAGTCTTACATCATATTTAGTTGAAGACACATTGTTATTATTTTGTCGGGCGTATTTTTAAAAGTTTAATAAAATTATCATCGTGTTAATAATAAACTGTGTTTTAATATTCGAATCGAGTCACGAAAGGAAAATGGGGCAGGTTTTTTACATCGTGACGCAAAATTTACTCTAGTAAAGTACGATAAAAAACGCGTAGAGTTTATAAAGGGTTTTAGGGGAGACCGGGGACAATTGAAACAGGGGACGGTTGAAACAGTCGCCATTTTTTTTAGACGCGAAGGTAAAATCTCGGGTACGCAGCCTCACAACGTTTGACTAATTCCACATTTCTGCTCGCCAGTGTGAAAGTAGCAGTTGAGCAAAGTGGGTGTTTGCGCTCGGCTCTTTTATTTTATGTCAACAAAGTAATTTTTACATTTCATCTAAAAAGTGTGGAAACAAGACATTTAAGTGTAAGTACACCACTTCTTTGTTTTTAATCAATTTTTTTATGTTTTTGCTTAGGTTTAGCAGCCTAAACTTGTTAGTTTTAATTGAAGAGTTTAAAGAAAAATAATATTTTGCCAAAAAAAACCTGAAGGGGACAATTGAAACAAGATGTAAATAATTTTACGGGGACGGTTGAAACATAATTTATAGAAGGCTTTTGGTATTATTTTTGCATTAACTGATCGAAACAAACTCTCTGAGGGCTATTATTTTGTTATAGAATGCCACGTGAAAGGGTCAGGAAAACAATAAGAGGTACCAAATCCCACTTGGATTACGAAAATGCATATAGGGAGGTTATTGAAAATGGAGCATCCGTAAGGTCTGCGGCAGAATCTATTGAACAAGGGTCCACTGAAACTATAAAAATGGGATATAGGTGCGTACGACGAGTATTTAACGTTGAGCAGGAAAAATCCATTTTTAATAAAATTAATTTTTAAAAATAGCCGTAAAAAATACATGGACTAAAAACTCATTGGCAGGAAAAGATTGGTTTTCCGGGTTTATGAAACGTAATCCTAGACTGTCAATCCGTTGTCACCAGGCGACAAGCCTTTCAAGAGCGACTAGTTTTAACCCAACAAATGTACAACTTTTCTTTGACAATCTTGCCACAGTAATAGACAGATATAAATTCCAAGCGAAGGACATTTATAATATAGACGAAACCGGTGTTACGACGGTACAAAAACCTGGTAAAATCGTAGCAGAAAAGGGACGCAAACAGGTAGGGGCACTTACATCAGGAGAACGTGGCACTTTGGTTACAGTGGCAATAGCGGTAAATGCAATTGGAAATAGCATCCCACCAATCATTATCTTTCCAAGATTAAGATATCAGGCTCATTTCGTTCGTGACGGTCCAACTGGGTGCATTGGAGCAGGAAATGCTAGTGGATGGATGCAAGAAGATGAATTCTTGCTATACTTAAGACACTTTCAAAAACATACCAACAGTTAAATTGACAATCAAGTTTTGCTTTTAATAGATAACCATCAATCTCATCTAAGCATACCATGCTTCGACTTTTGCAAAGAAAACGGCATTGTTGTCCTCTCATTTCCCTCACATAAACCACAACCTTTGGATCGATCGATTTATGGTCCATTTAAAAAAGCTGTATATTCAACTTGCGATTCTTGGATGAGAAACAAGCCAGGCAAAACGATGACAATTTATGACATCCCAGCATCGTTAAACAGAGTCTCTCTATGGATTTAACACAATCTAATATTGTTGCTGGATTCCAGTGCACTGGTATATGGCCGTTTAATCGAGATATTTTTACGTCTTTAGATTTTGCTGCATCATATGTAACTGACAGACCTGCTCCCGAAAATTTGCAGTTAAATATCCCCCAAGAAGTTCAGGCAGGTTCAAGAGAGAATAAAGATTTAAGCAGCACTGATTATTTTCTAAAATTAGTAAATTCTAACTCTCCAAGAGCGTCAACGAGCGGAACTGTTTCGTTAGAACCACCAAGCACCCCGCATCCAGTTGCATCTACAAGTGTCCAGTCAGCCTCTAACCTCTTTGGATGTGTTTTCACCTGAGCTAATAAGGCCGTTACCAAAAGCTCTTCCTGGGAAAACTACAGGGAAACGCAAAAGTAGAAAATCTACCATTTATACGGACACACCAGAAAAAGATGCTATTCAACAAGAATATGAAGCAAAAAAAAAAGAAGAAAGTGAAAAAAAAATTGGTGATCCAAAAAATACATCAAAAACACCAGTGTCCAAAAAAACTCGTCAACAAAATAGTCAGGACGATAGCAGCAGTGACAATGAAGACTGTTTTTGTCTAGTGTTTGGAATCGTATAGAAATAGCCGTTCAGGGGAAAAATGGGTGCAATGCATTAATTGCCACCAATGGTCACATATAGAATGTATTGAGGTTGGAGAGGTACCATTTTGAACAATTATTGTGATGGTATCATATACAAAAGGTAAAAATAAATGCATCAGATCCTATTTAGGTAAATAATTACTATTATTATTATTCTTATGTTCCATAAGAAAAAACTGAGCATTTGTCAAAATTTGACATTTCTAAAAGAAAAAAAATGTCTCGTCGGATTCAAAAATTTTAAGTAAAATCTCAGAAACTTTTTTGCTGCTTTTTACCTTACCCTGAACTAAAATTATTAATTAAAACTAGTTATAAGATTTTTAACCGACAACGTTAAAATGTAAAAAGTTTGACGGTGAAGCCGTCATGTATTATATATTTAATTTTATTTTCGATATCCGAGCAGTCCCAAGCTTCCCTCTTTAATTTGAATTAAGGATTTGTCATTGACAACGATTTTAAAAGTAGTATAACCGTATGTAGATATGTTATAGATATGTAAGTTAATAACGTTAAGGATTTTCGAACAATATGTGACGTTTTACGTTTAATTGATGAAAATTTGACATTGATGGCATCAAGTTTATAAATCTTATTTTATATTTTGTACTTGCGAAGTGTTTCTTTTTTGTTAGTCGTTATTGGTCTATAATAAAATTTAAAAATGAAAATTCAAAATCAAAACCATTTATTTTGCCATAATAATTAAAATATAATATTCTTATTAATATTTATTTAATTGATATATGAGCTATGGTATATACTACTTGATAGAC
This sequence comes from Anthonomus grandis grandis, assembly GCF_022605725.1. Lineage (NCBI taxonomy): Eukaryota > Metazoa > Arthropoda > Insecta > Coleoptera > Curculionidae > Anthonomus > Anthonomus grandis. The sequence goes on from NC_065546.1 coordinate 9,696,116, forward strand.
AGGCCGATTGTAACTTAACTGGCACTTATTAATATGCCAGTACACGGCACACACGCGAATTGCAAAGCTACATAACCCATTACTTTCATTATATGTTCTCTTAATATTTTAATTTTTAGAACAAAATGTTACCAACATAATAATAATACCTTAAAATAATTATATTCACATCGTGATAGTTATGGATATGCAACCCAACGTACATTACAGAATTGGATAGTCTACACCAAGGCGGATAATATCTAGACCCTCCCGCAATAATTCTGCAAATATATAGAGATATATAAAGACCTCAAAAACAAAACTAGAAATAGCGATAATTAAATCTCCTAAAATTACAAGTTACACATATAATATGGATAAGTAGCATACGAAATTAAAACAATCTCTGAAATATTTAAACTTAACCTTAGGTAAAGTTTTTGTGAAAATATCTGCCTGTTGCCTATCAGTTGATACATGCTCTAAACCAATTTTGCCTTGATCAACACAGTCTCGTATAAAATAGTGTTTGATATCAATATGTTTAATTGTTTAGTTCATTTGGATTCTAAAGTTGATGCCATTTTAATACAAGATTGATTATTTTCATAGATTAAAATTGAAAAAACATTTTCTTTTAATATTTCTGACAATAATTGCCCTATAAAAAGACATTCGATAACGCAAAATGAAAGAGTTAGATATTCTGATTCTGCACTTGATAAAGTCCAAGAAATAAGATTCTCATTCATTTTTACTACAAAACCAGATATGCTTTTTCTGTCTTCATTATTTGCAAAATCGGAATCAGCTAAACTATATAAATTAATTTCATTAGATGACTATAGTTGTCTGTTGACTTCAGATGTCTTAAAACATGTTTTAAATAATTCCAGTGCTCAACTGTAAAATTATTTTGAAATTGACTAAAAAAGGATGTCGCAAAAATTAAATCAGGTCTAGATCCCACATTAAGCACCTAATGAATTCTTTGTAAGGTATATTTTCCAACTTTTCATAAGTTTGATTTTTGACATTTAATTTCAATTTCGGTGGCATAGGAATTTCACTCGCAGTTTTCCAAAAATATTTTCCATTTTTCATAATTCTCTTTTTTTATTTTTCATTCATCATTCGTTTTTTTTCGCTTATAATTTAATTACAAATAGTATTTTGGCTTTTACTTTATTTTTGATTATTGCACAGGTAATTTCCATTCCCATAAGGTAAATTCTATAGTTTAATTTTATTCATATTTTGATTTATTAGTCTTTCCCTATGATCGATTATCTAGCCAAAAAATTGAATTAAAAAAACAGCAAGAGAGGGAGGATATTCATTTATATCTTTAAGCTCTGCATAGATCTTTAAACTTAAATACCTTTTCGGATGTGATATTGATTGTTCTTCTTCTAATTTTTCAATTGTGACAGAAATGAAGCACAATATATTATGTAAATACGTAACTTATTTTCGTGAGCCAATGTACGAGTTTTGAAGTAAAATGGCAAACGTGGCATTTAAACGGTTGGGCTAATTATGGAAAAAGCGGATGTTACTCTTCATAAGTTGTTACGAAACATTAACAAAACACCAAGAAAGTTTTATACCTTCTAGTTTTTGCTTTTCTGCATTGTAATTAATGTACGGACGGAAACAGAAGGTACGCTCTGTAAATAGCTCGCAAAACGTTTTCGCCGAGTTAACTCTCGATTAAATTAACGGAACATTTAGGGAAGAATATTTTGCGAAATAATTATAAATGCGCCAGCTTTCACGGATTGCTTTTAATAAAATTATATTCGCTTTTGAAAAATAGCGTTGCTGTTTTAAGGCAGTCAGCGTATTCTAATAGACTCTTCGCTAATAATGAATGAATTTTATTACTATGCAGATGCAAGTATTATTTACAATAAAAACCATAAAGTAAACAATATACACAAGTGGCGGAGCCTACACATTTAATAGCTACTGAACATTACACCTATGATATCAGGTCCTAATACGTAAACTGCTTCTATACAAAATAAATGTTTTTTAGGTCATATGGATTGAACAGTTATTTTTTTGGCTTTCCTTTTATAAAAACTTCGGCGAAAAAAATCATGTTTTTATATTAAATATATTTTACGGTTGATATAAACGTGCCAAAACAAAAACTATATTTTTTCCGTCTACTAATCCAATTTGGTTACTGACAGGACGGCGCAGGGTAGAAAAACTACAAAATGAACAACGTGCCAAAATTGGATTAATACATTAAAAATAATAAAGAAAAAAATTTTTTTTAAGTTATAGTACAAAACAAGTGTTAGCGTTACGTTTTTTACAACCAAAGTAATTATTAATTTATAAGAGTTTTTGTGGTGTCTTCTAAATCTAGTTTAACTCTAAAAACCATTTTCTTTAAGCTGCCTTTTTTAGTTTTTTTAAGGTATTTAACTTATTTAAAAAGAATACATTTGTGTAACTACATTTTTAATTTAAAGTTTATATGTACTTATATAACTCAATTTTAAGGTCCAATAATGTTTTTAATATCACTAACAAGCTAAATAAAATTGCTAGTTTACCAGACCATTGTAGCGTTTTATTTTTCTACTCCTTATGTTCACTAACGCTCCATTGATATTTCATTAATTTCAATAATTACATTAATAATTTCAGTCAACTTCTTTTATTCCTATTTCTTTAAATTCACACTGTCAATGACACATTACTACTGTAACGCATCACTCTCCTGGTTTAATTATCCATGCTTTCTGTTGACGGTCCGTCACTTTTCTGATTGGTCTTAATTAATGTTTTCTCTGATTGGCTGATTGGATATTGACAGCTCAGCCGAGAGGTGGGATCGTTACTGATTTAGTCGGTACTGCGTCCATTTTTCAACGACTTGTTCCCGTGTTGCAGGTAGGAGGGCACGTAAAAGGCCAGTTTTTTATTTCCGAAGTTTGTGAAGCAGAAAGTGGCCAATTTGGTTTGTAATTTATAGTCCTTAATTTTGTTCCTTTAGAGAACCGTTTAATTCATAATTCTGTTGCAGGATACCCAAGATTTTGATGGATAGAGAATAAAACTTAGCAAGGTGAGTGTGTCACATTTTTAACGCCATTCATTTTTTATGGACATTGAATACAATGGCAACCGTTGTTTTAGGGTTTTACTTTTCCATTTTCCTCTTTATTTTTCCTCTTATTCAATTGTTGATGGCTGCAGGCTTTTGATTTCCCCAGGAAATTGCTGAAAGCGGTAGAGCTGAAGCCAGAGTTAGAGCTAGTATTAGAGATTCCCAGTCCTGATAGCTGAGCTACAAGTGGCTTCAAAACCGATTCACAGCCTCGGTTTTGAAGGCTAGCCATTCATTTCTTGGAGGAATATACAGGCCAGTTTATTCCATTTATTTAAATATTACTAACCATAGATTTGTCTGACTTATTTAATATTTTATTAATATACCTTTTATTTCAATTTAACGTTACAAATATTTAATCAATATCATAATTTAATACGTCAATTTCTTATCTATAATTTTAGTTATTTTTTGTTCAGTATTTTTCACTACCATTTTCGGTAGTTATGGCTGATATGCCTTAGGTAAAAAGGTTCATAAACTTTCTCCTGCGTACTGCAAATATATACAAAAAACTTTAATAATTGCAATTTATTTTTCAAGTACTGAAATCTACCTAGTAGCGAAATCATAATTTAAATGTTACTTTTGTTAAATTTATTTTACGCATATCAATATTATTCATATTTTAATTCATAGCAAATTATTAACATTTATCAGATTAGAACATGAGGTGTGTACATATCTTTGATGTAAATTTAATTTGGTTGTATTGTTGAGATTTTTTTGCCTCTTTAAATTAACTTTATCCAGGGTCATTTAATTGTTAATTGAAACCTATATACCAAGTCTTTTTCTTAGTTTTCTTTCATTTATAAAAAAAAAACTAAGTGGCGCCCTCTTATTTAATAGTTACAATCAAGTTTAGATTCTTTAATAGCCAGTCATAAGTGAACCTTCGAACAATCCCAAGCTTCCAATAATTCTGACCTACTGACTGCAAACTCTTGGCAAAACAGTAACACTGTTAAGTTAACGCCACACCATGAATTTCACTCTCCCGTAAGATTATTTAGTTCTGTGACGCAGAAACGGTACATATAGCTTTAACACCGAATTTTGACATACATATGTATAATTGGGTTACGTATGTGAAAACGTTAACGTGAATAGTCCTTGTATCATGTCAATTCCAAATCGTAGCTTTACTTTATGAATTAAGGTTCATATCGTCATATATTTTAATTTGCTTATTGCAAGCAATATATTATATCGTGGGCTCAAAGGTAAACCTGACCAAGTCAAAAATATCGATTTTTGGGAATTGCAATTTTAAACTTGACCATAAATTTATGTCGTAATTACGAAAAAAGTTTGATTTTAATAAAAGTTTTACTTATGCGTTTATTTAAAATAAATTAGTATCTTTTATTATATCCCTCAAAACATTTCAAAAAGCAGCCATTGGTATTTTTTTTTGAAAAAAAGTGACTTGGTCACTTTTTCCTTTTTATTAAAACTGTTGAATACAGACTTGGTCAAACAATAGAATTCAATAGAATTCTAGTTATTGGTACCATAGCGACGAGCTAGCTAAAATCCTTTTCCTAATTAGTTATGGGAGTTTTTTAAATCAAACACAGGATTTTTTACAAAAGAACTGATTTAAGTATACATAGTAAAATTAAATTTATTTTCAAAAACTTTAAGTTATTAAATTAAAAAACTCACTTAATCCGAGTCTGATTCTGTATCACTCTCACTTGCTCTAGGTTCTGGGACGGTATTTCTATTTGTTTCTCAACTGGTAGAGCCTGGTACCAATTGTGATATTCTGGAGAAATATCGTTTTGAGTACAAAGCTTCAAAAGACTATTTTTTTTCTTCTCAGAAATAACTAACTGTGCCTTGTATAATTTTGGAATTACGTTGGGAATCGCATTTAAGCGACCTCGTACAATCACGTTAATCCTAAATTCTATTTCACTATAGTTACGAGCCCTTACAACTATATGTTGAAACAAGCAGTTATTTTGAAATAAAATTCCCATTTAGCGAAAATATTTTATTAAATTTTTTTTTAATCATAAATATGAAATGAACAAGCTTTTTCATAATATTTAATATTGTTTTTATATTTTATTTATATATTTTAAGTTATTTAGTATTTAATTACTTGGTAAATAATTGAAAAATGCTGACAACTAAATATTGGAACAAGTGAGTTTTAAAAAAGGAAAATACAAATTAGTAAGGCGTAACGTCGCCCTTAGCTTGAATAACAGCCTGAACTCTATGAGGCATTGTATCAACTAGACCTTCACAAAATTCAGAGGTGAAACTATCCCATATTTTCTGTAGCTTAGCACGTAGTTGTGGCAAAGTACGCTGCGGACTATTTCTTAGGCGTTGCTTCATTTTGTGCCAAAGTGTTTCAATTGGATTGAGATCCGGGCTGCTAGAGGGGTTTGACAAAACTTTCATATTATGTTCCCCATCCATTTTTTGGTAGATTTAGCAGTATGACATGAGGCACCGTCCTGTTGAAAGAGAAAATCTCCAGATGGATATAAATTTGCTGCACTTGGTAAAAGCGAATGTTCGAGAATGTCTTGATATTTTTCTGAATTTACTATGCCATCAATAAAGTGTAACGTTCCCAACCCTTTAGCTGACATACAACCCCACACCATGATGCCCTATGGAAACTTTACGGTCCTTTTAATACAATCCTTATGAAATGCTTCTGTTTTGTCCCGAATCACACGCTTTCGATAATCTCCGATATAAATAACTTTGCTCCAATTTTCTTTGCTCTACGAGAGTTTTGATTTGGCCCAAATGTAACGATTCCTTATTTGAGTCTCCGTTAACAATGGTTTTTCTTTGGCCTAGGCGAAAAAATGAGAAAAATGAAAATAATATAGCATAGAACAGCCTATTAAACATACCTTATAAAAACTAAGACCGCTCTTGTGGAATATTTGCGGCAGCAATCTCTGGAAACATTTATCCCACTTTCTCTATTGCACCTTGCAGTTACTTCTCGTAGAGTATTTCTTCTTCCCAACTTACAAATTTTAATCAAGTTCCTTACATTTCTTTGAGAAACAACTTTTGGACGTCCTGAACTTCTGCCGCGAACACCAATACTGGCAGTTTCACCATATTTTTTAATTATATTAAATATAGTAGTTGTTGCAACATTTAATTCACTGGAGATTTCTCGCATTGTTTTCCCTTTATGGTACTGCCGGATAATAATTTCTCGCACTTTAGATTAGTTTAGATCAGTAGGTTTTCCACGAGCCAGAATTTCTATTGTTGACAACGCACTACGTACTTTTGTTTATTCAAAGGCATCTTCGCGTCATGCTAATAAAACTGGAAAAATTTGAGCAAAAGCAACCCATGTTCCAACATTTAGTTGTCAACATTTTTTGATTATCAAACAATTAAATAAATATTATTTAACATCAAAATTTTATTAAACCTTAAAAATAATTTTCTAAAACATAAAAAATGTTATTAATTTATTATTTTTAAATAAAAAAAATAAATTAAAAGAATTACGGTAAACTGGAATTTTATTCGTAAAATGACTACTTGTTCCAATATATAGTTGTTAGGGCTCGTATATTTAAAGAGAATTTGGCCCGGATTTTCTTTCTGGTAACGCATAACTTTTATTTTCAGCCATGATACCTTATCTCCGTTTTCATCTTTTAATCTATTTTTAAAAAACAACTTGCCAATGATGTTAAATCAAGAAAATCTGGAAACCTTAACTCCTTACATTGATAAGGCTCACTCTTTTATTATCTAAGTCGCTTAGAACGAGCCAATCAAACAACACATTAAGTAAATCATTCATAGTGAATATAGCAACATGTTTCCTGGCGGACTCAATAACACTATGCATAGAGTTTACTTCCATGTAAGAGTGGCCTTTCTCCAAAAAGTTATGTTGTATGGTCAGTAAATGCGTATTTTGAACTAAGTACAAAAATAAAGCGGTTATGTACTGATTGCGGTTTTGACCGCTGCAAGTATTTGAATACATGCTGATCTCTGTTACGTCTTTTGGAATTGTTTTTACCCACTCAAATAATGCAGTTCTGATTTCAGAACTCCCTCGTTGACCGTTAGTCTCCGTCCACGTGTAGCAATATGCATTATTTGGTGTCGCTGCTTCATAGACAGTTAAGTTAAAAGCACATAATTTCATACTGTAATAAAACTGAGATACATCGAAGAAAGGAATTTGCAAAACGCTTTGCAAATCAAACGTGATGCTAGTAAAATGCTTATCATTAGAGGCTCGTACCTTATCCTGCATCTTGGCAGCATTTGCTTCATCGCGCCGACGTATGTGTTCTTGATAAACCTCAATGGTTATGAGTTTATTTTTGTATTGTTCACAAGTGAAACATTGATCTTTTTTAGGCTTGAAAAAAGCCAAATTATATTTACTGCAAAAAATACGTCGATACGTCGCTTCAGAGACCTTTAGCTCGTTATTGGTGTTACATGCTTCTATGTATAACTGATACATTTTTGTAATGGATAGGCTAGGGTCCAAGTACTCCGATTATTAGATTTTCTGCAATAATGGGATTCAAGGGTAGGGAAACTTTCAATGTGGCTTTTAACTTTTTCTTTTAGCTCCTGGGAAGTTTTATTACCTGGTGCCTTACAACCATGTTGATCTGGTAAGTTAAATAAGCCATGCTCATTTACTCCAGCAAAGGCATGGTCAACGGGCCCGTGACTAATGCTTAGAGTGTTTAAAAAAAAACTTTTTGCAAAAACGGATTTCGTGAGCCTCGTTTTCAAAAAAAAATATGATCTGCTTGCTTGCTTTGCCGGTCTGGTTCCAGTGCGAGGCTTCCTACACTTGGATTTAACTAATTTTACACGGGCCAATATGTAATCTTTTTGTCTATCATAATTTAATTGCCAGTAGGTAGCACACAATTTTCTTCTATCATCCAAACTAAAGTGTTGTGTACATTTAAACTTGCAGAGCTCGCAATCGACGTCTTTGGGAATTTTTGCACTTCTCATTTTTTTATTGGTTTCATAAGGTTCCCCCAAAGACCTTTTCTTTTTATTTATGGCTTTTTTCCACTGATCAGGGTATGATTTTTTCCACCTGCTCTTTTGTTTAGTTGTAGTAGATACATACATACATATAAAGACCTTAATTTACACGTACGAATTCAAAATAGAAATAGGTACAAAACACACACTTAATGCACTTAATTTATAAACACTAAAAACATATTTTTTACTAATAAAGGGTGTTTTTTTTTAGAGGCGGAGAACTTTAAATTGAAATTAAACACAAAATATTTTATTGATATGAACGAATTTGCTTTTATATTAAAGAATTTTTTTTGGCATTAATATTTAAAAATGATTTCGGGCATGTGACCCCCACGGCTGGCGCGTACGTGGCGTAATCTAGAGGTCCAATTTTTACACACTCTTTCCAGTACTGCAGGCTGTATTTCGGCAATCACGCGTCGTATGTTGGCTTCCAAGTGCTCAAGTGTTTCGGGCTTATCAGCGTAGACATGCGACTTAACATAGCCCCAAAGAAAATAATCTAATGGCGTCAAGTCGCACGAACGAGCTGGCCAGTTTACATGTCCATTCCTTGAAATTATTCGTTGCTCGAATGTCTCTTGCAGTAAATTAATTGTTTGGCGCGCTGTATGGCACGTGGCATCGTCCTGCTGAAACCACATTTCTGCAACGCTTGCAACGGCTTCCAATTGAGGGACAAAAAAGTTGGTTATCATGTTTCTGTATCGCTGACCGTTTACTGTAACGTTCTGACTATTTACAGCTAATGTACGGCGCAAAAGATGATCCTGGGGTTTCAACTCCTGGACAAGTTAAATTTTATATGCTCGCAATCCGAGATCTTTGCGCAAAACTTTCCATAAAGTGGATGGACATAAATTCACTTGTTGAGAACGACGACGAATTGACACATTTGGATCATTATCAACACTATGCTGCACAGCAGCTATCACCTGTTGCGTGCGCACTGTACGGCATCTTACGGGATGCGTATTGTCGACTAGAGTAAAATTATTGCGAAAACGATCAACAGTTTCTCGAATAAATCTCTCTAAAGGACGATTACGAGCACCATAAAATCACGTAATGCCCGATGTGTTTCTCGAATAGAACCATGTCTTTCAAAATAAGTTTGAACAATTTGGAACAATTTGCTCCGACGTGAGGCTGTCAGGTCGGCTGTCATAAAAAACAGTGTTGCCAAATGAAAGTTCTCCGCCTCTAAATAAAACACCCTTTACAATAGAACAAATTATACATACTTATAATAATTTATTAGTTTTGTACTTTTTACTATTTTGATCAATTTTACGCTCTATTCTATGATGGGCTTTAAAAATTCTAATCTATGTTTTTTTTAGTTTCCTGAGGATTTGAAAAACAGAACGTTCCTATTCTTTTTAACCGTTATTCAGGTACAAACTTGTACAGGATGATTAAAAAAAACTTATTTACTTAGTTATACGTACATAAAAAATAATAATACAGTATACATAGAACATAACAATGTATGTACATACAGAAGAAGCTCTACTTAATTATAGCGAAGAAAATATTTTTTATTTAAATTATTACAAGAATATTTACCTTCAGATATTGCTGGGGAAGAAGCTGAGGTGTTTTTATTTACAGGAGCATCCTCTGATGCTCTGGTGGGATTGATAACGGTTTCTGAATGACCCAAAACATTAGCAACATTTGATATCTCGTTAGTTTGGCTTATTAATTACTCATAAAGCGGGCCTAGAATTAAACAGTTTCATTTAAAAAAAAGAATATAAAAACTTTTTATTGACCTAAGCTATAAAATGTAAAAATCTAATTATATCGATACAAAACTTACCTTCAGCATCAATATGAACAAGAGTTTTTGATTTTTGTAATGCCAATCTAGCAATATATCGAGATCTAGCACTCATTATAATAAATAAATCACAAAAAGCAACAACTTCACAGCGCAAAACAAACAAAACAACTGCAAACAGTAGTATATCAATGACTAAGTATATCAAAGCCATATGCAAAAATGATTAAGTTTCGTCAAGTTAAAGTGACCATGTCTACTTGGTCACATTAAAATCTGGTATGCTATAACCAAAAGTGACTAAGCAGAGATGGTCAATTTAAGCTGATATCAACTTTCACTTTAGAAAACTTGATCATTATTTTATGTACCTGCTTCTGAACCCTGGGGGGGACTTGGTCAGTTTTTCCAGGCAAAGATATATGATTTTTTAGAGGTCAAAAAAACAGAAAAATGGCGATTTTGGACTTAGTCACTTTTACCTTTAAGCTCACGATATGTATATCCGAAATATTCAAATACGGGCACTAACAATAACATAAACCAAATTAATTATGAAATTAATGCACAATTAAACTATATAAAAATTATCGTTAAAAAATTATGTTAAAATAACCATTTTTATTTTCACATAAAACCTACTGCAATGGTCTCTACTATTAAATTCTATTCTAATTCTACAATTCATAGAGCTAATGATGGGCTCTATATGAAATCTCAAACTATTGTGCTAAATTATGACCAAACTTAATTTAATACTTTTCAGCTATTTAAAATATTAACAATGAGTATATTAAATTTCTTCACAAAAACGGCATCATTGTAAGCTTCATAACAATGTTGGCTATAGTAAATTAAAATTCCACCTCGAGACAATTAGAGAAAGTTTTCCTTAGAAACTGTGGAGAATTTATTAAGAAAACAGCTCCTTCGGTCTTCTGGCACAGAAATGCCACGAATCTCAATTAAACAATTAGACCTGCTCCGAAAACATGCAAACTCCCTCTAAAAACTCGCGGAACTTCAGTCGCCATGCCTAAAGTTTCCCAATTCTTCATGTCGGGCCACATGGTTTCCTCTTTTGAAAATATTCATTACGCTTGAGAGATTTTAGCAGATAAAGTAGAGTCGAGCGTAGAGAGAGAAAGTTGCTTTATGTAAAGTATCAAACGCTTTATTTGATTAATAAAATATAAACTAGTCTTTTTATCGATGGAGCTCTATGGTGGATAAGAAACGTGCTTTTTTCAGATTTTTTCAAATATTCACAAAATCCACAGTATTGTTGCCTTGCTACAGCCTCATCTTAGACGGATTATTCTAATCGATTTATATTCACTTATATTTGTAGTTAAAAAACATTCTGTTAAAATTCTAGAAATTAGTAGAAGAATCTTATTGAGTATGTATGTATAGGGACCTGATTCGATATTAAGTTGAAAGTTTATAGTTGTGATTTTAGTACGCTAAATAATCAATAATTGATTAGAAATAATAAGTGATTGTAAGTGTAGTGAATAAAAGATTAGTATTTAGTGTTCAGGTGTGCTTATTCATTGAACCCACTGCAACACTAAGTATTAGGAGAGTAGAAGTTGAACAAGATCAGGTATGCGAATATCTACACTTTCATGCTAAATACGGGAAAGCAAAGTGCCGAAGACCAAACGAATAAATTCATATCCGAATTTATGGATAAAATAGAAGGGCGACGATGACAGGAAAAACAAGAGAAGAAAGAGCAACAACGACTGAAAAAAAGAGGAGGAAGAGTGGCAGCGACAGGATGAGGAAAGAAGAAGACATCAAGAGAAGCATGAAAAAGAGAAAACATTCCAGAAATTAATACGAGCTGCTTTTATAGGTGAATTTTATGGTGAAGGAAAAACTAAAAGAAACTCTAAAGAAAGGGAAACTCTATAGAAAACGAGATGGAGGACATAAGGGACGGTGTAAGCAACTTACAGTTCTCGATTACCTGGATAAAGAGGCAACAATCAATGGGGTTGAGCTCTCATAGCATCTCACAGAATGTAAAGCCTCCATGTTTAGCGGCCACACGCTTTACAGGGTTTATGAAGTTTCACTTTTTACGGACTACTGCCTATAAAAGTCTTTTTGTAGTTTTGATTTTTAATGTTTTCTTCAGTAGTAGAAAAATTTTTAAATGTTACAAGTGTGTAAGATCCCCTTTGTATATTCATGTAAATTGATAAATTTTCCATTTATAAAAAGTAATTTCATGTTAAGTTAGCATTTAATTTATAATAAGTCAAACATTTTCTTGACCTTTTTTTACGTACTAGAACGTAAAGTAATTTTTTTTTGTTAAATTTTGTTCAAAATTAATGGGAATTGTCGCATTCGCCTACAGCTCATGATAAATTTTCCAGTTATAAAAAATGGATCATTTTACACACTTGTTACATAAGTAACTATTATAAAATACATATAAAGTATATGCAGGAAGTCCGAGACAAAACAATCCATCCTCAAAATCTTAAACAATAAATTGCTTAACCAAAAACGGCTGAATAGGTCAAATTTAATGTTGAGGAAGACATCTGATACATATTTTATTAAATGTGTACAATGATTTCCGGTGACCTTTATATAAAAATACAATTGTTGTACAAAACGTCTTCGCACATTAGCGAACATTTCAGGCGTTATTAAATGACATTCAATAATAATTCTATTTCAAAGATCTTTAAGGAAGTCCGGCTTTGTGGCAAAGTCTTTGGTCTTTAGATAACCGTATAAAAAAATTTAAAGAGGTAAAATCGAGAGATTTAGCTGACCATTCTACGGTATCTCTCCGACCAATCCATCGTCCAGAAAATACGTCTTTAGAAAAATGACGAATGGCAGCAGCATAATCTATTTGCTGGTGCCCTATTTTTTGATACATCAGTTAATATTCTAGAAGGTTATCGTCTTGTTCAAGTAACTAATTTATTATGAAATTGATGGCGTCCTGCAGAAGATCCAAGTAATTTTTAGCATTAAGATTTAAATTAATAAAGAAAGGACCAATAATATTATCTCCCAGGATATATGCAGGATATATAGGCCCATACACTAGTTTGTATAAGTATTTAAGGTCGCTGCATATGTGTTTCTCGAAATAAATAAGGATTAGTATCGCTCCATCATCCATAGTTGTGTCTATTGACTTCACCATGTAAATAAAAAGATCATTCGTCCCAGAAACATACATTATATAGCAGCTTTCTCTCACAATTTAACCTATGACTTAAGTACTCATAAAATGGTAGACGATGATCAAAATCATCTTCATTTACCTCATACACTAGTTTGATTTTGAAGGCATGATATTTGTATAATTTTAAAATTTTGTAAACGGAACTTTTAGATACGCCAGAGCACGCACTGTAGCAGCAATTTTTCGAGTATTAGGTTCCATCTCAACATGACTCAACACTGCAATTTCTACTACTTCATTTTTCACTGGATGCTGAACTTCATTTTTTCTATTTGTAAACTTTGTTTTTTACTCACCTTGTTACTTTTAGGATGATTTACCCTTTTACCTGGGTGATTACCATTAAAAGGACGTGCTGCTGCTCTAACAGACTTATTTTGTTGATAAAATAAAGACCCAATAACGCAATTTCTTCTTACAGCGTGTATCAACTATTATGTCAAAAATAGTCCGGCAATGCTAACCGGTTAACATGGGATATTTAGTAGTCCAAAAAACATCTGGGCGCAAGACCGAAGATCAAAGAAATTCTTTCTGTCATGGATTTACCCACCGTTAACACAATCACAACCCATGAATTACGAATAAGCAAACTATAGGGTACCTAGTAATAAAGATATTGGTACTCGAAACAAAATCGGAATAATTCGAACTTCGGCGCCACTGACGTCAGCTTTACTAAACCGGTTGACCAAGTCCTCTGCCGTGAAATTGTGAAACCTTCTCCATGCACAGCATATTGTAGACAATAACAAAGAATTAAGGTGGTAATAACATTGATAGTATTTTGTTGAAAAATCTCGGCGAATTTTAATAAAAATCGAAGGCAATATTAATTATAGTAAGTGTCTCAGTCAGCAGTCTCGTAAATCTCAAGTTTAAGAAGGAAAAACACAAGGTAATTTGTAAATAGTATCTTGACCAAATTAAATCTTAATCAATCGAATCTTAATTAAATAAACAAAAGTTCCTCTTAACGCCTTATTAATCCTGTAACAAAACCATTATTATCAATACTATCGATATTACCTGGACTAGCTTAAACAAACACTTCGTGCTACTCTTATTGCTCAACAACCAGGAAAAGTTATTTTGGATACAGATGGGAGTAATATGCGTATTGGAGCTATGCTATCACAAGTTCAGATGGGAAGGAATGAGTCATCCACGAAGAAGCATTCAATTTGAGCTTAATGAAGGATCAAGTACTGCTGAGTTAAGACCAAGACTGAGATGGAGTTATGTTTTAGATAGAGTCTAGTCACTAGTCATCGAGGATGGATTGTTGTTGATAGCATGGGAGAGTCGCAATTGAAAAATTATTGGGAAACAATTAATGATTCCAAGGAAAACAATTAACAGGGTCCTGGATGAGATGCATAGTGGAACAACTGGAGGTCATTAGGGAATAAATAAGACTCTGGATAAAGCTGGGTCTACTGGGTTACCTACTGCGAAGATGTAAGATCATGGTACCGAAAATGTCCGACATATGCAGCTCGTCAAGGCCGCACAAGATCCAGCAGTAGGATGATGACACAAGGTCCAGCAGGAAGGGCTGGTATTCGGAAGAATCTCCAACTATATAGCCGGTCCAGTTTCCGAAACCAAAAAGGGAAATAAGTATCTCCTAGTCGTCATGGATTATTTTAGAAAATTACCGGAATTCTTAAGCCTAGAGCTGCATTCTGACCAAGCACGTGATTTCGAATCTAAGCTATTTCAGAAACTTTGTGAACTACTTGTGATTCATAACACACAATCCTTCGCAATCCGATGGCATAGTCGAGAGATTAAACAAAACAATCGAAGATGTTTTCAAGGTGGTAAATGAACATTAAAAGAATGGGTATCTCTACTGGCTAATGTTTTGCTGGCCGGATCGGTTATTCATGATGCGACTGGGTTAGCACCAGCAGAGATTTTGTTCGGGAGAGAACGTCGTTTACCATGTGACTTGGTGTTTGGTATCTCAAGCAATGAGAAAGTCACAGTGAAAGACTATGTTAACGATGTAAAAATGAAATTGCACGATGTCCACAAATTGGTCAGAGCATCACCAA
This sequence comes from Anthonomus grandis grandis, assembly GCF_022605725.1. Lineage (NCBI taxonomy): Eukaryota > Metazoa > Arthropoda > Insecta > Coleoptera > Curculionidae > Anthonomus > Anthonomus grandis. The sequence goes on from NC_065546.1 coordinate 9,711,355, forward strand.
GGATTGCAAGCACCTAAATGAACACCCGATATGAACTTAAAGCAAACTGTTTAAGATTTCAGCAAGGGACAAAGCATGGCTTTGGAATCGATACTTGAAATCGATCCTGGGAAGGTCCATATGCGATGATAAAGAGTATTAATGATACCGTCTATAGAATTCAGCCTAAGGTAGTTCATTTAGATAAAGGCTTATAAATTTAAGAAAGGTCAGACTGATCGGGACAATCAGATTTAAGAGGAGCGCAATTTTACGAAGTTGTCTTAGCACGGCCCTGTCTTGGCCGGATTATTCTAATCGATATATATTCGTTTAAATTTGAAAAATTCTAAAAATTAGTAGAAGTATCTTTTTGGGTAAATCTAGGGACTTGATTCGATGTTAAGTTTATCGTCGTGATTTGAGTATGATAAAAATTCAATAAGTGATTAGAACATAGTAAATGATTGTAGGTAAAGAAGTGAATAAAAGTTTAGTATTTAGTAGTCAAGTGTGTTTATTTATTAAACCCACGGGAATTCCGTAATAGTACCAAATGGGCAATTTTTTCAAAGCATTTTTAAATTTTTATTTAAATTTCTCGTGAAACAATAAGAAAATATTGACTAAATACCGACAAATTTCAATAAAAGATACAAGAAATTCAACTTTTCGAATGTTAATATTGATCAATCTTATCTGCACAAAATCGAAAAAAAACTCGTTAGGCACATATCGATTTGGTAGGAAACTATTTTGCTGTGCATTTTTCGATTTTGGACAAATGTTTCTCAAGTAATTAACAAAATCTGAAAATATCCACCGAATCAAAGTGTTTTTTTTTTATCGTCAATATTTAGAAAAAATCAGAAAACAAAAAAATAAAAGAGACTACATTAGAAAATGGCAGGTAAAAAATTGAAACATACTCCTTATAACTACTTTAACAGGCATCAAAAATATTTTTCTAATATATTTCTAGCGGCGTTTCCGCGGGCAAAGTGCGAAATTTAAGACCGTTTCCTCAAGACGTTCGGAATCCTATTCGCTTAATGGGCTTGTATAAGGGCGTAACAGGATATCAACTGTATTTAAATCTAACACTGAACGCCATTTATCCCCTTTTATTGCAACGAAAATCTCGTTTCGCACTGTAAAATGTTTAATTTTGCCTTTACATTTAAATTTCCAACGCTTTATAACCCTCGTAATATTTATTTTTATTATATTTTTTGCGGCTTCTTATAGTGCGGTACACTTTAAAGTTTGCGCAAGGGTTAATTTGATACTTGGTAATTTTAAATGGGGGCCTTTTTTCACACAGCACTTGCTTATTAAATGCTTTTTTTTTGGTCTCGTTATTTTTTATAGGTATACTTTCGTTTCAATTGTAGGAATAAACAACCTGTTGTTAGATGTTGAGATGTTTATGGTCTTTGCTGTTGTTGATATCTGTTGCCATGTGTCAAAGTAGGTGCTAAGATTAGTAAATAAATCTAATTGATGAATACTTGTTTAATTTTTTCTTTTTAGCATACAGTATTTTTTATCTTTTTAGCATAGAGTCCAACTAAATTTAGAAACTCATTTCAATTTGTATACTTTCATGCTCTGCGTAATTTAATGTCATGCTTCACGTTGATATAAGATGTTTCGAAAATTAACAAGGGTGTATTATGTTAAATCCTTAAACCTTAAAATAACCTGACTTTAAATAACCTAAAATTTATTTAAATAACCTGTTTTTGCCGAAAGAAAATGAGATATAATTTTTTTTTAAGAAATAATTTTATATTTAGAGTTATTGGGAATATGTGAAAACACTTTTAAGCTGATCTTTTTATAGATATTTACAATTTTGTAATTTTTTTTAACACATGTATCAAATAATGAAAAACTCTATATAATTTTTTTTATTAAGTAAAATATCAACTAATAAGTAATAGCAGCAAAATTTAAGATAAAGATATCAAAGCTCTACAAGTTGAAGAAAATTAATTTTCCTAAAGTACAAATTTTTTCATATTTTTTCTTGAATTAATTGCCGAAACTATGGAAGGTCTGAAATATCTTATTTCGTTAACAGATCAGCATTCAAAATATATACCAATTACCTCTTGCCCAACTCTCAATAAAAGTTGTTTATTTGTAACAAAATATATACATAATCTTCTAGCAAAAAAATAAGAGAGCAAAAAATAAGGAGCAATTTATAAGAGGCAACAAGGTAATAACATACCATAGAGACAAAGAGCCATCTATACAGGGATTTTAATGATTACCAAAAGGTGTTTGAGAGCGTCCCTCAACCCTGCCTTGTGCAATATTTATCAATATACAAAATAAACCCATATATTATTCAGTTACTTACAACCGTGATGGGCTAATGAGACACTGAAGCAATCGTTGGAGCGAAGTATGCTGGCACTTAAGTTAAAATACAGCGAAGAATATTCCAGAGAGGCTCTTTAAGTACAATCGGGTTTTGCGTTATCATAAATCTTCTATTTACTGCTTTCATTGACCTAAAAAACGAATATAAATTCAATAGTACTGTTCAGCTCTCACATTTAATATACATGGAAGACATAAAACTATTCCAATCAATGGAAAATACTAAACTACCTCTGATTGTGTTTTTTCCTTATACTAGGCAGTTAAAAATTTAGATAAGAACATTACGCCGCTAAAATTACACGACGAAGAATATACCTGTGATCTAAAGTGCTCTCTCCAAATATTTGAACTACAGTGGAAAGAGAAAGAACCCTATGGCCGATACCCTAATACTCACAGATGATAAATAATCCTTACTCGGATAAAACTGCCTGCGTTATACAGTCATTTTCAAATAGAAGCTATTAAATCTGATCAGACTTAACCAGTATCTGTAATTACTCGCAACCCTAAACGAATTTTAGTAAATTTAATGATTGGCGCTTCTACTTCACTAGCTTCTCGGCAACAGCCCAATCCCGTAAAAAAATAACAGGTGATTATTGGCAGTGCCTCAAAGAGAGTTGTTTACTATTATTCTCAGCAGGGTAAAGAAGACAATAGTTATATATTGGTAGTTGTAACCCTAATAAGTTGTAACCCTAAATAGATAATTACTAACTAATGTATTAGTAATGTCAAATATCAAACCCTTGACAAAAATATAAATGTTGGTTTTCTCAAAATTGGAGTAAAGGGATCACTTTTTAAGGTATTCCTCGAAGGCAATCTTTGGCTCGTGGGCACTTCTATAAAAGAAATTTTCCCTCGTCTCTGGGAATCTTCTGGAGCAATTTTCAGAAACATTCTCTCCTTTTGTCAAAATTTAAGAGGCCTGAAAACTATGTTTGCAATTCCAAGACTGAAGATTATACTATTATATTTGATATAGATATCCGCTGAGATTGCAGTATTAATATATGTATAACTATAATTTTTACAGAACAGATGGTAATGTTGATAGCAGTCCCAAAAGTCGAGGTAAAGATGTGTTTCTTGCTATCAAAAACTATACTAAATCTCGTAAACTGAATATTGCTTACGCATCTATAGAAGAAATTTGGATTTTAGCTAATCTAAGCGACCATGAGGAATACTGGCTTGACTGTATTTATATCCCTCTTACTATGGGCATATCTGTTTATAAAAGACACCGTAGAATTATGGCAAAAGTTTGTAACCTTTATAAAAATATCTTCATAGTTGGTGATCTTCCTAATAAATCTTGGAATCCCAGTGAAAACCTACCTAGTATATATGTTAGTAATATATTGTTTGGCAGGAATTCTATATTCTGTGATTCACTCGCTTTTTCAGGATTTTCTCAATTCAATCATCAATGTCTCAATTAATGAATATGGGTTAATGCCTACTCTTTGCTTTTGAAATATTGATTAACCATTTGCAACTAAACGTAATGGTCTTGTCAATCCTGATCCATACCATCTTTCTCTTGAACTGACACTGCCTTGTCTTAAGCCTATGTAAAAATTCAACTTCACCTGTGACTTATTATTTCGATTTGAAACATGCAGATTTTACCTTAAGTAACAATTATCTCCTAAACTGTAATTGGGAAACAATAAAATCCAATAATGATCATGCATAAAAAATGCCCATAAATTATACAATCAATTTGGTTCCCTGGCTGAATATGCAAAATTTTTCTCATTAGGACTGAAAGCCAGTTTGGTACCTAGATATTGTTATATCAAATATGTTATTAGGGCTGAAAGTGCTATAAAGAAGGACATCAGGTCCTTCTGGAAACTCAAAAAATTTCAGTATAATTGTGGTTCTAATATTCGTAGTTTAATGCTTCTTGGTGACATGTAGGCTGATTTTGGGATTTTTATTTCTGAGCTCTTTGTAAGGCATTTTTCCTTCTGTATTAAATACTAGCCACCACAAGACGTCATTTAATTCCGATGACCATCTCGAGTTTAATTTAGTGTTTGAAGTTGTATTAAGTCCTACTGATTTTAAAACTGCATTTTCAAAAGTTGATGCCAGTAAGGTCTTGATCAAATTCCTAACAGGATGTTAAAAGAATGCTGTTCACCTTCTCTTTATTTCTTTATTTATTCTCTTTAGCTCCTTTGAAAATTGAAAGCTGTCCAATTTATCCAATACTTAAATCTGGAAATAAAAACGATATGACTAATTACCGCCCCATAAGCAGCATATCTTCAATTCCTAAGCTTATTGACCAATGTATCGAGGCTGTTCTAAAGAAGGGTGTCGTTGTCAGACTTTTGATTTAGTGGACTGTATTAGGATTGAGATTTAATATGGTTCTTCGTTTTTTCAATAAATGTACGAATGCACATTAGTGATGCATAATGGCTTACCTTGTCTTCGTTGAAGTCGGACTTGGTAGCGCTACCAGTTCATCGTTTCTTCTATATCAGGAACTCACTTTTAGGTAAAGTTTAATTTAAGTCTATTAGAATTAATTCAATCAATAATTACTGCACGAAAATCACCGGCAGTCGTAATGTATAAGGCTGTTACGGTTAGCTGTTTTACAAAATCTACTTGCAAGTGTGTATAGGTACTACTGGGCGTATTACCTTCCAATTTTGGGCGATGCATTTGGCCTGAATTGCGCAAGGTCAGTAAGGTTACAAGCCCGCAAAACAATGTGCGCATTTTCGCAAAAAATGTATTTTAAGTAAAATAGTTAATTATTAAAGAACCATGCTATAATTTCCCAACTCAAACATTCCGAAAAATAATAAAAATAATGTAAAAAAATTAAAATATTCAATATTAATTAATCTTGGATTGATATTCAACAAAGGGTTTTCAAGAGACCTTGGTTGATGAACAACACGGATCTGTCAGTGGTTGCTCAGGCGATACCACCCTTTTCATTTTTACTAACTTGGCATAAGTGGCACCTTGTTATCTTGATATTAATAATATTTTAGCTATCGTGAGCTGCAAGTTGGAATTGATTGTTGCTTGTCTCGACGCTATATGGCTTCTCTTCCAGTTCCACAGGGTTTGCATCTCAGTCCTCTCCTGTTTAATCTATTTGTAAACGATCTTGTTCTTCTCGTAAAGTCTCTCCTATTTGCTGATGATTTATAACTGTATAGATAAGTCTGAAAACCCACAAAATCACATTAATATAATCTTTTTGACGCCAATTGTATAATATGTCTCTTAACATAAATAATTGCTTGATGAGATTTACTAGAAAAATGAGTCTGTACCCTGTAGAATATGCAATTAATAAAGGTATGTTGTAAAGAATCTTGGTCTCTATTTGGGTTTTAAGCTTTGTTTCTCTTATCATTTTAATAATATTTTATCGGCAAACAGGACATTGGCCATTGTCATCATGTAGATTTCAGCAGTATTCCTGCATTTAAATATTTGTATAAATCTCGGGTCAGATCTAATCTGAGTTTGCTAATTTATTATTTATTATAGCTGAGATTTATCCTTTTAAGGTCAGGTACACTTCTTTCTACTGATCAGACTATGTCATAACTATCTATATAGAAGGGAGTACTATGATGTATATCTTGGTTTTAGGATTCTAAATAGAATAATAAGATGTTCTGATTGCCTTCCCAATTCATGTTCCCTCATCTCGAAATAATTTGCTTCTTCCCTTTCTGTCGAACAACATATTGTTTACGGAATCCAGTCAACAGAATTTCTGCAAGAGTCAACAAATAACTAAAAAATCTTAATTTTTTTGTTGCTAATGAAATTCCTTTAAAAAATCTGCAATTAGATTAATCCTAAGTTAGTCTTTAAGCTTAGTTTCTTAAGTGATACATTTATACCTTTTTACTCTGTAAATGTTGTAAACAATAATAAAAATAAAGAAAATTGAATGAAGGAACAATGGAAACATCTTCTCAACGATCGAGGGAATTTTTTGTTTGGTATCGAGGCTCAAGTTCTTTTTCGATCATACCTAAAATATATTGTAAAAAATCAGAACATAACATCAACACAATGTAGAATGTGTGCGGCAAACATGAAAATGTTGAACACTTAACACAAATAATGAAACTTAGCCTACCTAGTTTCATTATTTATTATCCGGTTAATGTGACCTAATAAATAATAATAAAATATTTATAAAAATATATAATTATAATTGTTGTGAAAACTACAATACTGTCAGAATCACAATGAAACATTTGCACCAAATACGCTGTTCACTAATAAGTACGAATCGTGCTTAACGATTACGTAAGCACCTCCAGACGCGAAGGAAGTCTTTAGTAGCTGTTCATCTCTCACAATGTCGATGCGCTCGATCTCTGTATAAAAAATATTTCCCGGAATTTCTAAAAATAGTAAAAGTTAAATATTGGCTTTTTTACTAGCAGTTTTTCTCTGTACTCCAAGTGTTAGTAGGTAATTTTAGTATTAGAAGTTTGCTGTACCCTTAAATGTAAGTGTTGGGTAAATAAGTGTGAAGTATTATGCATTTGAAGTAGTGATGTGTAAAAAACGGATGTTATTAAAGGGATGTAAAGAAGTAACCCTTATGTGTATTTTAATGTAACTTTTGCCTGGAATAAAATTCAACCTATGGTTGTTTGTGGTCCTTCGAAGTCAATAGTAGAATCAGTTACGTGGTTCTACGTGGTGTAACATTAAGAATTGCACTCCTCTTAGATGTTGGGGATTCAGGAAAACCCTACCCCTCCAATAATAAATTATAATAATAATAGTAATAATATTGTTAACAAAAAATAAGCAGACTCTATTACATAGTTGCAATAACATTAGCCGATAAAAGTGATGCCACATTAATCTTAGTAAATAGCGAATATTTTAAACTAGACGAAAAACACAAATAAACAAGAAACAAAAAATGGGCGCCAAAAATACTTCACGAAAAACATTTAAGTATAATGAAAATCATAAAATATTGGGCAATATTTTATAAATGCTTGCAAAGAGGGGTGTTTCTAGAAAGTAAAATATTAATTTTTTATTTTTATTTAATACAAAAAGTAACCAAAACCATTCAATCAAAAATAAATCCTTTACGAATTATAACTATTAAAAAATGACACATAAAACTGTAAAATAAATACTGTGTAAATAATGTTACAGGAAGATGAAAAAGCTAGAGAGAAAATATATCTATAATTTTCGTATTATACATCCATATTGTATATCAGAAAATGTACTCTCAAATTCAAATTCAAATATGCTTTATTGTTTGAACACAATATTGTTATAAACAAAGCTTCACCTAATCCTAAAGAGACAGAGTTACAAGGTTAAAATTATATTTAAAAATACAAGTTACAATGACGAATCAAAGTTAAACAGTTAAAATTTACATTTTTTTTTTTTTTTTTTTTTTGAATTAATAAAATCAACTATAACTTTTCTCAACTAAGTAAAACATTTAGGGATAAAAAAAAAGAAAAACATTTAAAACAAACAGGTTAGGAAAAGAGCTAGGTCTCCCTTAATTAATTAAAATCTGATTGTCGTTGAAATATTCAGCCACAGAGTAATAAGCTCGACCACTCAGAAATCTCCTCAAGAGAAACTTAAATTTGATGAGAGATTTTGCCCCTCTAATGTCCTCTGGTAGGTGGTTAAAGATTTTTATACCTTCATAAAAAATTGATCTCTTTACCAAGGCAGATGTTGGAATGGGAAGCCGCAAATTATTCCGCTGGCGGGTGACGGATCGTGGATTCTGTAGGACAAACCTGTATTAATAGGAGAAAATAAGGCATGCCACCTCCTGTATGTATAGGCAGTAGATTGTAAGAATGCACTCCCTGATAAAATATGGTCGGCATGATTCCCTAGGTGATATCCCGCATATATAACGCACAGCACGTTTCTGTAGAACAAACAACATCTGTAGAAGATAGTTGCTTGCACTACCCCAAAAGCAGACACCATACCTGAGATGGGACTCAATCAGGGAAAAGTACACGGCTCTTCCAATCCTCATGCCAAGCTCCCGACAGGCCACCCTAACAGTAAAACAACCCGCAGAAACCCTATTGCTGAGACTCCGTATATGGTCCTCAAACTTAAGTTCCTTGTCAATCACCAGACCCAAAAACTTATTGTTAGAATAAGGCGGGACAGGGCAGTTAGCAATAAGAATATTATCAAGACTACGGTTATTTGTAAAACAAATTAGTTTGGTCTTCTCTGGATTTAATGATAGTAAATTTGCCCTGAACCACTCATATATAAGTTGAAGATCAGCCAACATGGCTATTCTCAAAGAGTCGGTATCATACCCATGCCAGAGAACGGTGGTGTCGTCAGCAAAGAGCGTGAATTTTCCCTGGATATTAAGTTGGATGAGGTCATTAATATATAGGAGAAAAAGTATAAGTCCCAGTACCGACCCCTGAGGTACTCCCCAGGCAACAGATTGATATTCAGAATACTCCGACCCCACACACACTCTCTGACGACGATCCTTTAGATATGAACAAAACCAACTCGCCGCCAAGCCCCTAAAACCATAGTGGAAGAGCTTCCGCAGTAGAACCTCGTGATTGACGCAGTCGAAGGCTTTCGACAAGTGACAAAACACAGCAGCGGAAACTTCACCACCGTTAATCTGACAGTAGACATCACTCATAAAGTTAAACATTGCGTCATTTGTGTTTTTATTTTCTTGAAAGCCAAACTGAGAACCGCTAAGAATAATCACATGTTTTTTAACCAATTTTTCAATAATCTTTGAAAGTGTGGACAGAAGGGATATTGGTCTAAAGTTTGATGGTTCAGCGAGGCTGCCCGTCTTATAAATTGGGATAACCTTAGCAGATTTTAGGCAAGCGGGAAAGGTGCCCATAACCCATGATGCATTTATAGCTTCAACAAGGACACTCAGAGAGATGTCCGGCATGTTCAGGAGTATTTTGGCAGATAGGCCATATTCCCCGGCTGAGTTTTTGTTTTTTATAGAAGTTAATACCTCCTTAAGCTCAACCAAGTCTGTAGGTATAAAGAAAAATGATCCTTGAATACTGATGCTTGATAAATAAGTGAGTGGATCTGTTGTTGGGAAACCCAAATCTTTATGGATTTTATCAGCAATTCCAATAAAAAAGTCATTTATATGACTAGCAGAACATTCAGGGACTGCCATGGAAGAATTGCTGTGTGATTGACGGACATCATTAACAATCTTCCAGCATTCTTTAGACTTGTTTGTGGCCTTATTTAGGCAATTTGAGTAGAAGGATCTTTTGGCGATTTTTATTAGTCGCCGATACAAAGACCTATAAGAGTTAAAATATTGATGAAAAGCCGGGCAATTCGTGAACTTTCTTAATGTGTGAAGGGATCTCAAATTTCTACATGAAGTTTTAAGTCCCCTAGTTAACCATGACTTCTTGTTCTTTTTTGGTCTAATTTTCACCATGGGAAAAGAGATATCAAACAGGTTTATCAATTTCTGGTGGAAACACGACAATGGATCCAACGAATTCAACACGCTTTCCCATCCAGCAGCCACACACGAGTCATGGAATCTGTCGTAGTACCGCCTGCTGAAAATTCGACCGTAGGAGCACTCAGCAGTTTTGGGGCATTTCCCTTCACTGATTTTACAGATCACTGCCTCATGGTTCGACATGCCAGAATTCACAACAGTGCAATCCACCATATGTTCGGGATAATTAGTGCAAACATAGTCAATGGTGTTGGACGAGAACCGTGTGATGCGAGTGGGAGACCTAACATGCATTTGAAGCTTAAATGAACTGAGTAAATTATGGAGGGTCAGTGTTGCAATAGATTTCTCATTATAATTCACACTGAAATCACCCGACAACAGTATGGAGGATGAACATGGAATCATAGAAGATGGTTAAATTTATCAATCTTTTGAAAAGTGCTTTCCGTTAAAAAACTTTTGCCAGCTAAGATCATACATCCTCCATGCTATAATTCAGTTCTACAAAAGCTAGAAATCACTACATAGTTACCAATGTACATCATTTCGTTCACTTTAAGCCAATGTTCTGTGAGGAGGATAATATTAGGTTCCTTTAGTTCATTCAAAAGTAGAGAAAGTTGACCTGTTTTATTACGGAGAGATTGTACATTTAGTAACATTAACGAGAACTTGGAATTTGGGGCTACCTTGACTCCTTTGGAACCTGAAGGGCCAATAAAAAATTTTCATCTGTGTTTTTTCAAAACTGTTGTTTTTTCAAAAAATTTTCAAAGTCAATACTATAATGTATATTATACAATTTGAATCTAGATAGATATAGAATAGTACGCGCAAAGAGCAATAAAGTATAGCGTAAAAATCTAAAAATATACGTCCCTCGCTATAGGAATATGACGCGTTTAGAATTAGGGCCATGTAAAAATTATTCCATTTATAATGTCAGCAACAGGAGTTACCCACATCAACTTTATTAAACATGTTAGAGATTTAAATCTAGATACACATATTCAACATTAAATTCAAAAAGAGGCCATCCCAGAGGCACTAATGTTAAAACATTTTTTGTCCGGTTGAACGACAGTAACTTGAATTCTTTCGGGAAGAAAGAAGATAATAATAATATTATTAATAATTAGTCACAGGTTATTAAAAAAATATATAATTATAAAAATCATATTGACCTAAAATTTTGGGGCTGCAATTTAAAAATATTTAAAGTTTCTTTCTTATCTTTAGTAATGTTTTTTTTTTAAATTTCCCTAACAACAATATAAATATTCCGAAAAAGGCTTCATATAACGATTAAATTCTTATTCAATAGCTTATAATTTTCCCTATAGTTTCTTAAAGGGATCGAAATCCTAGTATTTCTCAATATTTCTTCATTGAAACCTATTTAACATATTTTTAATATTTTCGTTTAATATTATAGAAAGAACTTTATATATAAATTTTGTATTAAAAATTTCATTGTAACTAGAATACTACATTTTCTAGTTTCCAAAAAACAGTTTCTCAATCAATATCTCAACGTTAATTATTTATCATAAATCTAAACCAATGTTTTTTTTCTGATAAATTTTTTGTGTCTTCAAAACTTAATAAAAAATTCTTTAAACTATATTTTTTGCAAAAGAAATTTGCTTATTTTGCAGACCTTGTTCAGGTTAAAAATAATATAATTTATTAACAAATAATAAATATTAATATCTTTTAAAATATAAGCTGAAATCTTCTTAATAAATACTTGAGACCAAAACATATAATGTAGATTAGCCAAAGTATTATAGCTTTTCTTATATTGCCTGTAATTTTAATAAATATAATTTCAAACATTTTCTTTCTTCTTTATATAAAAAAATAATACATTATAATGTTCTTTGAACTATAATTTATGAGATACCCGTGTATAACAACTAGTCAAAATTTCCAAACGATTAATTTCGCATTGTTTATTGATATTTTTGTATCAGGCGGCCTAGGCAACTCGCTCCATTAAAGCCTCAGAACCCACGGCAAGCATTTCATATGCAAACAGCATCTGGCATCAATTTCATCCTGGCGCATTCGAGTCGTTAAAATGCCAAACAAGAATTGGGTAATTTTCCAGTACATGTACGCAACCGCATGCCACTCAACGAGTCTATGTATTTTGGAATAATGAGAATCCTCTCGACATGAACGCAAAACTGGGTTGGTACGTCATATAGGTGAAGCCAAGTATTTTAATTTAAATATTATTTTTGAAAATATGAAGTATATTCCTTCGAAAGCTAAAAAGCTGGTCAAAATAATTTAATTACCAAAATTTGTAAATAGCGGAATCCATTACTATGCTCAAAATTAAATCTTAAAGCTATTGGTCCACTTGTCTAAAATTTAAATTTTGCATAACATTTTTAAATAAAATTAAGAAAAAATTATCTTATTAAAAAGGTATTCATAAGCATTAGGGTGGTAATGTGATTTCTTTTTGTTTATTAAATTGGATCTCCTGACCCCGGAAAAGATGTACCATACGATGACTTACTTTATAGTGTTTTTCTTCATGATAGTAACTAACTTCATAGGATTTTGGTTGATAAATAATTTAATTTTTTTGCTCACTGCCACAGAGCGATAAAAAAATTAAAATTTTTAAAGAAAAATTATATTTCTTATTATCTGATAGATTTTAAAAAAAATATTTTCGGATAAAGCTTACTTTGATTTAAACGCATAAAAAGGAAACGAAAATAAAAAACACCTAATAAAATATTTAAAAAAATATATTTTTTATTTGTAAATGAAACTAAAAGTAAAAAAAACAAAGCGTAACTCTTTTAAGAAAAAAAACACATCAGTTTAAACAAAAGTCTTTTTTTGATTCATATTTGGGCATATTTTCCCTTGACTTCAGCCTGTTTCGTATATACCCGTCTCTTTTTTCACTTCCACACACAGAAGCCGAAGCTTCTGTTACTATTTTGACACCCCTCTCTACTGCTTGCGTATGAAAAGCGAATTACGTATTGTATATTACATAATTGCGTATTATGTATGTATATTAATTGCGTATTACGTATGCCAAAAGACTGGTTTCAGGATTCTGAACAACTTCTTCTAGTTGGTCCTTTGATAGTTTTATAGTTACAGGAGGCTCTTTCCATAAAGCTCTTAGCGAAAAGAGTCGCATGCCCAAGACCTATTAACCTACTCTCCAAGTGTTTTGCCTAATTTTGTTAGTTTTTCTTGTAACTGGGTGAGTTTTACTAAGTCTCAGCTTTAGTTTACGACCTACGCAGTCAACTGGTGAGGTTTTTTTGAGTTGATATTACCTAAGTAATACGTTTAAAGCACTTAGAAACTCTAATACGCCGGCGATCCCAGTTTGGACTTTGAGACGTGGAGCAGTTCCGGACTTAGGATTATGACTAACAGAAGGAAATCTATTAGTTGCGGCAAGTGCAATCGTAACTTAACTAAGTTGCAATATAAGATCCAATGTGCTGGAACGTGTTCCAGATGGTTCCACAAAGACTGCTCTGAACTTAGTGCAGCTGAGTTCTCCGCCTATGAACTACGTCAGACAACTCAAAAATGGGCATGTGTTGATTGCTTAGCTATATGAAATCCCGGAGGTACATACTAATGCATTCGGCTTTGAAGACCTTTTTGACCTACAAAATCCGTCTAACCTTGACATCATGAGGGCGGTAAAGGGAATGTTTGAAGAGCTGAAAAACTCAGTGTCTTTTAATAGTTTTCTGATGGAAAAGCTTTAGAAAACAGTTGAGACTCTTTCAAATGATAACAAAGAACTAAAGAAGGAACATGACCTATTAAAAGCCAGAGTGTCAGATCTAGAGAGGGAGCTGACACATATCAAATTCGGTTATCCCAGAGCCATGGAGGAGAAGAGCAAAAATTTAGTTATCGTAGGCATAAAGGCCAACCAGCAATGTAAGGATAACGTTTTAAAAACTTTTAAAAGTTTAAATGTAACTATATCTGAAAATGATTTTGTTTTAAAGGCTCCTCCTAGTGATAAATCCATTAAAATGCCAATAATTGTATCCTTCGAAAACCTTGCATTAAGAAACGAAATTTTGGAAAAACGGAAATTAGTATCATTAGACACAAACATCTGTAATATTCAGTCCGAAATAAAAACAAAAATGTATATAAATCCTGACCTGCCTAAACACACACGCGATCTGTTTCTTAAAGCACGGGAACTTAAGGAATTCTGCTGCTCAAGTAGATAACTTAAAAATGTAAATATATATATTTTTTTGCAGCTATTGTTTGTTTCTATTTATGTTTATGTTTTGAATTAAGGTTCGATGGCTTTAAACCGTAATAGCCTTAATATTACTAATGCAAAAATTGGTCATATAAACGTAAGATCTTTAATTCCTAAATTTCAGCTTATCAAAGACTATATCCTACTAAATAAGTTTGACATTTTTGCCGTCACAGAATCTTGGCTCTTGGGCTTTATTGATGATAAGATGTTACAAATTGAAGGTTTTCGCTTGGTTAGGCGCGACCGTACCATAGGTAGAGACTAGAGGAGGCGGAATTGTAATCTATGTGAGAGATACCATAAAATATTCTATTTTAAATGATTTTGACTGCAATTTTTCTGAGCAAATATGGATACAGTTTAAAACTAAGGGTGTTCTAAGCACCATGGGTGTTTTCTATAGGCCCTCGGGTCTTATTAATATAAATGATTTTATGACTGAGTTTGAAAGTAACATTTGTAGATATCTTTTGTCGTGTGACAATCTCCTCTGTCTTGGCGATTTTAATATAAACGTAAATAACTTGGAATCTATCCATACGTAAAGGTTTCTTTCTCTACTTCAGGTATACAGCTTAAATCAAATTATCAATGAGTTCACTCCGCCTGACTTAGCTGGAAACGGCTCCCTCTTAGATTTGATTATATGCTCAAACATAAATTTTGTACAGAATAGTGGTGTTGATTTAAATTTTCAGGGATCAGATCATTTTGTCGTTTTATGTAAAGTACGTCTTATGATTTTCAAACCTCCACCCTTCCTAATAACTTACAGGGATTTTAAACATTTTATACATGATAATTTTTACCAAGATTTATTAAATTCTCGATTAGATGACATATTTTATATGGAAGATATTAATGCTAAATTTGATAGGTTTAATGATTGTATACTTAATCTTTTTAATATACATGCGCCATTTAAAACGGCCAGAATTACTAAAGGAAGGAGTCCTTGAATCACAGATAATATCAAACATCTTATTTATCTTAGAAATGGAGCCTTGTCCAAGTACAAAAGACAAAAAACTGAATTAAATTGGGAACACTATCGCCAACTTCGGAACCAAGTGACAGCGGCTGTTAAAATAGAGAAGAAGTGCTATCTCAATAACACCTTACAAAAGGGTGACTCCAAAAATAAGTGGAAGGTACTAAGAACATACATTGCAAGCCTCAAAACACCATTCCTGACCACTTGGGTGACCCTGAAATCATAAATACCTTTTTTTTATAAATGCTGCATCTTCCAACGTGCCTAATCCAGAAACGTTGTCTTATTATCTACTAAATGTCAAGGAAGGCGTAGGAAACTTCGAGTTTCAGCTAGCAACGCTTGAAGAAGTTAAATCTACTTTATTCTCAATTAAATCTGAGGCCATTGGGACAGATAGTATAGGCTTGTCGATGCTGCTCCACTGCTGTCCATATATTCTTCCATTTCTAGTGCATCTTGTTAATTGTTGTATTGAATCTTCAACTTTTCCCGATTCTTGGAAGTCCTCATACCTTATCCCTATTCCAAAAGTATCTTCTTCAACTGAATTATCCGACCTTAGACCTATTAGCATTCTCCCTGTCATCTCAAAAGTTTTAGAGAGGGTATTGGAAAGCCAAATCAGAACGTACGTAAACAGATTTGATATCTTGCCGGTTATTCAGTCCGGGTTTCGAAAAGACTTCAGCTGCTCTACTGCTCTTCTAAAAGTAACTGACGATATTATACAGTCAGCTGATTGTAATAAGTTAACAATCTTGACTCTACTTGATTACTCCAAGGCCTTTGATAAGTTAAATCACCAACTATTACTGGCTATACTAAAATTATTAGGTTTTGGAGAGAGTGCTCGCTCTCTAGTTCGGCAATATTTGACCGGTCGGACTCAGATAGTGAAGCTCAATGGGAAGCAATCCTCGGCTATGGATCTCTCTTACGGAGTACCACAAGGGTCTATTCTTGGTCCTCTATTCTTTACCCTGTATACGTCTCAATTGTGTAAGAGTCTCAAATATTCAAAAGTCCATCTATATGCCGACGATACACAGGTTTATTTCTCTTTTCCTCCTAACAAAATCTTAGAAGCTAATGATAAGGTATCTTACGACCTTAACATGCTAGCAAAGGCATCGGAAAATCATTGTCTGAGTTTAAACCCAAGTAAATGTAAGGTTCTTCTTTTTGGTAGGTTGCATTCCAGAGACACATATGAGAAATTTGTTCAGATTAAATTGAATGGTCAACTAATAAATTTTAGTAATGTGGCTAGGAATCTTGGAGTTTTATTAAATGTTGAGTTGAGGTTCACTGAGCACATTGATTAATGTATTAAAAAAACTTTTATTAACCTTAAGCTACTTTATAATGAGAGGCAGCTCCTTAATAAGGAACTAAAAAAAGTTTTGTGTGACAGTCTTGTATTGTCCCATTTCACTTACTGTGATGTTGTGTATGGCCCCTGCCTTTTGATAAGTGATATAAAAAGAATACAGTACATTCAAAATTGTTGTGTAAGGCTAATTAATGAAATGAAAAAATTTGATCGAGGTGTGAGTAGTGAGTTACGCTTGATGAGATGGCTAAATATGAGTGAAAGGAGGTTACTACATAGTCTTGTTCTCTTTAATAAAATTGTCTTTAAAAAATGTCCTAATTACCTTTATCAGAAAATTAAGTTTAGATATGACGCTCATGTTTTGGACTTAAGAAATAAGCATTTTATTACACCTCCTCTTCATAAAACTGTTTTATTTGAGAGGAGCTTTAGTTACTGTATTCATCTGCAATATAATAAAATTCCTCCTGAGTTAAAATATATTTCACCTTGTATATTTAAACGAAAAATAAGCAGTTATATTACTGATCTCTGTTAGCCTAGAGTGTTGTTAAATATCTATTCTTTAACTTACTGTAAATTTCATAAGTCTGTGTGGTTATCAAACGTTGTAATGTTAATCGCTTGTGCATATAGGCAGTTAGAACTTAATATTTTGTAACTATGCAATTATTTAAGATACATTTTGAAATTCTTTGTAATATCTAACCTCAAGCTGATTTGTATGGTTAAGCTAGGAAGTAAGCTTCAACTTCGCCATTTAGAATTTACCAATTGTAAATTTTAATAAAGACATTATTATTATTATTATTATTATTATTATTAAAACTTTTTGGCAGTCGATAATTTCAAAATACTCCTTAGCGTCAAAAATAAAATCTGGTACTATAAAATGTCGCTGATCTTTGTAATTTAACTGCCTACTCTTCAAAATTCTTTAGAATCCTAGTTGTCTTATGTATTTACGTTCGTCAAATAACATAGACAAAATAATATTTTCTGGGCTTCCAAAGTATCCATTTCTTTGAATGGTTTTATACACTAAATCTTTTAGTTCTGGTTGTAAATAGTCGCAGAGTGTTATAGTTTTGAATAAATGTCTTGCACTATAAATGCATGACGGTTGAGCCTTAATGCAAAACCACATGGGCGCATATACTTTCATTACAAAATAGCTTAGTATTTGTAAATTTTCTGAAGGGTTTTGAGTTGCTACATATAAACGAAGAATACGGGAAGCAGTGGTAAGCCAGCGAGAATGAACCATTTTGCCAGGCTGCCTCCTAGACAGTTGTTCTGAACAAACACCGCTTTTAATTGCTTGACAAATGTCGTACAGATATTTTTGATCTGTGCTAAGATCGTCGCTCCGGAATTCCTAAATTGATGATTCTATTTTTAAAAATAAAGTTACAGGAAGCGTTGCGCAGATTTGGAGTTATTTTCCAAGAGGCCCGGAAAACGCACATGGTCCACTGGTATTGCCATCCAGTTTTTCAAATAGATGTCTTAGGGGCAACTCATTGGCGTGTAGCTGACAGACAAACCACTGCATGGGCCTTCCAATTTTATTCTCCATTAATACTATAATGTCTCCCTTACGCTCTGTATTTGTGACAGTACCATCACAGCCAACGACCTCTAATCTGTTGAGGTCCAAATTACATTTTTGTAAAAACTCCGAGATTTTATTTACTATATTCACAGCAGTGCCAGAGTTAGGACAAATGTGACCCAGATACTTAGCACTGCTCTTGCACCACAGTTTTCCTTGCATTTTCCTGAAACACTAAAGTTATGTCTTTCCGTCCATCAAAGTAGAGACCACGCAAAAATAATGGAATAGAATCGTCCTGAACTTCAGTTCTTTTCTTTTCTCTTGCTCTTCTTATTTTGTTCTTATCGATGACATTTGTTTTCCTTTGTGGACCTATAACACCAAAATCTAGGAGCACCGATGAGGCAATTGCTGCTCCTGCTCGGTCGGAAACCGAATACCGGTCTAGTGTTTCAGCTAATCTCGGTATTTCCTTCAAATTGCGTTCTGAAGTACTAGGCAAATTTGATGTGCTAGGTGGGAAATTAAATACCTCGGGCAACGTCGCACTGGAAGAGCTTGCATACAAATTGGAGTTGGAAAAGTCTGAGTCAAAATCTTCACAGTCAGATTTATCACACACATCTGTCAGTAATTCAGAAGACGATAAATCTTTTTTATTGACTATTACACTAGTTGATTCTGAAGTATGTGACGTAGCCACTGTGAAAGCTTTTTACTCGTTTTGCAAAAGTTTCTGGGACTCAACTAAATCAAGGGAATCAATCTTCATCTTGCAGCAAGTTCTCTGATCTAGAAGAAATGCTCTTTCCAGTCGAGGTATCTAAAAAATGAGTAATAAATTTTTAAACAAAGTTTGTTAAACTAATAAGGAACAAAAGTTTACCTTGTATTTCTTTGGACAATTACATGACATGGTTTCAGCATCTTTACCTTTACATTTACAAGTCGCTATGTCAAACAAGGTTTCACTGTTGCTTAAAAATGATTCCAGTTGAGATTTGTAACTGGGAACATTTTGTCTTTTTTTAAATGGTTTAAAAATTTGTCTTCGTTTTTCTTGATATTTTCTCAATAAGAAAATAATCCTTTGGTGGCTTATGATTAGAATTGAAGCCTTGATTCAAACGCTTTTTACTTTCTACAATTTCCAAGGCTTCCGGAACAAGTCGATTCTTATTGACACCATTTTTTTCCAAATCGAAGCAAACCCACAAAAAACACTTGATAACATCTTTGTATGATGGTAACTGCGAGTCATTAAATTCACTAGGATCACCAAAAATTGGACACCGCGACGAATTTCTTGTTTTAGCTATTTTCGCAGCCGCTACTTCCTACTCGACAGTCGGCAAAGCACTAAAATAAAAATGTCTGTCTGAATTACCTGCATTGCGCCGCGCTTGCTGTAAAACTGCCGCCGAAGCGTTGATTTTCACCTTGTTTTAGGAATATTTACTTAACTATTCGGAGTAATATTATATTATGTAATAATGATGGGTAATAATGTAATTTTTTTTTTCAGGTAAAAAAAAGTTATAACCCTGATGCTCTAAAAATTATATAATAAAAAAATATGAAGATCTGCTTCTAAAAAAATATAATTTTCAATTTTTTTCCACTGCCACCACGACTTTTTATATTAAAAAAACAGAGGGTCTTTGTGGCAGTGAAGAAAAATATTTGTTGGAACTGTTTTTGTGCTTAAAAATTATGTTTTGCTACAACGCAACTTTTTTGACCCCAGGAGTTGATATTTTACAAAAAAAAAATAATTTCGACCCACCCTAATAAGCATACTACATTGGAATAACTATCAAATCAGAAAATTTCTGGAAGAGCTTTTGGTAAAGCTACAAATTTGTCATCAATTTCCTGAGAACACATGCATTCACTTCTAATTCAAGGACCTCTCAACTGCCACGGCTCACCTCCATCACCAACTTTTCTTTAACCTTTTTTATAGACATATTTTTTGCCTGGCAAGTCCTCTCTAGAAAATGTTCCTTGTCACAGTGTAGTTGTTATTTTATTTTTAATTTGACTTATTCTTCTAGCAGTTTTTAGATATTCCTCTGCTTCATTTTCGTCTTAAGTAATTTAAAATAAAACGTTCTTACTTCTATCTATTTTTCCCTGTCCTCTGTCCTTTTTGTACAAAATATTTTTGACCTATCCCCCACAGTCAATATTTGGAAAAACTGTTAAAAATCACTTCAAAAGTTAGGCCTTGAACTTTATTTTCTTATTTTGTGTTCCCCTAGAATTATTTTCTTTTTTTTTTTGGAACCAGAAAATACATTCCACACTTTAATCCAGTGGAATTCATTTCTTATTTTTAATTTATTTTTTAGAGGTAATTATCTCAAGTCTAATAATAATATATGGAAAATGATTAAATACTATGTCTAAGTTATAGAATCAAAATGTAGGTACTAGGGATTAATTAATGATGTTTAATGAAATATATAGTTTCAGCTAGAAATTACTCACATTAACTAATTTTATGCCCTTTCCCAATCTAAAACTTTCACTTGCCTCTTGTATTTTCAAGCGAGAAATTTTGGTTCGCCAATAATCTGCTACTACAAATAAAAATTATTTTATTAAGATATATTGTGAATTTTAATAATTTCTTTTTTGTTTCTAAGTCAGATTTAGGAAGAAGGTTAAGATATACTGATAAAACAAATTTGCCACTATTGTTTTAAACTTCTTTGTTTAAGATTATTGTCAATATGGTTGATAAAAATATTTTGCTTTGGCCTTCTAAAGTTTAAAAGCGTAAGGCAATCTCCATTCTATTTACCGAAAAAAAACTATACCTATAGTCTATATACAAAGTCGGGCTACTGACGCGTTACTGCTGCAAAGGATAAAATTTACAGGAGCTTTAATCCCTGTCACCTCACAGCGTAAAATATATAGGAGACCGATTTTCCGAGAGGGTCCAAAAGACGTGTCACATGCGACTATACAGCCGCCACATCTCGGAGACATGAAGGTAATTTTCTACTCCATCTCTATTTTCTGAAACTCCATGTTGTCATGTACAAGATCCTTTATTAAATGATATATTCATTCTTGTAGAGCGGCGTATTAAAAAAGCTAAATATTTTATGAACCGCAGGGGATTTGTGCTTCAGAAGCTACATGACCTTAGAATTTTTTGTGTGTTATTTATAGGATTAAGGTTTTCGAATATAACGTTATCTTGAATATTTTTATAGGTTTATTAGAAAAACGTTTTTTAAGAAATATTTAGGTTTGTGATAGATTATCTCTAAACGCTTAAATTGGCACGCGTAAACAGACATCTTGCTTATTTTATTTAACTGTATATTGATACTTTTTTGATCTTTTGCCAAAAAATATCATAGAAATATGATATAAGTGATGCAGAATGCAATGCTCTTTTAATTTTCGATACAAAAAAACATTCAACCATTCACTTTACCCATAAAGTTTTAACTAATTATGATTACAATTTAAATATCTTGCGCAATATCTTCAAAAACCCGTCGTTCCATATTAATAATTCTGTAAGCATTAGATATAAGGAAAGTATTTTATGCCTTACTTCTGGGTGAATTTCGATTGATAACCTTAATAAACTTAAATTAAAACTCAACAAAGATTTTTTTGGCATACAGATCAAGTGTCGGTAGGTATGTGATCTATTTAAACTTAATATGTTTGACTATTGCTACATGCTGCGCCAATAATAACTTAATATCTTTCTTTTTTAATCTATCATCTTTGTTAGGGTAACCAATAGACATTTATTATTATTATATTTGCGTCATATAAATATATTATATACAGTGCGGCTGGCTCTTGATTGCCCCCTCCGCCTCTTATATTATGAATGTGTTTATATAAAAATTTGAAATTTGGCACACATGATTAGCAACCTAAATACTACTTTTTGATCCCTAGCTCATTTTGCAAAACTTCAAAGTGAAAAATAAAATTAAATAAAAAGGAGAGTTATGTGATATATATTGTTTGAAAGCTCTAACTGAATGCTTTATGGTCCTAGAATATTAAGTCATTACTTCTACCCATAGCAAAATGGCAGCCTTTCAAAATTTTATTTTCCGCATTTTTATTTCCATTTAAATTATTTAAACTTTAGGTAACACAAAAATGTAACTATTTCACAACAAAAGATGTTGAAAATGTGCACAATTAACTTCAAGACAGTAAAATAATCTATTGGAGAACTCTTCACGAACATTTTGGAAATAGGCAACATCAATATTACGACATGCATCAATTATGCTTTGACGTAGATGGAAGATATGTTCAGGCTTTTTGTTTCAAATAACGCCACAATAAAAAGTCCAGAGGTGTTAGATCGGGCGACCTGGCTGGCCACTTGGCAGACCCTCGACGACCGATCCACCGATTAGGCTAAGTATTAGTCAAATATTCTCTATTATTTCTGCTAAGGTGAGGAGGTGCCCTTCATCTCGTTGAAAAACTGTTTCCAACTCAAATTCATGAGGATTGTCGTTAATAATCTCAAGGCACTATGGTTCTACTGCATTTTTCCACATGTTTAAGTAAAGATCCCCTGTCAAATTTTGGTCTAAAAAGAGATGCTTAACAATGTGATTCCCTAAAATGCCAGCCAACACATTTATTTTTTCTGAGTATTAGGTGTGTATTTAACAAAATCTGAGGGGATTTACGTCGCCCCATTAAAAATCTTTTGTTTATGAACATTACCATTCAAAAAAAAAGTACATTAACATTTGTACATCACTGAAACAAATGTTCTTTACATAAGCAGGCTGACGACCTATTCTCTCTGTCATTACTTCGCAGAATTCCATACGTCGATCAGGATCATCTTCTGTCAATTGATAAACCATTTGAATTTTATACGCATGAAATTTATGTTTTTTAGGTACCCTTTACACAGTAGCAGAAGATACACGTGTTGTGGATCTCTTACCATAGCTGCTATAATATCCACCTGTTTTTTTTTCTAGATAGCTGGGACGCCCTGGATTCTTCCGACTACACTACTCGTCTCAGTAAATTTCTGAATGAGCTCGCAAATATACTTTCGACATACTGGAAGGTCAGGAAAACATTAACTATGCCTTTCGTCTCATGTCCATTACGATTTCTACCGTAAATGAAAATAATTACAATGTTTTCAGCAAGGGAACGTGGATCAATAAAATTGCACTGAACGAAATAGCAAAAATATTTCCTCCCTTCGGTTTTATTTGTTAAACCAAATAAGTTTTTGTGTGGAACAGTAACTTTTATGATAATAATGTTGTTGCACTGTATCTCGCACAATGCCTAAACGTGGGTTCCAGGTTTATTATAAATCTTTATTAGAGCACGAAAAGAAAGTAGCTTTACATCGGTAAACCCAGTTTTAGTATCGAAGGATAAATCAATGTAGTAATTGACAAACTATTTTAACCTATTTAAAAAAATACAATGATCCCTAATTTATATTTATGAACCTAGGACCGATTGATTTTTATGACTTGAACAAAATAAACAAATAATTAATATATGCTGAATATTCATGAAAATGTGAAATGTGCCAAGTTGACCTCCAAGGTAAAACCTTTACAAGTAACAAAAATATGAAACAATGTTCCTGTACTTATAAAACGTGTTTTTAAATAAATTATTTAATTAAACTATGGCTGAAATTTTACTTTACCTGTCAAAGAAAGATTAATCAGTTAATTGTTTAATATTTCTATGTTTGAATTTAAAAAGAATTAGTTCATGTAACAATGTGCCATTGACATTGACAAAAATACAAACTCTATAAACAAGAACACACCCATAAACAAATTACACTTAAACAGGTGTAGTAAAGAAAAATAAATTAAATAAAAATGCGAAAAATAAGATTTTAAAAGGCTGCAATTTTGCTATGGGTAGAAGTAATGATTAATATTCTAAGCATTCAGTGGGAGCTTTCAAATGATGCTCTTTTGCGCTTAAAGACCTTTTGATTTCGTTTTGTTTTGCTTTACATTTTATATAGACATACACATGGCTGCTTAAGTAGAATAGCATTGATTTGCTACACACCTGCATCTTTAGAACAAATGGATAATTTTTAATTTTCATTTCCTTAATGTTGTAACTTTGTGTGGTATGAACAAAGACCTTATTTATTTATTAGGAATCGTCATTCCTCCAGTTCTAATTACTTTGAACAACTTTATATATTATTATTATCTTTCTTATTATCGATTTAAGTGGATCAAATCATATATGATTTCTTCACTGATTTCGATTGCAACGGTTATTGCAAGAAACCAATCAGACATTTTTAGTGTTGCATGGATTTCTTCTTATATTTTAAGTTCTTTTTATTTATTTTTAAATAAAGGGTGTTTTGGGAGGAAAGAGAAATATTTTGGGAATATATCTAGAAGGTCAGAATAAAATAAATTAACCCATATGTTTTTATTTGATTTTTAACCGTTTCTGAAATAATAATTTTTTCTTTACATTTTTTGAATAATTACGTTCTCTGTATTTCTAACTCATGTTGCAGGTATTTCATAATTGTTTGTTAATACCTATTTTAAATCACTGGTAGTTTTGACAAGAATGGTTGCCAGTTTGATTGATTCTAAGCATTTCAATTTGAAAAGAGCAAAGTTTCCATTACGTAATGACTCACACATTCACCTAGAGGGAGTATGCTGACATGATATTCGTGTATGGTTTCTGTAATGGTAGCGCATTACGCGATGGTGATGAATACCGACGTCGTTTTCCAAATCAAAGAATTGTTAATCGAAAAGTTTTTGCAAATGCTCAGGAAACAGGAATGTTTCCAAGCGTAAGAATTAATTCTGAACGAGAAGCGGGACTAAATGTGGAAAATGAAGAAAATATTCAATTTTATTTCGATTAGCATTACATGTGAACCTTTTCAAGACACTTAGGAAAAACGGTTTTAAGCCTTTCCATATTTAACCGATTTAACATCTTCAAGAGGGTGATTATGGCTTAAGGGTTCAATTTTGTGAATGGATTCAATAAAATCGAGACCTACATAAATACATTTCATTTAGCGATGAAGCTCATTTTACCCGCAATGGAATTAATAACCGACACAATGAACATCGGTGATCAGATGAAAATCCTCATGCCACGTTTTAACGAAACCTTCAACATCGATTCAGTGTTAACGTGTGGTGTGGAATGATGAACGACCAGTTGTTTGGTCCTTTTGTATTATATGAGCTCTTACTGGAGAAGGATATTTACGTTTTTTGAAAGACCATTTACATGATGGATGATGTTCTGCTAATTGTTCGCACCAAAGGTATTTTCAACACAATGGACCGCCTCATTTTAGTCGCCGAGTGCGTAATTTCTCAGACAATCGTTTTCCTGATCGTTGGATTAGCATAGGAGGACCTCAAGTTCGGCCACCAAGGTCACCAGACTTAAATCCACTAGATTATTGCCTCTAAGGGTGAATGAAAGCTCTAGTGTACGAAACAATAATAGAAACTGTAGGACTCCAATAATATTTAAATATTTAAATAGCGCTTAACAAACGTGCTGCAGCTTGCCTTGAAGTTGGTGGGGGTATTTTCGAAAACATTTTAAGTTAGTGGAATTTTATTTTTTTACTAGTATTTGTTTATTTTTTTGTTGCTTTTAAAATAAAAAATATTATAAAAAAACTTCAGAAATAATTATTTCAGAAATGGTTAAGAATCGGATTAAAACATATGGGTTAATTTCTCTTATTTTGACCTTTTGAATATGTTCCTAAAATATTTCCCTTTCCTCCCGAAACACCCTCTATAATCTCACTAAAATTATCTCCTATTAAAAAAGAAATAGGAGAAAATATTAAGAGTAAGATTTTGTATCTTCGTTACTAATTTCATTTCATATAATATCCAAGTTTCTCGTCTCGTTCATAGCTTTTTAAATATACAGGGTTGCCCATCGAAAACGTATCACAAGGTATTACAGCGTGGGAAAAAACTTTTCGACTCATCGACTTAATCGGATTAAAACATATAGGTTAATTTCTCTTATTTTGATCTTTTGAATATGTTCCTAAAATATTTCCCTTTCCTCCCGAAACACCCTCTATAATCTCACTAAAATTATCTCCTATTAAAAAAGAAATAGGAGAAAATATTAAGAGTAAGATTTTGTATCTTCGTTACTAATTTCATTTCATATAATATCCAAGTTTCTCGTCTCGTTCATAGCTTTTTAAATATACAGGGTTGCCCATCGAAAACGTATCACAAGGTATTACAGGGTGGGAAAAAACTTTTCGACCAAAATCCAAAAACATGTTTGAACGTAAGTATGTTTGTCAGGGGGACAACTTTTAACATAAGCTTTTAACATTACTGACATAAACACCATTTTAAAAAATTCAACCCCCTAAGCGTGGGTGGCATCCCCTAATTTTTTTCAAATGGGACGGGGGATCAAGTGATCTCTCTTTAAAAGGGTTTTGTCATTCCTTATACAACGCTGCTTAGTTTTTAAAAATCGAGTCACTCGTTCAAGAAATATAGGCTCTTGAAAGTTACACAATAATGTGTGACGAAAAATGCAAAAAGCGATTTAATGCTTACCATTTTAATCAAGCAAATGCACGAAGTGCTGCTCGCGAACGTTCATACAGTGATTCAAATTATCTTCAAATCGTTGCCGAACTTTTAGAAGCATTTGCAGTGTCACTTCGCGACATACGTAAATAATACTTCTTCGAAACTATTCTAATGTAGCAGGTGGAGTTTTGGAAACTACGGATTTTATGTGTCCCCACAAGAAAAAATTTAAAGGACCGAGGTGGTATCCAGCGTCCCGAAAATCTGTTATTTAAATAGTTGCGTATATTTAGTGAGAAATGTGGAGGAGCTCCGTCTTGTTGGAAAATCAATTCGTGATCATTGTATGCGCGGTCCTCTTCTATGATATTTGTTAGAGCTGGGTCGAGGCATTTTATAACAAATCTAAGTACATATTGCCTGTTAAGTTTCCAGGGAGGAAAAAAGAGCCTATAATGGAATTTCCAAAAATGCCAGCCCATACGACTTCTGGGGAGTTGTGTGTGTGTGAATTCGTGGGAAATCCTTGGATTGTTGTCAGCCCAATAACGGCAATTGTGGCAATTCACTAAACCATTTAGAAAGAAAGAACACTCGTCCGAAAAACATACATTAAATATGAAATTATTATTATTTAACGCTCGCTCACTCATAACTTTGCAAAACTGCAAGCAATGATCGAAGTCGTCTTCATTAAATTCTTGCAATAAGCGAATTTTATAGGGATAGAACTTGTATTCTTCAATACCCTGTGGACACTTATTCGAGACACACCCGTTGCAAAAGCCAATTGTCTTGTTCTTAGCGACCTATCCATTGCAACTTTCCCCAATACTGCAGTCTCAATAGTTTCATGAAACCCTGCATTTTCAATATTCCTCTTTCTGTTATGAACTGAACCCGTTTCGCGAGACTTTGCAACCAATTCCCGGATAATTTTTCCAGATAGATGTTTCTCAGGATGCTGTTCATTTGATACTTCATTGGATGATACATTTAAAGGTTCAACAAGTTTTAAACACTTTAACCACAAAAAAGATATCTAGCACAACTACTTGACCTAATTTAAAGGTAAAGAAAGAAACCGGATATTTTTAAAGATGTGTTCTATGTTCACTCTGGGTTCAGTCTCACTCTTCCAATAAATTTTAATGATATCGTCACACAACTTTCAAGGGCCCATATTTCTTGGGTGACTCAAGAGTCACTTAGAAACTCAAGAGACTTTGAGTTTCTAAGTGACTCGAATTTTAAAAACTAAGCAGCGTTGTATAGGGAATGACAAGACCCTTTTAAAGAGACATCACTTGATCCTCCGTCCCATTTGAAAAAAATTAGGGGATGCCACCCACGCTTAGGAGGTTGAGTTTTTTGAAATGGTTGTTATGTCAAAAGTTGTCCCCCTGACAAATATATTTGACGTATTTTTGGATTTTGCCGAAAAGTTTTTTCCTACCCTGTAATGCCTTGCGGTACGTTTTCGATGGGCCACCCTGTATTTAGCTTCATCATACATTATACGGTTGTTTCATGATCTTTTAACTTTTTGACGATTTCCATGGCGTGATGAAGTATTCTGGTCATCTCTTCTTATCTCTGCAACACGTCGTTTACACAACATAGTATGCTAGTACTCTGATTAGAGCTATTGGATTATTTAGGTGTGGTGTTGGGATTAGTTAGTTGACCTGATTTTTTGTACCATACTTAGTTGATGCGTATGGAAAAAGTATACTAAAATGCAAAGACTGGCTTAAAGTGGAAGAATGAATTTCCCGGGGTGGTTTTAAAATTTGTTTTAAAAACTGAGATAGACTAGCTGAGTTTCTCTTCAGTTCCAATGGCTAGGTTGTTGATTGTCTGGTTCAACCTAGATCTGGTAGTCCAGTAATGGTTAGGAAAGGGCGTTAGTTATAGGTTACATAATCAAATGACGTTTTCAATTGAGCCTGAGTCCATCCCTTATAGGTAAAAGCCAGTCAATACTAATAATATAACAGAGGTTTTGATATACTTATTTATTTAAGTACAATACTCTCCTATAGATAGGTAAGACTCCAAACTACTGTCGCATATTCTATAGTGGGTTTAATAATTGTATTGTATAACAATATTAATGAGGATTTAATTACCAAAAGCCTTTGTAATTCGAGATATAAATCCTAGATTTTTTAGAGCTTTTGAAGAGCAGTTTGAAATCCAAAGCCACACCCAAATCTTTAATACACTCTCCATATGTCAAGGTAGTATCTCCGATATAAACATAATTTATTTGGTGTTTGAACTGGTTTGCTACTAAAGAGTATCGAGTAACATTTTTCTAGATTAGTAAATAATTTATTTAAGGTACATACAATATCTTTTACAATTAGAAAGCTCAGATTCTAACGCAACAAAATCTGATACATGCTTAATTGCTACGAAAATTTTTAAGATCATCTGCATATGCAAGATATTTACACATTGAAAATATTGACCAATGTCAGTTAAAATTATTGAAAATAATATCGATGCTAAATAAGAACCTTTTGGTACTTCTGAAGTAACAATAGTGCAAGAAGACTTTACTCCATTTATGGCGACTGACTGAGATCGATTTGATAGGTAGTTTTTAAGGAGGTTGAGAAGGGTCTCGTGTACACCGAAGTTTTCCAATTTAATGAAAAGTGTAGAGTGAAAAACCTTATCAAAAGCCTTGGAAAATTCGGTATACCCGGCACATATTTCCAGATCTTTCTCCGTTATTTCATTTACACTACGAATAAATGGTGTTAACTTGGCTATTACCGTTCTTTTTTGCAAAAAGCCGTGTTGGTTAACGTCGATAACTTCTTTGAGTCTAAAAAATTATTCCTTTAAGATTCGAATATCTTACAAAGTAACTAAGTGAGGAAATTGTCCTGTAACTTCAAACGGAATTTATTTCAATAAACTTGAATACAGACACAACTTTTTTTCACACATTGGGAAAAATGCCGCTGAACAAACCTTGTTTTTACAAGACATGCAAAGGCTCGCACAAGCTAGGACCGGCCTTATATAGATATAAGTGCGGATTTAACGATGGTGTCATAATTGGCATTATTAAGTTTTAACTTTATATCTAAGTCACTAACAGTATATTTCGAAGATATGTGACGGCTATCTTTAGGTTCAAATGGATTCAAACATTTATTAACAACTATCTTTGAAGAATTAGATAGATATTAGATCCAAAATTTTACCGCAAGCATTAACAACATGATTAAACTGCTTTAGATTATTAAAGTAAAATGAATCGGAAAAAGCTTTACTACAACGATCAGTGGCGTTGATAGGCAATAAAACACTTTATTGTGTTAAGAACTTAAGACAATTTCCCTTTGGTGTACGTCATAAATTGCCAATAAGACAGCAATTTAGAAAAATATATACAAAAAATTGGCTTTGGGTCTTTAGCAATTTTCAGAGGTACCTACTTTGGCGATTTTGGCAGGTTCCAATAAACTTGGTAAATCGTATTTTTATCCATTTATTCAAAACTTTTTATTCTTCCAATAAACAAATATACAGGGTCAGTCTTAATATCTACCTAATTCTAAAATAGACAAGTAAATACAGTAATGAAAGGCAAAAACCATAAAGTTGGAAGTTCATAAGGTCAGTATATAATTTAGCCGAGCTTCAAAAAGTTTCAGTTCTAGTGATGACTTCTGTGAACTACGGCGTTAAAACCGGTGTGCGGTTCGGAAGCGTAGTGTACGGTACGTCTGCTGCCATCGGGTTCAGCCAGGCTAAATTCAAAATAAATTATTTATCGTTAAAATAAAAAACATAATTAATAATTTACAATAAATGCTTCGATGACGAAACCGCTTGGATAAATTCAAACCTGTGTGGCAAGGCCCTTTTGAAAACGACCAAAATAAAAAATAAAGAACATTATTAACTAATAACTTGGCTAATATAAATACTTTTTTCAACACGAATTTATAATAATACGGCTTTTCTGGCATAGAGGAAAAATATTTTAGGCAATATAAATAACTAATAATAAAATAATTTTAAAATATGTTTCTTGATTTATTAGGCTAATGTGTCAAATTATTTTAAAACTGAATTTTTTAAATATAACCTCTATTCAGTAGGCATTATCGTAACTTTTTGTATGAGTTTGTAAATAATTTAATTAATCTAATAAAACTAATAAATACACTAATAAAACCAAAATTAAATTAAAAAAGGAATTATTAAGCATAAATATAAACGGACTTATTATACACCATTAATAATGATGATAAATTAATCTCGGGCAAGAGCAGACGGTTGACGGGCACTCGGGATTAGGCGGTAGTGTTATACCGGACATTCGTGTGACGGAATGAAATTCTCTACGAGAATGATGATCCGGATTCTAGCAAAAATTCAATTATAGTTTAATTAGGAGAAAAATTATTACATGACAGTATGAATTTTAAGCAAGATTGCTGTAATTTATTCAAATTAATTATATGCCTTTTTTTGTATTATGTTCATTCTAGTAATAAAAAATTTTCAATAAAATTAATAAGAAAAAAAAAATAAAATAGAAGAATCCCCAGTTGTTTGACAGGTAGATAATTTTTGTGTGATGTAAAATTTACATATTTCGTTTTAAAAGAAGAAGAGAAAACTTCTCAACGTTAGTAATTTCAAGTA
Source organism: Anthonomus grandis grandis (assembly GCF_022605725.1). Taxonomy (NCBI): domain Eukaryota; kingdom Metazoa; phylum Arthropoda; class Insecta; order Coleoptera; family Curculionidae; genus Anthonomus; species Anthonomus grandis. Next base: position 9,742,712 of record NC_065546.1, read on the forward strand.
ATTCGACGATTATTGCCTTATTTTATTAAACAATTAGCTCCGATTCCTTAAATATTTAATTTTTAAATGTAAGAGGTGGAAAGCTTTAGAAAAATCGACGAAAATGCAAGAAATGAAAAGGGCTAGTATTTTTTTACGATATGATCAATAGGTAGTCTGGAAGTAGCACAAAAAAATTCTTATAAGCGTATAACATTTGAGAGCGATAGAATAAGATAGATTAGACTCGTAATTGGCAAAAAATACAATTTGAACTCCTTTTATATAATTGACCCACAACGTACATAAAATATAGGTAGAGGAAGTTTTATTCTTTTACTGGAATGTGTTCCTGGCTCCTAGAAGGTTCCAATTCACTTAATCAAACAAAAAATTATAGCAGCATTAAACGCAGTGGCTTAATAAGAAAACCGATTGTTCAGGACAGAGTCTTGATCTGGATCCAATTGAAAATTTGTACGTCTTAATATCTCCAAAATAAGTGACATTAACTTTTAAAATAATGCCCAAAAGATGCAAACAAAAAATCAAGAATAATGGATATTCTACCCGTCATTAAATTTTAAGTTCTTTGTTAGTATTATTAAATGTTTGAATTTATTGCCAATTTTGCAGTTTTAGAATTTTTATTGGTGTATATTTCTAAAAAAAATTAAATAAATTTTTTAATATTTCAACACATTTGGTAGGTGATAAATCTGCATACTAAAAATAAGATTTTTATTTACTTCTTATTACTTCTAGAGAATTCTTTTTTATATACAAATAAGTACATTTCAAAACTCTTATTTTACGTCTATTTAAATTCTATTTCGTAGCTCCATTATTACATTTAATATTCATATATCGTAACAACTAGTTGTAATTGTAGTAAATAATCGAAAATATTGGTAAAAGAGTTAATAAAAATAATGAAAATGGTTGAGTAGAACCAATGGGGTTAAATAAAGGGCTCTCATTTAATATAACAATATTTTATTACCCTTATTTAAATATTAATAGGATTATTGGCTAAGACACGTAATATAATGAAGGCGTCAATTTAAATGACATGTATAACAAAATAAATTAATTTTTCTTGTGAATTTGTGACCAGAGATTGTGTATTAGAAGTGATATTTTCTGGGTGTATTTATTGGTCAATTGTTAAAGACAACTCTTTATTACTTTATTACTTTTTAAAACTTTATTTCTAGCTAACGTTTCGAATTTTATTTAATTCATCTTCATAGAAAGAAGTAGTGTTTAATATTTTTTTCTTAATTTTTTTATAAACATTTTTTAACAAAATATGTCAAACGATAATCAATGATTTCACCTAATATCATTCTATGTTTGAGTGTCTTTTTGAAGTTGGTTCATTTTTATATTAAAAGTAGCAATTTCGGTAGCCAGATTCTGCGTCGGAATACAAATTATTATTATTATTATTGTTATTCATCTTATTTTCACTCTTAATGATTTTAAAATTATCAAAATTGCAGATAATATTATCTGTCAAAATTTATAATACAATGTCATAACTTATTTCTATGGAAACTAAAGCGTTTCGTTTTAAGGCTTGCTGTGTTAATTTTGAAAATCAAAATTTTTAATTAAACGTACGTTGTTTGTTTAAAGTTTAAAAAGTTAAATGTTTAAAGTCGTTTTTCTCGAAAACCGTTAATTATACGATGATGCAACAAGAGCACCTTTTTAAAAGATATTTTGATGAGCACTTTACTGATTTGTCATTTTCCTAATATGAAAGACAGCTTAAGCCTATTGTCATTGACGACTAGCGTCAAATTAATAGGGTGAATACAAAGAAACATTAGTAACCTGAATGCAAATTTTGGCGGAAATCAGTACACTAGAAAAAAAGTATTTAAAAATTAGCAAAAAAAATTTTCTTAACACCCTTTATCTTCCTTAATTTTGAGTTTTGAAAAAAATTTATAAAAGTTTGTTTCATTAACTTTTCATGTAAAATCGATCACCGAATTCCTGACGCGTAATCTCAGAACACCCTGTACACATTTATATAAACAAACACACATATCTCTTCTAATGTTTTTACAGCTAGTAGTTCTGGCTTGTTCCATGTTATATAATTTATTATATTCTAATTGTAATACCTCCTCTACGTAACCGCCCTTTAACTATGACATCTACGTTTTTACCGTTGTGATATGTACTTTTTTAATTTAACGAGGGAGAACTACGAGTCTGGTAAGTTTTTTTCAAAGTTTTTTTTCCGTTCCTTCTTGAAACTATTGACATGCATTTTATGTTCACTTATATTTTTTTTGAAAACTATAAATAGTTACTTATTTTATTGGGTATTACGTCACTTATAGCAAAAGTCAATTAAGAAATTACTAGCTCAAGTAGCTAAGCATTTATCTTCCTTTAATAATATAAATGCACTTTCCTTTAGTTTACGTAATTTTTAAAATTGGTTCCTTTGCTAAAATTGAGGAAGCATTCAAGTTTATTCTATGGTTACTGTCGAATGCATGTTTTGAAAATCATTGTTTTTTATTTAATATTTATGTTCATTAATTTTTTTTATTAATGGCCTACAGGTTTCACCAATGTAAAATTTACCACAAGTGCAAGGAATTTTATATATTACATTTTTATTAAATTCATTTTCATTGAAAGCTTTAGTTGTTGTTAATAAATATCGTAATGTGTTTTGTGATTTAAAAATAATTCTTATATTAAAGTTAAAATAAAAAGTTCTTATATTAAAGTTTTAAAAAATTAGTTCTAATATTTTTAGCAATTCTTTTTATCTTATCAGAAAAACCTGGAATAAATGGTAAAATAAGATTTGTCGTAAAAATTGGTTGATTCAATTTCATACATGGATTATCAAACTCTTTAAAGCAATTTTCCAAAAACTTTGGGATAATTATTTTGTATTAATATATTTTTAATAAAATCTTTTTCAGTTGTTAAATATTTATTATTACAAATATTGTTTACACGATCATATACACGATCTCAACTTTTTACCACTCCTCTTTTTACCATTATTGGATGATTAGAATTAAAATTAAGATATCTATTAGTATGAGTTGGTTTACGGTAAATTTTAGTTTCAAAATTGTGTAAATCTTTTTTAATTACAATATCAAGAAAAGATATGGACTATTTAAAAAAAAAGAAACGTCCATCTGTTGTGAAAATTCGATAAGCTCTTACCGAAAAGTTACCAATAAAATAAGTAACTAATTATGAATTCGTCACAACAATACAGATTTTACTTAATAGCTATAAAGTAGAGAAAAAAATGTTAAACACCATTTCTTTCTATCTATTCAAAACGTTGGCTAGAAATAAATAGTTTCCTTTAACAATTGAGCAATACACCCACAAAATACCTCTTCCAAAAAAATTTAGTTGCTGACAGATTAATGTTCACTAAAAATATTATTCTATTACCTAATTTTTAAAATCACCAATCAACATTTTTTACACGAAAAAAAAGAAACATTAAGTTAAACTTTTTACCACTCTTTGTTTTACCATTATTGGATGATTAAAATTAAAATTAAGATATCTATTAGTATGAGTTGATTTACGGTAAATACTAATTTCAAAATTGTGCAAATCTTTTTTAATTAAAATATCAAGAAAAGATATGGACTATTTAAAAAAAAAGAAGCGTCCATCAGTTGTGAAAATTCGACAAGCTCTTACCGAAAAGTTCTAACCAATAAAACGGGCCGTCAAGTCTTGGCGGTAAAACACAAATGCAATTACATTCGTTTAGGTTCTCGATGCTTCCGAACGTGAATTTCGCCTGGCACGCCATTTTATAAAATTCGCGCCCTCGTTCCTCGACCGCGTTGCATGCATTTTAATTAGTTATTTAAAAATCTTTTTCGCTGAGAGGTGCACCGGCCGTTGCCAGGTGATTATTATGTTACCAGAAGTGGCTTTATTGGCTCTAGTTGCTACTTGGTTACTGAAAGTGACGGTTTTTAAGTAAACTTATGTTAAAGTAAAAAAGGATCAACGGAGGGAGTTTTTGTTTTGAGTTGAGATAATTAGCAAGAAATCTTACAAAGGTTATAAAAATATCCGATTTAATTTTCTTGTTTTCAAATGCTTTCAGCAGGAGCCATTAGAGTTTGGATTCTCCCGATTGAAACGCGATAGTCGGCCCGATAAGCCCTAAGGGAGCGTGAAACGTGTCGCTATAGTGACCTCTATGCAGGTTAATCTAAAACGAGATATTTTTTGGGCCATTTTGACCGTATTTTTTAATTTCAATTTGACTTTTCTCTTACTTTAGAAAGGCCCGAAAAATGCTGAATTGTGAGGATACTAAGCAAAATGTTCAAATACGAACAAAGATGGCTTGTTCTGCTCTCCTAGGTAAAATTACTTAAGCTAACTTCTGTTTATTATACTTTAATCTTGTATAACTTCAATTTGTGGTAACATGTCATGGTTAAAATAGAATAGTTCAAATATCCAACCATTTAAAGGTTTTCCGTCTACTCGTAAAATGGTGTTCTCGTCCATATCTTTAAGCATGTAGATGGTTGCCAAAAACGCTCTTAACTTAGCCGGCGCAATGCATTTTTATTATTGCAATTTTAATTTTTTGTTAATTTAAGAGTCAACTCCTCTTAACTAGTAGTTTATTTTGCACTTCCACAGCGAATGGACAGAATCTTGAGAATTCAACTTTATGTACACGTGACCCGAAAATCCGAAGGTAACCGTCGGTTAGTATTCCTTACAACATTGGTGTTAAATTACTACGTCTTAACGCAATCTCATAATTTTGTGATAGGTTGTTGACAATGCCGCAATACCCTATTAATTAGGCTGAATCTGCTTATAGATTAGTCTTTAGATCCAAAAATCTCATCCATTATTCTCTAAGAGACCAACATACAAAATTGACGAAAAACAAAGAAAAACACAAAGTCACGGTCTCACAACAAGTAATAAAACGGGCTACACGTGTTTCGCTCTAGTTAGAGCATCATCAGGCCTTTAGAAACCATCCACACACTTCACAATACGAAGTACACAGTACACTGATGGCCATCAGTACACTGATCATCAGTACACTGATGGCCATCAGTTTATGTCCGTGATGATGCTCTAACTAGAGCGAAATACGTGTAGCTCGTTTTATTACATGTTGTGAGATCGTGACTTTGTGTTTTTCTTTGTTTTTCGTCGATTAGTCTTTAGGACTAATTCATCCTTCAGCGGAATATGTATTTTTACAAAATATTTGGTCTGGTATTACTTCAATATAATCATTTTTAAACATTTGTACCCATTTTACTACGTTGTCGATCTGTTTCAGGACCGTTCTTTGTAATGCCAATGAACGTAGTTTCTTTATCCTTCCCAGTAGGTTTATGCAACTTGGCTAACTTAACTTTAACATCTTTTGAGTTCAGTGTTAAATAGTACGGCGAAGGAGTTCTACCTTCTTCTTCTCAGTCCAGATAGAGTACGTTATTTTTATTTTTAATTTGGATCCTGCTTTGTCTCTTATTAATTTAGCTTGTAGCCTAATTAATTTAATTTGAAGCTTCAAATATACACTATCGGACAAAAGTAGAGAAACTTCTAAAAATTCTTTGATTTACGGAAACCATGTATTTAAATTAAATATTTACTACAAATATTGTAGTTCTCAACAACTGCGTTTTTTTACCGCATTTTACATGCCTCTTATCAGTTGTTTATTTACAATAAAAGAATTCAAATATTTTCGGATGGACATAAGTAGAGAAACCTAAATATCAATCGTCCAAATTTAGTATTTAGTTCGCTTTACGTGAGTTCTGTTGATAGTTTTGCATAGTTTTTTTAATCAACATGCCTCGCGGAAGATATTTGTCTGAAGACCTTCGTAGAAAAATAGTTGATGCACACAAGAGTGGTATACGACAAGTGGACATTAGTAAAACGCTTAATTTGCATAAGTCCGTTGTTAGCAAGACAATTTCTAATTTTAAAACACGAAATTCAACAAAAAGCATTAAAAAAAGTGGCCGCCCAAGAAAAACAACCAAACACATGGAAATGATGATAAAAAGAATTGCCCAGTCTGATCCTCACAAATCAGCAAATAAAATTTTAAGTGAATTACCTGGTGTTAATGTTAGTTCTAAGACCATACAAAGACGACTGAGGGAAGGAGGATTATTTAGTAGAAGAGCCGCTAAAAAGCCGTTTATTAGCAAGAAGAATCAGAAGGCCCGACTCAACTTTGCACAAAAATATTTGCATTGGACAACCAACGACTGGAAAAAAGTTCTTTTTACTGATGAAAGTAAGTTCAATTTGTTTGGGTCCGATGGAATCTCATGGGTACATCGACCACAAGGCAAAAGATTCGATCCAAGATATACACAGCCTACGGTAAAGCATGGTGGTGGCTCCTGCATGGTATGGGGTTGCTTCTCTGGGTTCGGTACAGGACCATTACACATCATTGAGGGTATCATGGATCGATTTGTGTATTTAGACATCCTACAAAATGTAATGCTACCCTTTGCTGAGGATAATTTACCTTTGACTTGGATATTCCTACAAGATAACGACCCCAAACATAAATCAAAGGTTATCAAAGATTGGTTTTTATCGGAAAATATTAGGGTTATGGACTTTCCTGCGCAAAGTCCCGATCTTAACCCGATTGAAAACCTCTGGGAGGAACTAGACCGGCGTGTAAGGCAACATCAGATCAGTAATAAAAATGATCTTATAAAAGTTTTACAAGATTCCTGGAATTCTATTGGAGAGGAAACCATTATGAAACTGTTGGAATCCATGCCAAATCGATGCCGCGAGGTGATTGCCAATAAGGGATACTCTACTTACTATTAATTTTTCTAAGATAGAAATAAGAAATAACTTGTACTTTTGGAATAAAATTTAGTTTCTCTACTTTTATCTCATAAATATTTTGTTTAATTAAATTAAATCTTAGGATTTTCTTCTACAATTTATTTTACTTTATACAAATTAAGTCTTAACAATTATTGTTGATTTTCATTATGTGTAGAACTGCATTAGTTTTGAAGTATTCAAATAAAACGCAAATTTAAAAAGTTTCTCTACTTTTGTCCGATAGTGTATATGTTACTAGATTGAATATATTTTAATATAATAATGAAATGTTAGATTTTTTATCTCTATAATATTCCAATTGGGTTGTCAATATTAAACTTTTCATTCAATTATTAATTCCCTTTAACTACACATGTTACACAAGTGATAAAATTTTATGTATTTTTTTTGTTAAACAATCGACGTTTTTTTTTAATTCATGTATTACTATTTAAATCCATAATTGGAATAAACAAATATCAGTTCTTCGCTAATAAAATAAAGTTGCGACATTACGGATGATCTCATTTGTTTTAAAAGAACAAAACTATTTAAATTCATGAAGATAGCGTCCATAAGTACCGAGAAATCGTTCATTAAGTTTGGCATTTCTAATTTTTCAGGTACCAATTCAGGTGCCCTTACTGAAAATATATTGTCCTCCCATGCATTACAAAAATACCAGGTTATGACAGGATAGGAACAGATCTGATGGAATCAGAACACTTTGAAAATTTGCAAAAATGCGATTTCTGACGATATAAAAATCGTCCAAAAATGCCAGACTCGGCTAATAAGAGGGCAACGATTGTGTGGATAGCCTCATTTAGTTTAGGATAAAACTTCAGAAAAACCGTTGAATTATCAAGGTTGGAAAAAAAAATATTTTATTTTTTATATTTTTCGTTTCTGGAGGAAGTGGATAATGCAAAATTTCGAAAATAAATGCAATTGTACTTGTAGATAATTTTTATATCTAACAATTTAAACAATTATTTTTTACTCACAAAATAATGAACAGATAAATTCCGTATCTCTTTAAACCTTTCATTTTATATGAAGCATATAAGTATACCTTAATTCATATATTTACCAATTTCCCAGTAAAGATTAAATATTTAAATGGTTATTGTTTAATATTTTAATATTAAAATATTATACTGTAACATATCACACACTATTTCTCAAAATCAGAGGCAAAATGTAGCTGAGTACATTTGGCTCATAATATATTATTCTGGTCTTCATTCATTGGTTATCAATCCTATTTCCTATATCGCACTTCCGACAAACGCCAGTTAATCATTTGCTACTACTTCTTAGGTCAAATTTATTAGAACCATCACAAGGACTGGTCCAATTAAATAGTAGCATTAGGGTGAAATCTACTCTGCTTCATGTAGCTCACTTTTGACAAATGCTCTAAGATAATTATCTAAAATCCTCAAAACTATTTCTCGTCCTCCATCACTTCTCCTCTGCTAGGAAAAATACTAGTATTTGAATTAAATATGTCTGGATTTTTCTATTGGTACCTGTTCATGGGATAAGAAAAGCATATTCTTGTGAAATGGAGAATCAGAGAAAGAAAACTGTAACCAATTGAGCGACAGAATTTTTTTACTTTTGATTAACTGTTCTGTAAAAGTTTCTGTTAAAGTAACAAAACCTCTTTTTTGTAACAGAGTATTTATCGTTTTAGTTAAGGATTCTTATATTAGTTCTGTAATTTAGGGGAGCAAATAATGAGTAAAATTGTGTCGTATTTTTTTATGAGCTTACAATAAGATCAAAGCTATTGGGTATTCTCAAGAATATGATTCTACATATGAAACGAAAAAATATGACCTTTTCTTGTGGTTACGACTTTTTTAATTTTCAAAAAACTGTGAAAACTTCCCTTTTTTAAAAATCATGTTTTTTATACATCCATACATAATTTTTTATTTTAAATATGCCCAAAACATGGATGACCTTGGCAGTTCAGAAATTATGCAGGCAAATTTTGACTAATCGAAAAAAAAATTTGTTTTTGGGAATTTCATATAACATGCTGCGAAGAAAATGTGCACAAAGGATTAAGAAAGTTTTTAGTACCATAATAATTCTTGTCACTTTTGTAGTTTATGCGCTATGATTTTTTATAAGGCTCGGAATTTAAACTCGGCACCTTGCAGAAACTGATAAAGCAATCAAGCGATGTTTATCTTACTTAATATAGATATACTCACTACGTTTTTGAGCATTTTATACGTATAAAAGTTTGCGAAAAAAAACATTAAAAGAAAAGTATGAAAAAAATCATAATATTCTTATATTAGGCTTCTTCGTTTTCTGATTCTGAAATATCGTCATTAAAACAACATTTTAATCCCTGTTTTACGAAAACACATCTCGTACTAAGCAACATTACCAACAAAACAGTTGATAAACATATGCACAGAAAAAGTTGCAAGTGACGAAGTAGAAAAAAGTCTAAGTAGTTTCTTGGAAACAGCTACACTAAAAGTTAAAACATTATTGGAAAAACCTCCTAAAGTTAGTTTTTGGAAACCAATGAAAAGAGATATAGTCTTAACGTTCAAAAATACAAAAGCAAAACACAAAACTGCCTCACAAAAATCACTTATCGTTTCCAAGAAATAGATTTGCTAAACATTTTATCTTATGAACTTGCGCCTGTTCCGGCTTCTATGTTCCATGAAGATGGTGCAATCCGCAAATCAACAAAATCTAAGCTTTCGAAAAAGTTCCATCCATCCATCCCAAAAACAAAAATTTTTTTCGATTAGTCAAAATTTCCTGCATAATTTCTGAACTGCCAAGGTCATCCATGTTTTGGGCATATTTAAAATAAAAAATTCCAATCATTTTATTCTTTGAAAGAAGCGCCTAAGTGTGTGTGTTAAAATAAAAAAAAATCATGTCAATAGCTCAATTAGTTAAGTAGATATTAGAGGGGATATATAAAAAAACACGATTGAAAAAAATTTACGTATTCTCAGTTTTTTGTAAATAAAAAAAATCGGGACCGTAATAAAAGGTCATATTTTGTAATTTCTAATGAACAATGACCTATCTAATAAAATGACATATATATCGTTTTGTTCTAAGGTAAAAAAAAATCGAGAAGGAAGCGACTTTTGCCTTGTTTTTTACTACACTAATTAGAAACACAAAATCATTAGAATCACGACAAAAAATCGCTTATCAAGCATATTTCTTTGGACACAAAATTAGAATTATCAAATATAAACAAATCTATCACAAATTAAAACAAAAATTTTATTTTCTCAAGTTTTAAAATTTTAAGATTTTTCTACTGGAATACCTGGATTGGACTGGTTTTTATTTTTTTATTTTAGCAATATTAATAATAATATTTGCTATTTCACTTTACATCGTTAGCAATAATTTCGATTTACTGGTTTTATTTATGTGCAGTCTATATTCCACCAAATGCTAATGTTGATATATATGTGCAATTATTTAACCTCTTTGAATGTATCTTAGATAAGGATGTACATATAAGCATCTTAGGAGAATTTAACCTACCATTCTATGTAACAGAAGGCTGTGAGAAAAGTAAGTTGATAAATAACTTTTTAAATTTTTATAATTTAGACCAGCATAATAATGTCTTTAACAAAATGAAAAGAAAGCTGGATCTTGTACTATCTTATATGCAAATAACTAATTTAGAACACTGTAGTAATCCAATTCTTGATGAAGATCAGTACCATCCTGCTTTAAGTATGGTTTTACCGATATCTTTGAATTACATAAAAAATCATCATTACATTAACTATGAATATATTTATGACTATTCAATGGGCGACTTTTATAGGTTGTATACATTATTGAGGGAAGTTAATTGGGCAGAACTTGAAAGGGCTGACAATGTTGACATGTGCACTCATGTGTTCTCTCAAAAGGTTTATGAATGCTTAGACCTGGCAATACCCAGAAAGAAAGTTAAAATAGGCACTCGAAAACTCAAAAGTTTTCCAAAATACTTCTCTCAAGAACTAAAGAAAAATATTAAGTTAAAGACACATCTGCATAAACAAATTAAAAAAGGCACTGCCAATTTTCAAATTAGGAATGAATATAGCAAAATTAAAAGTACAGTGAAATATCAAACTGCACATGAGCTTCAAACTTATCATGAGAATATCGAGAGAAATGTCAAAACTAACCCAAATAGCTTTTTGGATTTTGTCAGGTCTGGGCGTTCAAGACTTGGTGTTCCTGTTGAGGTATGCTATGGGGAGTGTACTGTTAGCGGTGCTCAGGAAATAGCTGACACATTTGCATAATATTTTAGCTCAGTATTTCAACAGTCTGAAAAACCTAACTTTGATAAATCTAGTAGCAACTTTTCATTCTCCAGGATCTCTGAAATGCAAATTCAAGCAGCCATTAAGAGATTAAAATCAAAAAAGGCCACTGGCAATGATAGTATCCCCTCATACATTTATAAAGGTTGTTCTGATATCTTGTGCACTCCATTAAAAACCATTTTTAATTTGTGTCTAAAAACCAACACATTTCCAGAAGTGCTTAAATATGCTTTGGTTACTCCAATCCTCAAATCAGGAGATAATTCTTTGGTTGACAACTACAGACCAATTAGCGTTCTTAATTCTCTCGTAAAAATTTTTAAAAACATTTTATACCAAGATATCTTGAGCTCTTTCATGAATAAATTCTCTCAGCAACAATGTATGTTTTCACCAGTATTGTATTTCTACCAGATGCCTCAACTGTCACCAACCTCAGACTGAGGCAGCTGCCAATGCAGCAGATAGCCAAGAGCAGCTAGATGTTGTCTTGACAGATTGTTCAAAGGCTTTTGATCGCTGTTGGTGAATAAGTTGGGTAAATTTGGTTTCTCGTTGAAAGCATGTAGGTTTATGGTATCTTATCTTACCGGAAGGCCTCAGCAAGTTAAAGTTGGTAAAAAATTGTCAGAAATATATTTAGTAACATCTGGGGTGCCTCAGGGCAGTAACCTTGGGCCTTTCTTATTTCTAATTTTTCTGAACGATTTGCCAAACTGTATAAAGCATGCTAGATGTCTCGTGTTTGCTGATGATTTTAAATTATTTATGCACATAACATCTCTTATTGATTATCTTGAGCTGCAAATTGATTTGAACTTGGTGGCCCAGTGGTTCAGAGAAAATAAAATGTCATTAAAAATAGATAAATGTCAAATTCTAACCTTCACAAGAAAAATGCAATTTATAAATTTTGATTACAAAATTGATAATTTATCTTTACTAGGAAAAGTAAATTTAGGGATCTTGGAGTCTGTTTTCAAACAAATCTCAAATTTAAGCAACATTATGAAACTATTGTAAACAAAGCATATAAGCTTCTTGGTTTTGTAATAAGAAATACAAAACATTTTAAAGAAATAAAATCAATAATAATTCTGTACAACTCACTGGTCAGACCGATCTTGGAATATGCCTCAGTTATCTGGGCACCTAAAGCAATGGTGCATATTAATATGATTGAAAGGGTCCAAAAAAGATTTTTAAGATACCTGTACTTAAGAACACATAATGCATATCCTTATATGATCTTCTATAATTGTATGCTAACTGAATTTAAAATGGTACAATTGAGTGTTAGGCGTAATATGAATGATGTCTTATTTATTTACTACATAACTAACAACTTAAAATATAAGAACTGTTCTTTAATTAATTATCTATCATTTGCTGTTCCTAAAATCAATTTGAGAATAAGAAATAACAATCTTTTCCAGTGTTCACCCTCAAGTTGTTCGCCATTTAATAGAATGATGCAAGAATGTAATAATTATATACAAAAATATGATATAGATCTCTTTAATATTAGTATTCGCCAAATTAAGACTGATTTTGTATCCTTATCTGATTAATCATTTACTTGTTAATCTGTTTTTTTTGTTTTTGATTTTTAATTGTAAGTAGGTGTATTTTATTAAATGTTATTAGTTTTAGTGTAGGTTTAGTTTCATCATGATTATTGGTTTTCCTTTTTCTTTCTGCAAGCCAGTAAGCACTCCCACATATAATTACATTTCAAATGTGTTTGTAAGAGTATAAATAAAAAAATAAATAAATAAAACTGGCAAAGAGATATAAACAATATTGATGATAAACAATATTGAAGAGATATAAATAACCTTGATGCTTTGTGTGAGTGGTCAGTGATGAACGGATTGAGGCTCATTATTTCCAAGTGTTGCTACATATCATTTCATAGAGGTTTGAAGAGATTCATTTCTACATATAGTATCCTTGGTAAGTCCTTGCAGTATGTGAATGTAGTCAAGGATTTGGGCGTGTGGTTCGATGAGCATCTGAGATTTGTTCATCGCATCTCTAAAATAACCTTAAAGGGACTAAGAGTGTTGGGTACTGTAAACAGGTATAGTTCACATCCCTCTCTGCAAGCCTATAAACTCCTTTATGTCTCACTGGTTGGATCTAATCTTGAATTCTCTTCAGTAGTGTGGTCTCCTCTATATCAGAATTCAATAGATATGATTAAGAGAATGCAAGATGGATTTTTACAGTGTGCTGTATTTAGAATGGCATTAGCTTTGACGAGTACCATCGTGAGGACATGAGAGTAAGACTTAACCTGGATACAATGGCCAAAAGGCGTGTGTACGCTGATCTTTTTTTTGTTTTTAAGCTGGTTAATGGCCTGATTAATGCTCTTGACCTAGTTTCTAAAGTGGGTCTCAATGTTCCAAATAGAACTCTACGCAATTTTGACCTTTATCATGTTCCTATGCACAGAACTGAATATGGCCGTCATTCTCCTATCGATAGATCTCTGAGTGTCTTAAACGCTCATAACATTGATTTATGTAGTAGTTTACTGTCCATTTTTAAGAATAGCCTGAGCAGACTATGGCTGTAATGGTGTCAACTCAGTTCTTAGATATATATATATTTTATATATTTATTTGCATTATATCAACTCACTAGGTTAAGTTATCTATTATGTAAAAATCTATTTTGTACATTTATTTTGTAAAATGGGGATTCCCGTAAATTTAATAATAAATAAATAAATAAATAATATTATATAATCAACAATTACTCACACTATTATATTGTAAAAAGTGAATATTATCATACCTGTACTCTCCTCTAACAGAGTCTCCATGTCTAGTTTCAATCTGGTGTTTAGAATCTCCAGTGTGTGAATCATGTACTGTATAAGAGTAACCATAGATAGGATTATGGTCATATGGTTCCACCCTAGTTTGAACTACGGGAATTGAGGAAACTACCTAAAAAAACGTTATGCAAAACCTATACATATAACTTTTTTATACTGAACCACTTTTAAAATTACTAATCCCATTTCACTAAATAATGGTAAAAAAACAACTCGGCGTTATATTAAAAAATATCCGATGTACTAAAACGATATTGACTACGATTTAAAAATAAAAATATTGAAAAATATGATACAAGGCATAATATTTCAAACATGAAAAATGATAAAAACACGGTTTCGTTAATAAAAATGGACATGTTAATTATTGATTCTTTTAAAAGGGTTGAAATCTGCGTTTACGAGCACAAACCGTCTAAAATAAACACTTGGTTATTTGTTGTTCAACGATCAAATAATATTGTACGGTTTTGAAGTCTAAACAATTAAAATTAATGTATATTTTATTCTTTTTTTTTATAAAAAACGCAGGAAAAGAAAAATTTAATGGTGTTTTAAAAATATATTTGATGTTATTTTAGGAAGCAAATTTTATTAAATTGTTTAGAAATATTGTAACACAATATCTAAAAGAAAATATTCCTAAGGTATAAATACTTAGAATTTATAAAACAAAGAGACAAAATAAACAAGACAGAGACAGAAAGAGGCAAAAATTACTCTTAATTATTTTTTTACAAAAGGCTTTTGTAAAATCAAATTATTTATCTTTTTTAATAAAATATAAATTTAAATTTCAATAGTACATAAGGCAAAACTGTAATTGGACCCTTACTATTTAATATTTATATAAATTTATTTGAAGCTAAAAAAGATGGGAAAATCATTGCTGCATCACCTAGGCTGATAATACTAAGGCCATTTATTATGAGAAATTATGGTGTTCTATAAAAGAAAATGGCTGCTTTTGTAAAATAAGAAAGTGCAAAAATAAACGTATATTCCTTTTTCACTTACAAAACTAGACTTAATATTTAGTTTAATAATAGGGGAAATTGATGGGAGAGGGCTAGATTTTATTACCAATGGACATCAAAGTTACTAGAGAACCGTAATTTAATTCATTCAATCATTCAAATGATGAAAAATGTTTTTTGGGGATTTAATAAATCCTAATATATTTTATTTATTTAGGATTTTGTTGATTATTGCTTTTTGTGATTTACTTATTACATAATAATCATATTGTTGAGTTCTCTAATTGTCAAAAAATATAATTTTCTGGTGAAAATAAGGATTTTTGCTTTATTGCTTTTTTGCACATTAAAACAGCGTTTTTTTGTTCTTATTAACACATGCTTCAGATTTATAGTTTTAAACAAATATACACAGGTGCAGATGTACCTATGTGCATAATTAGAGATACACGTATTTATTTATGTAAATTTTCAGTATAATCATATTATTATTTACAATTTGTTTAAATAAATGAAAATTGTTGACTTACAGCAAAATAAGCTGAAAGTTTAGATGAGTTGAATTATACCAAATATATAGACTGGCTTAACGAACCTCAAGATATAAATCCCATAAAAACGTCAGATTTATTAGTAAGGGTGCTTTTTTGAAGTGCTTTGTGTTAGGTTATTAATCAGTCAATTTAAGAGGAAATCAGAACTAAATAACATAAAATTATATAACATAGTCAATTAGTACTTTCGCTTTATATAAGTTTTTTTGGCTCATTATATTTTAAAATGCCGAAAAAGAGCTATATATAAGAATTGGTTTATAATCTACAGGATGTTTACAAAAAGTGTAGCATTAATATTTTTTTTTGAAGAAATATATGCTCACAAAAACTTTATTAGAACAATTATGAAATTTTTTTACTTTTATAAAATGTATTCAGCATTAATCAAAATGTTATATGATTAACCAAAATATTTTTTTCTTAATATTTTCGGCAATTTTACAAGAGTTATAACATATTAGTTTATTGGTTTTTTTATTATGTTAGATTTATATTACTTATGGTTTATTATGTATTTTTATTTTATAGCAAATTTCTAATTTTATAAAAAATTATATTTCTTATGGAAAAATATTATTGGTAATCCTTTCAAAACTGGTTTTTGCTTTTACTATAACTCAGTATTTATTTTTCTTATTATGGGCCATAAACACACCTGGTAAAAGAAATCATCATTCAAAAGAATTATCTTTAATCTGTTTTGCTTTTTTTTTTCATTTCCTAAGGCACATGAGTTAATTAATATAGGAAATAGTTGATATTTTATATCCATAAAACAATTTATTTTATTTTTTTATTGAATTTTAGCGAAGACTTCTATAACTAAACCAATTAGTTCTTTTATTACACCAATATAGTAAGTATTACAATAAAATAGATTTAAAAAAATCTTAAATTTTTTTTGGGAATTTTTCCCTGTAGATTATGAACTAATTTTGTCCTTATCTACTCACTGTATTTGACAAAATTTTAAATTTAAAAAGACACCGTAAAATGACATGATTTTCTTTCACTTATTTCGTATACAGAATATAAATATCGGTCATAATTAGGATCAATTACTGATTTTAAAGAAAGGGAAAATCCCTTAGTTTTTTTTATAGCTAACCCAACTTTTAAGGCAATATACTTTAGTAGTGGCAACCAGAAAAGTTTATTCACTTTAATAAAGGTGCTTTATTCCTAGAGATCTAAAAACCTAAAAAGTCTTTTTTGTTGATTAATTTTGCTTGTTTATCTAAGGGGAAGTTACAAAATGCATTCAAACTTTGTTTATAATATTATTTTTGATATAAAACAAAGAAACTAAAATGTATCTTTAAATGTAGCCTGTATCTTTTTTTTTTGGTAAAAAAGCTGTGCCGAAGTACCAAAACACGTCAGATAATTACAGGATAAAATTCGTTAATTAAATTATTAGTATTCTGTAATTACAAAAATTTAATAAAATTAGAAATTATTGAGAAACTTGATTTTGATATGGTTAAATTTTTCCATTAATGCATTCTTGCTTAAGAGTTTTTTTTTTTTAATTAAGAAAAAATCAAATAGCAATCACGTTTTTATGTAAGTTTACGTACTAACTATTTAGATATATAATTAATTTACAAAACAATAAATTCGTTTTTTATTACCTGTTCAGCCACGTGTCCAATAGCTACACCATGTCCATAGTTCCCACCTCCATTCTCTAATCCCGCTCCTAATCCGGCTGCTCCGTATGCGCCTAGTCCGGCACCCAGCCCGGCCCCAACTCCTGCGCCCAGTCCAGCTCCTAATCCATAACCACCATAATGGCCCAAGTTTATTACTCCCGTTGCGCTTACTAGGGAGATTGTGGCAATAAGTAAGCAGGACTTCTAGAAGAAAATGATTGTAGGTTAGACAAATAAATATTTTCTAGACGAAATTCAATATTAAAAAAATTTGTTTAAGGTGATCTCAAAGAATATCCGAGTTCAACTATGTTGCCGTAGTTTGATCAAAGTTGCTGTTAACAACAAACATGCTTTTGCTTATCGCAAATGGCGCCAAGAACCAAGTCCCTCAAATCGAGTAAACTTTTTTTAACGCATTTTTTAATAGAGGCTATCGAAGAATATGGTTAATCCCTTGCATAATCTCTATATATTTCAAAGGCATTTGATAGAGTCTCTCATAAGAATTTCTTAGTCAAACTGTATTCTTATGATTTGCCATTAACTCCCGTTGCTTGGTTTGGAAGCTACCTCGAGAACGGATCCATGCAAATTGTAATTGATGGACACACCTCGCTGAGGTTAGAAATTAACGCTGGTATTCCTCAGGGATGCATCCTATCCTCTTCCTTTTTCCTCATTCATGAACGATTTTTTTTAAGTTCGAGTTCTAATAAATTTATAGCTTTACTAATGGCACTACATTGATATCTTCCGTTATGTCACCTAATTAGATGACTTTCACCACGACCCAGTACCATAGCCGTCGCCAGCTAACAACTATTAATGTCGACCTAGACATCATTTTTGATTTAGATGAGTGCAATCTAATTATAGATTTAGATGAGTACAATCTAATAAGTTTAAAGCAGCAAGACTCAGGCTGTTGTATTAACAATAAATACAGTAGTAGTCTTTAGTGCTTTACGAGTTTCAGATTCGTGCACCTCTTGAGTATTATTACGAGTACATATACACCCAAAAATACGTTGAAGTTTCCATCCAGAACAGTGCCAAGCATTTTGTAGTAGATCCAGATATAACTAAGAGCTTGGATTCTGTTTTAACGATATCATTATAGGGAACAGGGAGATGCAACTCATGAAAATGGAGTGCATCTGCATATGCCTTGAGCGTCGATATATTGAGATGCCTTTTTATGGAAAGTATCCATCTGTAGAATCCAATCCCAAAGCAGATAACGTTACGTTACGTTACAACTCGCACAACTTAAAGAAAAATATCCTCAGACTACTTCGTAGCTCTGGCGCTACTCGTGATACTCGAGTACCATAGGGTTTGCGTTTTTATGCCAGTCTATTTTATCAAAAAAATTAGCATGTAAAAATATAATAGTAATTTATGTGGGATCAAACTTCTGGGGGTTGTTCAGTGCAACAGAAGAATCCATTTCAGTATAGGAACCCATGTCCGGAAATGCGTCACTACGCCACTACGGCCCTATAAGACGCGTTAAAATTTATAAAAAACATTACTAATAACATTAAACATTACCTAAATAGGATCTGCTGCATTTATTTTTACCTTTTGTATATGATACCATAACAACAATTGTTTAAAATCAACGCTTATCAATGTCAATTCTCATAGTCATGTTTAAAAATTTTATAGCTTACAATTTTTAAACATTTATTGGTAATGGAAAACTTTACCAATCAATAATTGGCGGATATGCATTTGGCATACGGAGCAATAAACTGCAATCCACGAGCAGCATCGCGGTTGTATCATGACCGTTATCCCGAACGACAGTATCCTGGATACAAAAAGTTTATTGCGGTTCATCGGCGGCTCGCTGAGACAGGCATGTCTAAGACCAAGATGCATGATACTGGTGTTGCTCGAGAGGTAAGAACGGTCGAATTTGAAGAGGAGGTGCTTTAGCGAGTTGCCGATGAACCATCAGATACCACACGTGACGTCGCTAAGAATATGAATACGAGTAACGCTTCTGTCTGGTGGGTACTACACGAGCAACAACTCCATCCTTACCACTTACCACAGAAAGTTCAAGGTATGACTGCAGCCGATTATCATCCTAGATTTCAATTTTGTCGATGGCTTCTGGATCACATCATTGCACAACCAAATTTTTTACGATATGTATTGTGGACCGATGAAGCCTCTTTCATAAGAGACGGTATTTTTAATAGTAGGAATAGCCATGTTTGGGACGAAGAAAATCCTTATGCAATGTTTCCAAGAAAACATCAGAATCGTTGGTCTGTCAACGTATGGGCAGGCATTGTTGATGATTATTAAATGGGCCATACAGGACCTATTAATCTGCGTTTCTTGGAGGAAGTTTTCCCAGAACTCCTTGAAAATGTTCCACTAAACGTTAGACAGCAAAGGTGGTTTTAGCATGATGAAGCGCCGGCTCACTTTGCTGTACAAGTACGCGAGTATTTGGCTCAGCGGTTTGGGCACCGTTGGATTGCCAGAGGTGGAGCAGTTTCTTGGCCTCCTAGGTCACCCGATTTAACGTCGCTTGGGTTTTTCTTGTGGGGACATGTAAAGTCTTTAGTCTACGAAACTCCAGTAGAATCAGAGCTAGACTTAATTGGACGAATAACAGCAGCATTTGAAATCATTCAAAACGAGGATCAAATTTTTAGTGTAGTCCGCCGAAATAATGTGCGCCGTTTAAATCGGTGTATTGAGGTTGGAGGAAGACATTTTGAACAATTGTTGTGATGGTATCATATACAAAAGGTAAAAATAAATGCATCAGATCCTATTTAGGTAATTAATATTTTTTCTAAATTTAAACGCGTCTTAGGGCCGTAGTGGCGTAGTGACACATTTCCGGACATGGGTTCCTTTACTTAAAAGGATTCTACTGTTGCACTCTACAACCCCTAGAAGTTTGATCTCATAGTTCTGAAACACCCTGTATATACAAATTGAAAGTCGTCTTTCATTTTTTCTTTACGACGAAGAGACTTTTTACAAAAAACTACAAGTTTGGAAAGTCTCGAACTTATATTACGATTAAGAGTTACTTGCTAACACATGTTTCGCCTCTAAAGGCATCATCAGACCTAAACAAAAAAATAATAAAATACTATGGCAAGTTCTTTAATACACTCCGCCAAATTGAATATGTTGTATGAAAATTAATCGAATTTAAAAGCGTTTCTAACACAGATCAAGTCAGAGCTCCTCTTTGTTAGTTAAGTTGATGCAACAACATCGTTTAATTAACAGAAAAAGGGAGATCCGAAGGTAGGTGGTTATCAAAGGGAGGAAATTTACCCTCAGCAACTTCCGATTTTCTAAACTCATCCACCAAGCTCTTTTATCTTCGTAGAAACACTGCTACCAGATTGACCCATATAAATTTCTGCCAGTCCCTACAATGTAGTGCATACAGCCCCAAATTAGATAAAATACTGTTTTTGTCCTTTGCCCTAACAACATTTTGGGTATGGGTTGTCTTAAAATAAATGAATTAATCAATATTAAAAAAAATTTGGTCCTTTTGATATATATGTCTAAAGTAACAAATTCAGCTTAGTCTTTTTGGGGGAAATAATATTGTATGAGAATTTTTATTTATTGGAAAATTTACTATATATTTTATAAATATGATTTAAGGGAAATTCATTATTAAAGGCAATGTATTTTGTTGTGGTAGACTTTTTAAAGAAACCAGTTTTTTGACAGAAGTTAACTGAACAGCCTGTTAAATAAGGAATTAAATAAGGAAAATTTATAAAAATTAGGGTTGGAAGAAAACTGTAGAATATTGTCAGTGGCTGAAGATTATTTTCTGTACAGGGTGTTAGTAAATAAGTGCGACAAACTTCAAGGGATGATTCTGCATGGAAAAATAATGAAAAATAACGTATGTTCGCAAATGCTTTGTTTTCCGCGATACAGGGTGTTAAAGTTTTTATTAAAAATTGACGATTTATTTATTGCTCTGAAATCGGTCGAGATATGCAAATGAAATTTGGAGGGTTTTATCCAAGAAGAAAAATCTCTTTCACCTTTTTTTCGTATGTGAACCATAAGTGTTGCATCAGCTGTAGAGGAATTTTTTCAAAAAGAACAGGTAACTTTTCCTGTAGGATATGAAGAAAGATTCTCTTGTTAGGCGTTATAGGAGGATATATGGGCTAAATAAATGATCGTCAATTAATCCAAGCTATACATTTACTAAAAACTGATGCTAAAAATGAGCCTCAAAGATTCCATGTGGATTCTCCTCAGCTCATAAGTGATTGTTATGGAAATTTCCTATGCAATGTCTTCCAAAAGTAGCCTCGTCAGTAAACAAAATACCATTTAAAAAATTAGTAATTTGAGCGAATTGATAAAGAATCCATTGACAAAAAAATAGACGCGGAAAATAGTCTCTAGGTAGTAGAGCTTGCACACGTTGAATATGAAATGGGTACAAATGATTTTCGTTAAAAATTTCAAATACAGTGAAGTTGCTTACATTCAATATATTGGAAATTTTTCGAATACTTGTTTCAGGTGACTCCGCAATTAACTTTAGAACTTCTTCTTCTAGTTGCACCGTTCGTACTTGTCGAGGGCGCCCGCAGTCAGCCGTTTGTTTCTTAAACGTACCATTTTCACGCAAACGTTGGTGAAGACGAGCAAATATTATGTGATCCATTACTTCGGCCATAGATAAAATGCATATCTGACAGTTCCCTATATGTAAAATTTTTAATTTTTTTCGATAAAAGAACAATTAATTACTTTTTAATATTAACTGAAAGCTTAATAGCAAAGTAACGCTATTTTGATATTTCGTATTTTGCAGATAAATGTTGACATTTTGTATTTAATATTAAATAAATGTTGACAGTAGCCTACCAGATAATGTATTAAAGAAATGAAAAATACGCGTCAAGATTTTTTTTGCGTAAAAACGGCGCCACATACGAAAAAAAGATAAGAGAGGTTTTTTTGTCGCAAATTAAACGAGAAATTCAAAAATTATTTTTAATTTAAAATATCTCAGTGGCATACTATTTTTTTCTTAAAAAAATTGAGATCATTACCCGTATGCGCGCCAATGGTAAACATAAAATTCTTAATTGCATGTCAAAAAATGCGCGATAAGTACCTCTTAAAACCCTCCAAATTTCATTTGCACGTCTCGATCGGATTCAGAGCAATAAATAAATCTTCAATTTTTAAGAAAAACTTTAACCGTCTCTCGGAAAACGAAGCATTTGCGGACATACGTTTATATAGCAAAGTGTCATTATTTTTCCATGCCGAATCACCCCTTGAAGTTTGTCGCACTTATTTACTAACACCCTGTATATTTCAATTCGTCTATTATCTTTACGTGTAAATAATATGTCAAGAAAAGCCAACTTACCAGTATTCTCTCTCTTCAATGTAAACTTTATAACAGGGTGTAAAGTATTAAAACATTTTAGAAAATCAGACAATTGTTCGCTATTCACTGTCCATATTATAAAAATAGCATCCACATAACTTTTATAGGTTGTAAGGAGGTTAGAAAAGCGACTAGAGATTATTTGTTATTCTAAATTGCTCATAAACACCAAACTAAGAAATGACGGCAAACACAAACCAATAGCCAACACAGTGTTTTGCCCGTAAATTGAATTATTGAATTTGAAAAAAAGAAAGAAAAGAAAAAGGGAGTGGTCTAGAGCATTGCATCTTTTGAAGAAAGGCGATAAAGTCTTTTGGTGGGATACTAGGGAAAAAGTTTTTAATATCAAAGAAATTAAAGTAACATTATTCTGAAAACTAAAGTTTTTCTGGGAATTACGAAAATCTATTGAATTTTTTAAGAAATAGGGATTTTTAAATTTAAGCACTTCTCTTGAAAATATTATCAAACGAGGATTACCAGGAAGATATGTTATACACGGGTGAATCAATAAAGAATACTACAGTTCAAACGGGGATTTTCCTTGTGTATTTTATTATAGCATATTATACAGGGTGTCATTGAAATGGTGTAAAAAAATTCGGGGGGTGATAGTACTCCTAAAAATTTTAAAAAAAGTTCCTATAACTATAGGGCGGAAAATGCATATTAAGGGAGTTAGGGGCACTGAAAGGGTAAATTTAAAAAACGGTTTTTTGAAATTGTAGGCTTAAAAAACGAGATAAAATTTCGAAAAAAAATCCTCTGCCATAAATTTTGACCCAAAATCAAATGGTGATACTGAAAAATAATTTGGAAAATCGGAAAGGGTAGTTTTTGCAAGGGTAGGGGGTTAATTCGTGAATAACTTTTTTTAGGTTATTTTCTTCGCAACGTGGGTTCATTTTTTAAAAACTACATACTTTTTCCTACAAAAAAGGTACTCTTGTTGCACATCGCCCAGAACGATGGTTTTCAAGAAAATTGAAGGAAAAAAGTTTGCTCTGATGGGCTGCTAACTGGTTAAACAACATAAACTTATGAAAGTTATGGGGTTTCAAAAGTAAACAAGTAGTTAATAAATAATTAATTGAAAAATCTAAATTTCATGATTTTTAAAACATCGTATTGCTTTAAAAAAACGAAATAAACCAATTACCAAAATTCCTTATTAAATGCATACTTATTTGATTCATTAGCCTAGTTTACACCGCGAGTACCAAATATTCAGTACGCGGACTAAAACCTCTACATATTCTCAAACCTATTAAGTCACAATTTGGAATAATTTACGTGTAAACTTGTCAACTCGCGCACGTTGAGTTTGAGAATAGGGGATTGGGTCCGCGTATTGAATATTTGGTACTCGCGGTGTAAACTAGGCTAATGAATCAAATAAGTATGCATTTAATAAGGAATTTTGGTAATTGGTTTATTTCGTTTTTTTAAAGCAATACGATGTTTTAAAAATCATGAAATTTAGATTTTTCAATTAATTATTTAATAACTACTTGTCAATGTAATGACATATAGAATTTATGGCATTACATTGACACCAAAATCAGGCACCTAACATGCTCTAATACAAATATTCTCTTTGAAATAGTGGAAAAGGCTTGGAAAGAAGTGAACAATGATTATATTATGAAATTAATTGAGTCCATGCCAAGACGATGTGCAGATGTTATAAAGGAGAAGGGGTACTACACGAAATATTGAATTAATTTTAATTAAGTTAGGTTATATTTTTTTAGATTCAAAACTATTTTTTGTTGCTATATTTTTGGATAATAAATTTGCATAAAACAATTTGGTGTTTTATTTATTATGATACAAAAAAATATGATAATATGAAAATATAAACAGGCTCTAACTATTCTTGTAAATAATATATAAACCTTACTTATAAAATAGATACTAAAAGATATATAACAGGAAAGTTCAATGTTGCTATCTTTTTGCACAATACTGTAGTTTATACACATCAGCCCTTTTTGATAAAAGAAACCAACCAAACTCTATAAAAATATGAATACTGAGATTTCTTGTTACGCCAATGTTCCGCCTGCATTCAACGTCGTTTTTTACTTCCGACCGACCTCATTTGCTTGGGCTCCCCGAAAGAATTATGGCCAGCCCCATTCTTTTCGAATGCGATTGTGCCCCCAATTTATGACTAGGGCTTGTGAGGACGACATGCCAAAGCCGTACATTCCATATTATTGGCAGAGAAAATTAGAAATATTTCCTTTTTTAATTTAAAATTTGAAACGTATCGAATTATTGCAATATTAAAAGGATTTGTATCATATTAAATTGTAGCACTTTACTTCATAATGCTATTTTTATGGTAGATATTCCTATAATATGAATTTATTGTTATTAGTCTCTGTCCGATGGTCAGCGGTAAGTCAGTGAAAACCTGGCGCTTTGCAAAATGAGATAGAAAACTACTAATCTGTGATCCAAAATGATTTTTAAAGCTATTGCATAGTAAACACTTTTGTACTTATATTAGTATTTTCCAAATTAAACAATTTTCAATATGATTTCAGATTAATCAGCTGATGACTACACAGGGTGTTTAAAAAATAGACGGAGATATTTCAATGGGCGATTCCTTGTGAAAAAATATGAGAAAAAGTTTCTATAAACATGGGTCCGGAAATGCACAGCTTTCAAGATACAGGGTGAAAACTCATATTTGGGTTCTTAAAGTTTTGTTGTACAATTTTTGGATATAACTGGGTGCTAAAGGTTTGAATATTTAGTGAGCTTATTATAGCTTTACAAAATTCTATAAACAATTATTATTAAGATTTATGTCCTGGAGGACCTAATACATTCACATTAAATATGTAAAACCAAAAAAGGGAAACGATAGACTCCGTTACAAATTTCGATAATGAGAGTAAATTCTCGAGTGGCAATTAACGGCAAAAGTGGTAAATTTTGTCGAAATAATTCGGCTATTAACGTCAAAGTACTTTGAATTTATTACTTCAATTTTGTAGTTTTACGTGAAAATATCAATTTTTGGTTAATATTTGTCTATTGTGATGACAAATGGGGTGCAAGAAATAAATTAAATTATATTTAGGGTAAATAAATTTATAATATGTTCGGTCTAATTTAATTCTCGTGAAAATTATTATTATTGGTTGTACTAAACTAAATGAATCAAATTTGGTTAAAGTTTATTCTATCCTTTTGCCGATAAAAGTAAGTACAAAAGGTAATATGAGAATAAATTAATTCGTTTTATATTTATTAATTGAGTTGGTCGGGTCAATTGGCCAATATAAATAAATGAACTCCACCCATCTTACTATCAAAAAATGCTACCAGAAACTCTGCACAACAACTTTTCACTGAAATAGAACTTTTCGTTTAAGGAATTAGTCAAAATCACTTTTAATGATTCTGATTTTGCATTAGTAATAAAATAACTTGACTCCAAGACATATTGAAAATAAACCTACATGTACTATATCTCCCTTCTAATCTACACATATAGACACAGTCTATAGGGGTCTTGGACTTTCATTGACATTCCAACCTTTTGAAAACCCTTTCTTGCTATTTACTAAACCATGGCAGCAGGTTAGATCTGAGGCCTTCTTGCCTAAAAACATCTTTTGTTTCATATTTTGCTCTAAACTATAAAAGAATTGCTATATAATAAAAAAAAGTAGTGAGTTTGAGAAAATAAATAATAAGAAATCGACACTAAATTAGGATAAGAATCAAGAATTAATTTAAATCAAAAGAGCAGAAAAAAAAAATGAGTAAATAAATGTATTCAAACTAAAAACTAAATCACCTAGCCTCCCCCACCGACCATACGCAGGTGACTCAAAATAAGTGCCAAATTGTCATGGTGAATGTCACAAGAATCAGCAATAGTGTTAAAGTTTTGACACATAAGGTGAGTAGGACTCTGGTACAGAATGTTGGACCTGGCTGTGTCCAAGTTAAATACTGGACACTGTCTAAATCCTGGGCGTGGTATATGAAAGCAAATCCTTTGCAAAAGGGATGGGCAGTCAATTTTATGGCTAGGTAAATTAAACAAGAATTTCACCGAATGCATTTCTCTCCTCTTCGCAAGTGACCGTTCAGTATATCTAGAGAGCAGCAGGTTATGGTCAAAACCCCTTGGAGGATAGACTCCATCATCCTTAAATGCCAAACATTTAAGAAATCCCCGTTGGACTGATTCTAATAGGCGAATGTGCTGGTTGTAAATGGGAGACCAAATGAGGGAGCTGTAGTCCAGCCTGGATCTAACAAATGCATAATAGAGAGTTTTGGCAGTGGCAGTGTTCGAAAAAAGTTTGCAATTTATAATAATAAAGCCCAGCATGCGAGTAGCTCTAGAAACAGTCTCTTCGATGTAAGAGATAAAAGAAAATTTTTGGTCAAAGGTGACTACAAGATCCTTAAAACAGGTAGACCTTGCCAGAGACTATCCATTAACTGAGTAATTAAAGACAACTGGACTTTTGATTCGAAAGTAGCTGGCCACATTACACTTGAAAACATTAAGGTTAAGCCGGTTCAAAGTGCACCAATGATGTACAGTATTGATGTTCTCTTGACAGCAGTTGACCACAATCTGCTATAGAGTCAATCCTATGGAAAAGCTTTAGGTCATCAGCATATGCTAACCGAGAGCAATTGAGGGTGGAGATCAAGTCATTAGCGAAAACGTTAAAGAGAAGGGGGCCCAAGTTAGAGCCCTGAGGAACTCCAGAGGTGGGTGAAAAACAAGCAGATCTAAAGCCTTCGACCACTACAAACTGAGAGCGGTCAACTAAATAGGAGTTAAGGACCTTTATCAAGCGATCGGAGAATCCAAACTGGCGTTCAAGCTTATTTAATAGGATGAAGTGGTCAATCCGGTCAAAAGCCTTTTGAAAGTCTGTGTAGATAACATCGATTTGACCTCTATCATTAAGTGCTTCGCACATAAACTGAGAGGAAAATGCTAGGTTTGTAGTACATGAGCGGCCAGAAACAAAGCCATGTTGATCGTTGGCCAGCATGGACTTAACCTTGGGAAAAATTAATTTATAAAGAGCCAACTCGAATAACTTTGACAAATTGCATAGAATGAATATAGGGCGGTAATTCTCTATTGTTCCAGCATCGCCCTTTTTAAAGATAGGGCAACTTTGGCTTGCTTCCAGATATTGGGAAAAATACCTGTGTTAAGGATCAGATTAAAAATGTGGAGCAGAGGGTCTGTAAGTGCAACAGAGCAGTCCTTAGCTAAAAACGCAAGCTAGCAAGTTAAGGGAGGTTCAGAGACGACAGGATGATCGCTGGGAAGTGAGTTCGTGTACACACTTCTGAAATAATCTACAAAAGCTGACACAATGTTGTCAGGCGTATTTTATGATTGGTTAGAAAGCTTCATTGAGCCAGGCATTTTAAGACTGATTACGTTTGCTTCGAATAAAAGACCAAAATTCACTAGGATCGGAGGTTATTTTGTTCTCAGTACTATGGATGTACATTTTGTAGGCTTGTGCAGTTAGAGCTTTAATTGTCTTGCCCAGAGATCTAAATATCTCTAGATGATGATTAAACTTGGAAATTTGAAAATCACGAAATGCTCTTTCCTTTTTATATATATTACGAAATATGTCCCCCGAAAACCAGGGAGGGAAACGTCTGTTACGTTTTACCTTGAAGAGTACCACTCTAGCGAAAGTGTTGTTCAGTATATCATAAAAAACATCACATGCAGATTTGACGTCCTGCTGCACCATGACAGGCGACCAATCAGTATCTAGCAGCAGCTGATACAAAAGCGGAAAGTTAGCCTTTCTAAAATTAAATTTCTTTATTTCAGCTTTATTAAGGGGTAGGTTATTGAGAGAGATAAGGCCTGCATCGAATTCAAATGACAGAGAAGGATGGTAGGTATCCTCCGGGACAAGAGATGCACCGCTGTTAAGTACAGAGATATTAAAGCTTGCAAAGATTAAATCCAAACAGCGAAGATTGTTATTTACTATGTTATTGAATTGCTTATAGTTTAGGAAATCAAAATAATTATTATTGGGAGATATCGAGTGTTCAATATAAGTGGGGACATTAAAGTCTCCCAGGAGAATTACATGTTCAGAATAGATTACATTAATGGAAAACGCTTCGAGAAAGCGTTCTAATTGCACGGAGTCGATGGAAGGAAGAACGTACAATACATACAGTATGAAATGATTAAAGTTGACTCTACATCCTACCAGGTCGATTTCCGGTATTTCTTGGCTGATCGCAGAGAGGTCGAGGGCTTCCGATGAGAGGTGGTTGAGAATCCCCAGTAGAACACCACTACCCCTTGAAGCAGCAACAAGGTCAGTTCTTCTGCCAGGACGGTACATTACGTATGAGTTGGGAAGGATTTCACCATCAAGTATATCATTTTGGAGCCAAGTTTCTGTGATGGAGATAATATCATAGCCAGAACTAGACGCAGCACTAAAGAAGGTATTGGTCTTGGAGCGCAGGCCGCGGGTGTTCTGGTAATAGCAAGAAACTAGATTTTTTAAGGAGTGGGAGGAGGGGGAGGTGGTTGCCCTTGGTTTTTTGCCGCTATTAAGGGAATACCATTGATATACTTAATGAAGAGGTTATCCTCATCACGGTCCCTACGCAGCCTTAGTTCTTCCTTGACTATATTAAGGTGTTCCAACTGAGCTGGGCTAAGGTCAGACTTAATGTATATCTTTCTTCCTGAGAACTTACTCCTGTTCTTCAGTAGGAATCCGACATCCCCATGGTTTACCAGTGTGATCTTAACTGGTCTGCAGCCATTACAGTTGGGTTTTCCAAATCTAGACGCCTTGGATATAGGAATATTACGGTCGCACACATCGTTAAGCAGAGTACAGATGTCTACTGTGAAAGTCGGATTTTTAGACGACTCAGACTTTAGGTTAAAAAGCATTAAATTGCAGTTACGTTTTTGCCTCTTCATAATTTCCTGCAACACAACATTACTAGCCTCGGCGTTTGATTGAGTAAGTGGTGGTTGTTGAGACTTGCCATTGGAAGCCAATGGCATCTTAGATGAGGTAACCTCCACCTGTAATGCATCCAACTTTGTCCTGACCCTTTCAAGTACATCCAGTACAACAGGCAGTTTAGGTATTTGAGTCTTCAGCACTCCAACATCCCTTTATAGTACTCCTACACGATTGATCAGTCCCAGCAGCTGCTTGACGCTGCCTAAGCACTCTTTACAGTAGAAGGGCATAGATCTCTTGCTTAACACCACTGCCCTGATTTCAGTAGCACTTAAATCACTGCGGCTTTGACAGACCATGCTTCTACAATGGTCTCAAGGGTAACCAAAAACCTCCCCATTTCTTTTAGGTTCTCTGCAAGTAACTGCAGTCTTACACTTAGTGCAAGAGCCAGACATTGCGATATCGGTACCCTCGCCCAGCTCTTACCACTAAGGCAAGTGGAAAACGCCACTTGATCATAGGAGGAAAAACTGTGTCTATATTGCAGTCCAACACTACTTAAGGTTTAATGCACAGAGAAAAATAAAAATTAAAAATTATGTGGTTAGATGCATTCTTGATAAATGACACTGGTTTGTTTATGTTATTGTTGTAGGTTATGAAAAACCGGCAAGCCGTTCGTTAATAAAAATCGGCATATATTATCAGTTGTTACTTGTTCTGCATTACCAGAGCCACAAACACTTCCAGGGCTTCACCAAAATATTCTCGATTCTATCACCAACTTTTCCGCTTTTTTAAATAGCAAGATGTATAAGAAACTTTAACTTAACGGTCGCGCGACCATCTGATAGCGAGTATTTATTATTTGATCATAACGATGCGTTACCTTGCTTATGGTACAGATAAAAATATTAAACTAACAACTGGATGTGAATATAATATAATTCAATAGACTAAGATGTATACAGCCAATTAATTATGCTTCTCACAGTATCATTTTTTTGATGTGGAGATATACTTTAATAACAAACTATCTTTTTGTGATCATTACGAAAAAGGATTAATCATGATGACTTTTGGAATTTTCCAGGGGAATTGGCTTTACTAAATTTTCAGTAATAAAAACTTTGTATATTTTCTACCTCTGGTTAATATTAGAATTATCAAATATCTCTTGTAATTTGCATATTCAGCGTCTGGAAAGGTTTACTTCAAATAAAAATAGAAGTAAAATTGTCCTGAGTATTGCGTTATGTGCTAACTTTCAAACAATATACAGTGCAGAACATTGTATCAATTTTATTACAGCGATTTTACTTTAAACAGATTGGGTATAACATTTATGTATCACTCTTGCCTTCAGTTAATTAGATATATGTTGCCCTTTTATGAAAACCCGTCGATAACTTAATTACCTACAAAATGAAATTTGTTGCGGTAATGGTTTGCTTTCATCAAAACGTGGCAATTAATTAGATATTTCAATGCGTTATAAATTTGTTATAGAATGTAGGGTTGTTGGGTTAAATGTTATTAATGGGTCAAGGATATAATGTTTCTAAGGGAAAATCAAACTTATTATAAATAAAATTGCAATTTGTTCTGAAAAAGTTCTTTGTTTTTAATATGCTCTACCAGAGTCCATGAATCATTTTTTCTAAGGCCATTAATAAAAATTCTCCAGAGGAAGAAAAAAAAACAAAAACCCAATACTAAAGCAGAATACAGCCAAAGGGCGGATTTATTCGCCCTTGTTCTTAACCTTGTTAAGAAAGGAACATAAAGAACGTTGTAGGACGGACCACGCGCTCTCACACGTCTTTCTTTAGGATCATATTTTATGACCTAAGTCCCCTTGTAAAAATGCCATTACATTTTATTCTTTAGTGCCTCTTGGTGTTCTCTAATTGGTTTTATATTTTTTTGGAAAAACTGTTTTTTAGGCATTTTTGAATTATTGCAAAAAATATTGCTTTCGCTTCAAATAAAAGCAGGTCACTTTTTAATTGGTTCCTGGCTAAAGCTTTTGTTCTTTTATTTGGTAGCTCATATGCCTTTCTAATGTTTTATCAATTAAACTAAAGTTGATAATATATAATATATCCAGTTGCAACAAAAAAAAATTATAATATTTTTTTTTCACTTAATCTTTATGTGCGTACTTTTACTGAGATTTCGGGCTTTAATGGTAATAAATACTCAGCCTTTAACATATTTCACAATGGAAAATAATTTATAATTTATAGAGCAAAATATGGTTCCTAATGAAAAATATTGGTTAATAAATTTAAAATAAGAAGAGCTGTAAAAGCATAATACATAAAACTATGGAAATAGAAGCAAACATAAATATAATAAAATATACAGGTAAATAAACGAAACTAGAGAAAAAAATAAAAGAAAGCATGTTTTATAATCAACAGATACAGAATAAAAAGTCATGAAAATTAACCCTCCAAAGAAAATGAAATAAAAAAGTAGAAAAGATAAGTAGAAAATTTTAATAAAATAATATTGTCATACTGGTCTTTACATACGTTGTTTCACTTACACATATCAAACATGATTTTACGAAGATCCAGGTCTATTTGAAAAGGATAGCAAGATGCTAAAAAAAAGGTAAAAAAGTCGAAAATAGATCCTTCTATCGCCATCTTATTCTGAGATATGACACCGCATGGTAATAAGATGATATTGTCTCTCTTATATTAGGTAAATAATAACGGATAAATGCAAGTTACAAAATGCTTAGATTATAAATTGAAAAAGATAACAATCTCAGTTTCAGGCATCTTAAACGTAGACCTAAAGGAAGAGATTTAATAGGCCTGTAAGCTGACATTTCTTAGGCCTTGATTAATGTCTAATTAAAATGCATTACAGAAGATTATGAAAGACATGAAAATAATATGATGAACCACGTTAAAATGATGAGTCCAATAATACTTATTACAAAACTCAAAACCTTCTAGAACAAGACAACATACAGGAGGTTAATCAGGATCAAACAATAATATGGAAGGTATTATACCTAGCACAAAATAGCAAATACATACAAGCTATTAGCTAAAATGTTAGGTGCGAGTAAGTATAATCATTGGATAAAGAAAATAAACTATAGGAAAAAATTCTAAAAAAAATTACGCTTCTGCTGAGTTAATAAGTGCACAAAATTGATATTAAATAATTATGCTATTTCAATAGAAGAAAAAGAATAATTCATTTAACTAAGAAACTGATAATTTGTCTTTGAGTTTTGATAATAAATCTTATGTCACCATTATGTTGCCTTGTTAGATCTTCATAATTTCTTCGATATTTTCAATTGTGAATGATAATAACTAATATTCATTAATTTTCAATAGCAATCAATCTGCTATCGAGTTCTTCTGATCTTGTTATCATTTATAAAAACGTATATCCTAAAATATCAATAAATTGTATATGATAAAGTATAATAAACCCAAAAAATTAACAATAAAAATAAATTCCTTAAATACTCTACTATTTGATTGTCTCTAGGTTACAAGTAAAGTCAAGGCAAATGTATAAATATCTATCCAATAATTATTTCTTGTTTGTTGAAGAGCATTGAATGAGTCATTAGGCTTATTGAACCTAGGTGATCAGCAAAAGCTATAAAAAGAAAATTAAAGCCTTTGAAATGAGCCCTTGGGGAAAAATAAAAATGATTAAACGGGCAGTATAGAAAATAAGTAACAAGACGATGTTTGATTCGTTGATGTTGAAAAAAAAGCTGGACAAGTTTCGGATATATTTGGAAGAAGCTGATATACGTGAATAATTTCTATTGTAAGGATGAATACTATATAATAAGAATAAAGATGAAAAGGAAAAAAAATTTCAATTAATTGATACGCATTTTTTTAAAAAAAGTGTTCAATATATTTGAAATTTAAAGTAAAAAAAACTTGTGTTTTTCATCGTTTACCTAATATTAAAATCTTTATTATTAATTTTTGGAGCGTTATTCGATATAAAAGGTCTTTGCATAAATATGATAAAACTCAATACAGATGCTTAAAAAACGAAAAAAAAGGGTTGCAGCTTACAATTTTCATACAATTTTCATACAATTTTCATAAAAGAATAAATTTAGGTTGAAAGTTTCTAATATCGCTCGTGCGCGGGTAAAGGGGTATAAGTCAGAATATTTATAAAATGAGGTTAACGCAAAATTCGACACCACTTTTCAAGATCTTGAATTGTGTAAAAGGGTATAACTCTAGCCGCGTTTAAAATCCGTATTTTCAATTGTGTAAAACAGGTTTAAAATATGTATATATAGGGAGTATGGATATAAATCATTATATATCCGTTTTCACAAGAAGCTGGTTTGGCGTAAAGCGATTTAACATGACTTATACCTCTTTACCCTAATCACAGAACAACCCACGTTATTTTGTGCCGTACGAATATGTCACTATTATTTTTGTTTACATATTTTTAATGACGCATGGCGTGTTGAATGCTTAGCAAAATAATCGACATAATTTGGTTTTAAACAAGTTTAGAAACCTTTGGTTGCTTAAATAAGTTCTAGAACCCTGCCAGAACAGGCAAAGAAGACTATAGAACGTCCTGTTTGGGTTAAAGTGCATAGTTTTGTCATTAGTTTAAGTGAGGTTATGGCTTCAAAAAGAACAAAATTAATGATTGATATGTGCAAAGAAAATGGATTTGATAATCTTTGTGCCGTTGAGGATGGTAAGTTCAGCTCAAATATTAAATTATGCTTTTATGTTTAATACGCAATTATTGTTCTTTCACTAATAATACTGTACCGTTTCTGGGATTTGGGACTTGTACTTCTTTACCCGCGCACAGATCTAAAATTTAAAATTGCTTTAAATTAATACTATTATTTCAGTATATTGTTGTCGATTATAAAAGATGTTAAATTATTTTAAATTTTTTACTAGGTTTAGTCTGTATTTTTTTAGCTACATACCTACTATTTTTTTATCCATATACTAAAAGTCAAATACAGCGTGCCAAGTCACTAAAATTTAAGGTACTGTATTTTATATCGAATTAATTTCTGTTATTAATATTTTTATAGGTAAGCAGACTTGGCAAGAGATTTGTTGTACAAGCACCAATGTCATAGACCAGATACCATCTACTTCACAGGATGTTTTAACAGAGATGTCAGAGCAATCTAATAAGAAGGAATTCGTTACTTTGCATAATGTTCCTTTATCTACAACACCGTATTTTGAGGATGATGTGTCATCTATACACGGTAAATATGATTAAATTTGCTTTCAATTTATAGATATTCTTTGGTGTCAAATAGAATTTGAAATTATTTCGGGAATTTGAGACGAGTTAGGTAAATGTTTGATACAGCATTTTGAACTGTGGAAACTATTTTACGTATCAAAAAATAAAATGTTACTTCCCCATTCTACTTTTTTGAATGATGTTTTGTTCAAGCCGGTTAGTTTATACCATTTACTAGCTATTTGAAAACTAGAATAAAGAAGTAAAATTCATGATAATATGGCAATAAAAAAATTAATTGTAGGTCATTGTTTAATTTCAGAGGTTCTGCCATCACCAGGTAACGAACAATTAGGTGATGATCCTGGCGATTGTGACGACAGCGATAAGGATAAAGACTACGCCCCAGAGTCAGAAAGTTCAGATTCTGATATGGTTAATCTACAGCAACTTGCAGATAAAATAAAAAAGAAAAACAACAATTCGGCGGGTCAAGTGGAAAATGTTATTAAAGAAAATAGGCGAGGTCGGAAAACAGTAAAGGAAGAAACCAGGGAGAAAAGAAAGTTAAGAAAAACAAACAGAAATTTGGGTAGGGAATATACTACCAGCAAGGGGAAACTTATCAGAAAAAGAGAGAGAAGACCTTTATGCTCTTGTAGGAATGGATGTTGTAGTAAAGTAGATGATGTTCAGTTGGACATGCTTTTTGATTATTTCTGGTCAATTGGCGACTTTGACGAGAGGGTTGCCTATACCGCAAGTCTTATTACGAAACAAAGAAAGAAAACAGCAATAACGTCAGAAAGGAAGAAAAAGCGAGACTGTGTTAACGTTTTTCATTTGAAAGTTAATGGCGAGTTGATTCAAGTTTGTAAAGGGTGCTTTGAAAAAACCTTCGATATTTCTAATAAATTTATAACGACTGTATTATTAAAAATGAACTCAACAGGAATATGTGAAAAAGATAAAAGAGGTCGTAAAGAGCCTCCAAACAAAATAAGTGAAAACAGTTTGCAGCTAGTAAAAGATCACATAGCTTCCATTCCAACCTACGAAAGCCATTATTGTAGGAGGAATTCCGAAAAACGATTTTTACCTTCATTTTACACGTTGATACGTCTTTATGAAGAATATAAAATTTGGGTCCCGCCAAATAATAAGCCCGTAAGTCGTAAGATTTATGAACATGTTTTTCACGAAATGGGCATTAAAATAAAAAAGTTCCAGAAAGACACATGCGCTACGTGTGAAAAATTGAACATTTTGATTCGCAATGAGAAAAACAGTGAAACCTTGAGTAGGTTAAAAACTGAACTGCAGTCACATCTAGATGAAGCTCAGGCGGCTTTTGATTCGAAAAGACAAGACAAAGACCTTGCAAAACAGGATGAGACTAAACTTGTATACGTGTTTGATCTTCAACAGTGCCTACCAACCCCAGATCTAACTGCCTCTGTTGCCTTTTATAAAAGAAAACTGTGGACCTACAACCTGACCATGCACGAATGTAAAAAAAAACAAGCGATCTGTTGCATGTGGTACGAGACCATTTCTGGACGGGGTGCAAATCAGGTAGCGTCTTGCGTATTTCGAGAACTTTTATCTTTGCCTCCTGAAATAAAGCATGTTACACTTTATTCTGACACTTGCGGAGGTCAGAATAAAAATTCCCATGTTGTAGCAATGTTTCTAGTTCTTATGCAGCTGACTCATCTGGAAAGTGTGGATCATAAATTTTTGGTTCCCGGTCACACTCATATGGAGTGTGACTCCGATCATTCTGTCATTGAGAGAAAGAAAAAGAAGTATGAATATCCAATAAATCATCCGCGTGATTGGTTTCAACTAGTGCGGTTATGTGGACAGGCAAATAATAAGTTCCAAGTTATTGAGATGAACAGGGAACATTTCTATAGTTTCTCAGACCTGCTCAAGAAAGTATTTCAAGTAAAGAAAAAGGATGAGGAAGGAAACCATTTTGTTTGGAAAAATGTGAAATGGCTAAGATTTGAAAAAAAGAAATGGACATTTTATTATAAAACTTCTTTGAGTTACATAGCTCCCTTTCATGAAATGGACTTTTCAAGACGTGGACAAACTAAGGAGATACCAGTCTCAGCAATCCCTAAGTGTCAATTTCCAAACCCCATTACAGAGGAGAAAAAGAAAAACCTTATAGATCTATTGCCCTATATAGACAACGTGTTCCACGAATTCTACAAAGGCCTTCCCACCCAGAAGGATCTTCATGAAATTTTGCCTGATATAGAAGAAATTGACGAAGATAATATAGAGTAAAGAGAAACATCTTATGTTTTTTTGTGTAAAGAGGTATAATTAGTTTTTTTTTTCTGCGAAATGGATATTTTTTTCTTTGTAATGTTATCCGAACATTAACCCTATTAAAATAAATAGCTCTGGAAAAAAATCATTTTTGTATTATTTATTTTAAGGAAGTTATCCCAAAAATTGAACCGGACAATACTTACCAAGCTAATTTTCTCAAAACTAATACTTTTGACATATACCCCTTTACCCGCGCACGAGCGATATATTGGCATTGTATGAAACAATATTAAAAATATCATTAGCACTATTTAAATAAAAAACAGACAATTAGTTATTTTCACCCCATAACGCTTAATTTAAGCAATGTTACTTTTACAGATAACGAAAACTGTATGTTGAATTCAGGTTTAAACTTTAATTTTCACATCAGCCCCCAAAGAAGGGATTTGGAACTGTTAACGGTCGAGAGCGAGAACAACTTTACCTTTATCAATGATCTCCCATTAAAGGAGGTACTAGAATCCCAGGCTGCTTCATGTATTAACTCATATAGGTCCGGTAAAGTTAAAGGGACGTCTAAAAACAGATTTTTTTTTGAGAATTTTTACATAAAATCTTGAGTGTAGTCAAAATATTGATAAAAAAGTGAGGATGATTGGAAAAAATACAAAACTTTGGAAATTATGAAGGTTTTTCTACATACATTAAATACGTAATTATTGCCGGCTTGCACAAGGTTTTTTAGCTCTTGATTTTGCTATTATTAAAAAATATATATTGGGGCAATTTTGAAACTTTTTGGGGGCTATTATTATAAATTTATAGCATTTCTTATCGCTTTGTACCCCTTTTAATTACATATTTTGTAATTTACACACAGGAAAAATAAAACAACAACCTTATTGACAAAAATGGCAGTGGCTTCACTATGTCCCCAGTAGTATTTTTTGTTTTTTCTGGAACACTTTTTAGTTAGATGGGTTGGCTGTGGACTCAATTTTAGATAATAAAGGCATAATATAGTTCGATTTTACATTACATAAACAAAACACATTTATCAGGTGTTAAAAATTAAGTATTATTAATTTAAATTTGATATTTTATGCAATTTAATATACACTAGCCGGCACCAAATTCCGCCACCCTGAAATATCGGCCAAGTTTGACGTTTTATAATTTTTTTATTTTTTATCAGATTCTCACGATTTTGCCATCAGTTTTTAGATACATTTGTTGTGATTTTTTAAAATCATTTTGTAAAGTAGCATTTTTTGATTAGGCTATATTATACAGGAGTAAAACAAACTGTTGTTTTTTCTCGTAATTTCAAAAGACCTTGTAGGAAAATTAAGGTGGATAATTCTGTTTACATACTGTTCCTTTATTATCAGATTCTCACGATTTTGCTATCAGTTTTTAGATACATTTGTTGTGATTGTTTAAAATCATTTTGTAAAGTAGCATTTTTCGATTAGGCTATATTATACAGAAGTAAAACAAACTGTTGTTTTTTCTCGTAATTTCAAAAGACCCTGTAGCAAAATTAAGGTGGATAATTCTGTTTACATACTATTCCTTGTAATCTTTGATGTATTCTAAACATTTCGATTTTTGATTCATTCCATTATCTCATTTCTGCTGCGAGCTGCAATTTTTTTATTAAAACGCTGATTTGGAGCGTATTTTTATTAGGAGAAACAAACACTAGGTATATCATAAACTTAATAAAAAAAAAACAATTTTAATAGCGTATATTTCCTCCTCTCGCAGCAATAACAGCTTGCAGTCTTCGCGGCATCGAATAAATAAGGTTCCTTATTCTTTCTTGAGGAATAGCCTCATATTCTTCTATCAGCGCTAGTCGTAAGTCTTGCAAGGTTTGTGGTTGTACAGGACGACGACGAACGGTCCTTTTAGGTTGATCCCAAAGATGTTCTATTGAGTTGAGATCCGGGCTACATGCGGGCCATTCCAATATTGGGAGTCCAACATCATCCAGATATTCGCTCGCTACATGTGCAACGTGAGGTCTAGCATTATCATGCATTGATGTAAATTGGTTCCCAATGAATGGAGCAAATGGGACAACAACTTTT
Organism: Anthonomus grandis grandis; assembly: GCF_022605725.1. Lineage (NCBI taxonomy): Eukaryota > Metazoa > Arthropoda > Insecta > Coleoptera > Curculionidae > Anthonomus > Anthonomus grandis. The sequence goes on from NC_065546.1 coordinate 9,782,008, forward strand.
TGAAGGATTTCCTTAATGTAACGGTGGGCGGTTTGAGCTCCATTTTTAATAAATACAAGATTGGTGCGTGTTTCGGTAGAAATACCCGCCCAAATCATGACTGAACCGCCACGATATTAGATTTGTTCTGAAATGGTGCAGTCAGCATATCTTTCATTTTTACGGCTATATACCCGCTCACGACCATCTGGCGTGCTTAAACAAACCCTGGATTCATCTGTGAATAGTACGTTTGCCCATTGTTCTAGAGTCCACTTAAAATGCGTATTCGCAAGTAATTTTTTAGACACACAGCAGTAGATCTTCGATCTCTTAAAGAACTTATGGTGACAAAGTGATCATCAGCTGCAGTGGTCATTCTCCTTCTGCCAGAGCCTTGTCGTCTAGTAAAAATACCCGTCTGTAAATACCTATTCCAGGCATCTCAAACTGTAGACCGCGGAAATCTCAGAGTACGGGCGACATAACTTTTGCTACGGCCATCCTCTATTAACGCAACAATTCTACCCACGTCTGCTGGAGTTAATACCATATTGACACACAACAAATTATAATAGTGATACTGTCAAACTTTATGTTACATTAATTGCGTCCTTAGCCAACGTCGATAATTTTTAACCGAAAACTTGACATTAATTATCTAAAAATAAGCTTCAAATCAGCGTTTTAATAAAAAATTTGCAGCTCGCAGCAGAAATGAGATAATGGAATGAATCAAAAATCGAAATGTTTAAAATACATCAAAGATTACAAGGAATAGTATGTAAACAGAATTATCCACCTTAATTTTCCTACAGGGTCATTTGAAATTACGAGAAAAAACAACAGTTTGTTTTACTCCTGTATAATATAGCCTAATCGAAAAATGCTACTTTACAAAATGAGTTTAAAAAATCACAACAAATGTATCTAAAAACTGATGGCAAAATCGTAAGAATCTGATAAAAAATAAAAAATTTATAAAACATCAAACTTGGCCAATATTTCAGGGTGGCGGAATTTTGTGCCGGCGAGTATATAATAAGTATAAATTTGAAAGAAAAAAACATAATTTAAGATATTTAATTATTAATAGGTAAATAATAACGATGAGGTTTAATATACATTAACTTATAGTCAAAACAATAAATATCTTTAAATTCATTATAGGCATTAGGAATAGGAATAAGTCATAGGAATTAAAGACGTGTTTGTGCCTATTAGAGAGCAAAGGAATTCTTCGATGAATTTTTAAAATAAACTCCCAATAAATAATATTTGTTAACGTAAGTGACATTTGACAGTCTTTTTTATTTATGAATAAATCCGTATTTATATATTTGATATTCCTGATTTGCGTGTGGAAATTTGTGTTTATGACCTAAAGAAGTGATATAAATCCTTCTAAGTTACAGAGTTTTGTTACTTAAGCCTTCAAATTTAAATTAATAGCATATATAATGGTCAATGTGATGCCTAGTCATAAATAGAGTGTAGTTAAGCCGGGTGTAATTGTGAATTATACGTAACTGGAAAATCCTTTATAATTTTTAAAATTTTGCATTTTTTTACTTCATTCTCACTTTTTTATCAATAAAATGTTCAAGATAAACAGTCTATGTAAAAATTTTCAAAAAAAAGAACGGTTTTCAGACGTCCCTTTAACTTTACCGAACCGTCACACATAGGCGAAATAGCTTTTCTCTCTCGAGTGTTTCTTCTAATCTTAAGACGCTGAAATCTGTACATAAGATCACTACTAGTAACCTGACCTTAACTAAAGCAGACAAGAACAACTGTCTTATGATCGTGGACAGAGTTCAATATATTGAAAAAGTTTAAATCTTTATGAATTGTTTATGTCAGATCAGATGAATTGTTTATGTCAGACTTGGAAAATAAAATAAAAAATAGTCCCCTCTTTCAACACATTTGCTTTATCAAACTATATGTGGATGATATTTTTGCTATTTTTAAGGGTAGTCCCTCCTATCTCATGCATTAATTTTACTTTTGAAATTGAAACCAGCGAATGTTTAGTATTTTTAGATTTTAAACTAACACGTATAAATAATAAGATCATATTTTCAATATTCCGTAAGCCTACATCCACTGACAGTATCATTTCTTATAACTCAAATCACCCTAATAGCCAGAAATTCGCAGCTTCCATTCCCACTTTTCTAGACTTTTCTCGATTCCCCTAGATAAAGCTGACTTCAACATAGAGTTAAATATTATAAAACAAATAGCACTCTCCTTTAAAATTAATCAATAAAATGTATTTCAAACATTTAAATAAAAATCTGATAATCAAACAATCAGACGATCAAAAATATATTCCAATCCCCTTTTGGGGTACGATTTCATACCAAATCAAAAACATATTTAATTCACAAAACGTCAATACTAGCTTTAAAACTAAACACAAATTAAGATCTTTTGTTATCAACTGTAAGGACAAAATCCCGCCAGAACAAAAATCATCAGTCAGATAGGGTGCTCCAGTGAGAATTGCAATGCATTTTACATTGGACAGACCACAGATGTAAATAGCTCCGCACGTATGTAAATAGCTCCGCAGTATTTACATACGTGCGGAGCTATTTACATCTGTGGGACAGACCGGTAGAAGGTTTTCTACACGTATCAATGAACATTTTCGAGAGATTAAGAATAGCAAGAACCGAAATACTTAGTTATATATATTAAAGTTATATTGGATGCTTGCCCTACAAGCATCCAATATAACTTTACAAGACATGTTTATACTAACAACCACAGTTTTAATCCAGCTACTGGCTTAAAGCTTTTACATTTCTGCCGGAAAAGCAATAAACTTGATCTGTTGGAAATACTCGAAATAAATAAAGCTACACAAAATACAACAACTAGCATTACTCTGTTAATGATCAAGTACATCATTCTTGTACTCATTTTTCCAACTCACTGTGTCTAACTCTGTCTTTTATATAGTACTAATCCATTGCTTTCCTTCTTCACAACGTACGAATCGTTATGTTAACCGCGTCATCTAATATACTCCTTATGGACCTTATGCTTTCCTCTTAGTTTCATTAAAAAATTGTAGTAACACACCATCAGGTACTTTTAGAACTTCTCCCACAGGATGTCACCTACGTCTGAGTTTAGAATATATATTTTTAAGCATACTGTTCGGTCCTTGTCAACAACAGAATGTAAATAAATAAAATTAAAAAAAAAACAATGATAACAAATAGAGGGCTTTTGACAGAATCAAACCCTGGGGCGTATATCCAATACCAATTTTAAACCTTTGTAAGTGTACCTTATTTTAATTTTAAAGTTTGTTTTTTTTCTGTGTTTTCTCTGTTTGTCTTTTGTTTGGAACTATTTTCTTTTAGTATCCCCTGATGATGGACACTATGTCCGAAACATGTGAGAAATTTTAAATAACTGAATGTTTAATAAATAAGTGGAGGGAGACTGCAGGATTTTCGTATTACTTTAACCTTCGACTCCACTGAAAGTATGGAGTATTTCTTCACAATTATTTATTTGTTTATTATGGAGTATGTGACTAGATAGAAATTAGACTAAATGGAAACTATGACTATATGTTTTCTTTAACATAAATATATATTTTTGAAGCTAACCTAATTATAAAAATATAGTTTAGTTTACTGAACACTGAAGGGTAATAGTATAGTTATGCTTATATCGCATATTATGTTAAAATAAAAAATAAAGATACGTATGTATAAAAAAAATAATTTTACATAGATTTTTTATACGTAAAAATTGATTAGCCTTAAGTATAGGACAATACAAATCAATCAAACCAGATGTATTCGGAGCAATTTTATTTTAAAAGCTTAGCAGCGCGTTTTCGGCGTATGAGCCATCGTCAGTGCTAACTGAAATGAGTTGGGTGTTAAATGCGTAAAAAACATTATAGTTAAAGGTGAACGAATGGAATGTACTTACTTGTCAGTTAAGCCCAGAAGTTTACCATAGTGGAAACACATTTGATATTATTAAAATTATACCTAACATTTAGACACACTTAAGACTATACAGAACACTAAACAGGACGAACAGTATTTAAAAAGGGGAGAACGTTGGTCTCTTTTGTGTTTTGTTTACATTTATTGTGGTTTCTTAGATGACGGGAAAAATGTGTGTCAAATTAGGTTAGCCTACAGTTAACTTTACTTATAATAAATATTTATATTATGCGAACCTATCAGAGTGGTAGTAGCGACAGATCGGTCTAGATGTCATTATCGTAAATGATGTGCGGTAGTGCGAGTTGGTTATAAATTGGTGGCACAATAAGACTACAACAGTAAATTTTTGTTCGGATAGGAAGTTGTTATCCTTTAAGGATGTAAAAGCGAACTTCTAAATTAGAAAATTGCCAATGCTTATAAAAAAATTTAATTGTGGAGTCTTCTATGTAATGGAACGTAAGGTCTGTTAAGGTTCAGTTGTATATTTAAACAAGAGGGATTTTTTATGAGCTCGTTGGTGATATAAATGTCCTCAAGAAAATCTAGTCGGTTATAGTTTTTAGAGGTAACCTTATGGAGAATTTTAGAATTAGACTTTGAAGGAAATTATGATTATTAGATTTTATACAGTGTGGTGACTTTAACTGGAATAAATTCAGTTAAAACTAATCAAATTTTATCTCGCAAAATTCCTGACACCCGTCGATTTTTGTTTATTTTTTTTCACATTTCAAGATAGTTTTTATATTTTTTCACCTACAGGGAGAGTCCAACTTAACCCAAACTTTTTTTTTCCAAATGGAAAGCCACTTTTTTAAACTCTCATTGAAAAGAGCCCTTTTTCCTGATTAAATTGCCCTATTTACTTTTGTGATTATCTAAAGGAGAAATACGAAAAAAAAAACCATTAAATTATTAAAAGTCTCGAAATATTTTGTGTTAGTAAATTTTTGGCGTGTTTGTTTATTTTATTGGTATCGAGACATTTCCTGACATTGTTGTAGTGTCACTGTTAAAGTGAATTTTAACCAGTTGTTAAATAAGTTAACTTATATTGAAAAAATGCTTTATTTATCCGAATCCCACAAGATTGAAATCTTAATGATGATTGGTTATGGGGACAGAAGTCGTACTCAGCTAGAAGTTGTCCACTTAATCAGTCAGAAATATCCAGATTTGCCACCTATTAACCAAGGTACGGTTAGTAAAATCGAAAGCAGATTTCGAGAAGTTGGGCACGTGAGGGATGTTTCAAGACAAAGGTCTTCTAAAATCGATGAAAACACCTAATTAAATGTATTGTTAGCAATGGAAGAAAATCCGGTAACTGCAGCCAGAAGAGCACCTCGCGAAAACTCTATTCATCATAAATCTGTGCTAAAAATTTTAAAAAGTGCAAACAAACGACCTTATAAAATGCAACCCGTTCAAGAGTTATTGGAAGACGATCCAGATCGCAGAGTTCAGTTCTGTGAATTAATGATGAACGCCATTGACGAAAATCGCATATCTTCGGAGTGGATCCTTTTTTCTGATGAGGCTACATTCACCCTAAATGGCCATGTTAATAAGCAGAACTGTCGCTACTGGTCTGACGAGAACCCACACTGGGAAAGGGAAACTAATAAACAATATCCCCAGAAAACTAATGTTTGGGCTGGCATAATTGGCAGACAAGTTATAGGGCCCATATTCTTCAATGATACTTTAACTGGGGAAAGGTATCTAGAATTTCTTGAACATGAACTAGTTCCATTCTTACGTGCCTTATATCCGAGTCAGTTCGATCCAGATTTGTATGATGAAAGAATCTGGATGCAACAAGATGGTGCTCCCCCACATTATGCCCGTAATGTACGCCAGTATTTATAGATGACAATTTTTCAAACAGATGGATTGGTAGAAGGGGTGCAATCGAGTGGCCGGCACGTTCTCCCGATCTCACCCCACTTGATTTTTTTCTGTGGGGACATTTGAAAAGTCAAATTTATATGAGCAAACCAGGAAACCTAGACGAACTCAAAAAACGTATTAGGCAAGAAATCCGACAAATATCTCCAGAAGTGTTAGAATAGGTCAGAAACGAATTTTATTATCGTCTTGGACTTTGCCAACAAGTAAATGGTGCTAATTTTGAGCATCTTATACATTAAACGCAACTTTTAATAATGTAATGTTTTTTTTTCGTATTTCTCCTTTAGATAATCACAAAAGTAAATAGGGCAATTTAATCAAGAAAAAGGGCTCTTTTCAATGAGAGTTTAAAAAAAGTGGATTTCCATTTGAAAAAAAAAAGTTGGGGTTAATTTGGATCCCCCCTGTAGATGAAAAAATACAAAAACTATCTTGAAATATGAAAAAAAATAAACAAAAATCGACGGGTCTCAGCAATTTTGCGAGATAAATTTTGATTAGTTTTAACTGGATTTATTCCAGTGCAGAACCAACTGAATTTATACCAAATGCAGTTAATTGAATTTATATTAATATATATTTATACCAAAACAATTAACTGAATTTATACCAAATGCAGAAGAGGGTCTACTTAAGTGCTCGGCTATGCGTGTTTTTAAGGGTCTAGAAGTTCGTCTTACATATGAGCAATCACAAGAATCATACTGCAATCTGTAAATACCACTCTTTGATAATGTGTCAAGTTTATCCTTGGTATTGATCAAAATCGAACCCAAGTTGTTTTTAGTTTTATAAGAAATTTGTAATTCTGATTGGTGTTTAATGAAGCTATTGTTGATTTTCTTATTAAGATAAGAATTAATGAATGGTAGAGATATGAATTTACTGTCTTTATTAACATCAGGAAAGATCTGTTTTTTTAATTTTTGCTAATTTTATTTTTCTGATTAAAATATTAATTAGTTTGGGGTCATAGTTATTATTATAAGCAATTTGTTTAAGAACATTTATTTCGTTTTAAAAATTAGAAGGAGATAGAGGAATGCTTAAAAGACGGTGAATAAACAATTAAAGGCAGCCATTTTGTGTTGTTGAGGGTGATTGGAAACATTTGAAATCATGTGGTGTGTTTGAGAGGGTTTCCGGTATATTGAAAATTCTAAACTATTTGATTTGATGTATTGTTAAGTCTAAAAAATTCAAATTATTATTTGTTTCTATTTCTAGTGTGAAAGAAATCTTAGGATGTATTTAGTTTAGCTTGTTTAAAAGTAACTGAGCTCCTACTGTGTCACAATTCAAGAAACAGAGACAATCGTCAACATATCTGTACCAATTGAAAATTTCTTTATTGTTATCAGTCATTATAAAATTCGATGAAGGCTCATACGCCGAAAGCGCTCTGCTAAGCTTTTAAAATAAAATGGCTCTGAATACATCTGGTTTGATTGATTTGTATTATCCTTCGAGCAACACAGCCATTTCCCTCTTCTTTTAAGTATAGGACATTTTACAATAAATGAAATGATGATCTGAATTTGTTAACTTAATAAAATCCGTAGACTGTTATAATGATTAAATTGTGGGAATTAAATGATTAAAGTCTACACAAAATAAGATATAAATATAATTTTATATTTATCTTATCTTATTTTATTTTAATTTCCATCATTTTCCCATATTACCTACTGATGTATTATATTGCGTATGATTAAGTTTTAATTCGATTCTAAGTGTTTTTAAATTTTTAATAAGTTTATTTCGCACTATCTAACATACAAATAAAAATCAGGGTATAATCACAAAAAAAATCCAACAGTTTTTTAAATATATACTAGTGGCATCATTTATCAAAAGATCCATAACGACTAATACTTGGCTTCCAATAATTTTCAGTTATAACAACCCATTGTATGGCAGGCTTTATTTTTTTTTTTTGTAAAACCACCGATAAACCGAAATATACTGTTGCGGGACAATAAAAATTTCACCTTTTGTCAGGTGAACCACAAAACGTGGGCGTCCGCTGCTTTTAAAATGAAAATTAATTGATTCGGGAAGCATTTTATTTCACGAAAAATTTATTTTGCATGTCCTATATCTAAAGAGAACCTTAAAAATTGTAAAAATATATTAAAGTACAAATACAAATACAACTCTTAATATAGAGGTTATTCGATAAAATATGCTTCTGTCAACTCAGTCTTTTTATCGACAATGCTTATAGAAACAAATAGAAAAACAATAATAAAGATTCAGGAATATAAAATTTCTATGTGTGACGTTATATTCATAAGACGTACTACTGGTCCTTAAACTTATAGTGGGTAACTAAGATCCGGAAATTTTGAATAAGAAATTAAACTCTATTATTTGTATAATTACGCTTTATCTACTTACATAATACATCGATCACATCAAAGACAAGTTTTGAAATATAAAATTTTTCCAAATTCTGAAATTGAACCTTGGAATTTTTAGAATGTGACTAGTTGAATAGTTGTAGAAATCCTTTTATTGTTCCGTAATATAATACTAGTAATATAAATATAATACTAGTAAATATATATACAGGGTGGCCATTTGAAAACGAAACAGAGCCTATTTTGGATCCCTCAGAACATTTGCGAAAAAATCCTCGACTAGGTAAATAGTAACATTTAAAACTTTAGGGTTATAATCCACATAAAAATACCTTCAAAATAAGGTATCACTCGACCCCCCGTTCCATTTAAAATTTTGGGGGCCCTTGTCATCCCCGCTAGTACTTTGCCCTCAGGGGGGCGAAACTAGTAAAAAAATGTTTCCCCTTTAAATCAAAAATTGACGGGTCCCAGGACTTTGTCGCAAATGTTCTGAGGGACCCAAAATAGGCTCTGTTTCGTTTTCAAATGGCCACCCTATATAACTATTATATTACCTTAATGATATTATTGTAAATCGTCTTTGTTTACAACAAGTTGTACCAGATAGATTATAGATTTTCCATATCGTTGTACGATATGATATTTGTAATGACTATTGCTATAGTTTAGTTAAAAATAGAATTTATGTAGAATAAGAACAGCAAGCCCCAATACTCTTCAGAGCACCAATTTAATTTAATCAATGTTAGCTATTTGCATCCTATCATTTCAGAAACTACAAATTATATTTAGGGCGATCCCTCATACCCTATAATCATTTAAGACAGCACTAAATCACCTAAATCATTACAAATTATTACTAACAAAACTGACTTTATACAAAAAAATATATGTAAAATTATAAGTATTCAAGTGACCTCAATTAATTTTTAGCCCTATAAATACTTAAACACATTTAACATTATTAAATTTTTAATTTCTTACCTTCACAAACATAATTATATTTTTTACACTAAATGAAGCTCTTAACTCAACTGACATCAAATGTCGGATTTCTTACTCTTTTATAGTACAGCCGGCGACCTTAAAGCGTAACTTTACCCGAATCCTGTTTTTTTTTCTTTGCCTATTTGTGATGCAATAGTTGTCGATTTGTCGTCCCGTGTGTGACCGACCGTTCTTGAATGTTACTGGATATCCCGTGGGTAATGAATATTTTCAATGTTTATGGGTCACGTATAGCTTAGAATCGAGAAACGTTACTTAGTAACTAACGTTACTTCTTGTAGAGCTTTGTGAGACTCGTATTGTGCAGGACCCGTTCCATGTGAAGTGATTTTTAGGTTAAAGGCGAAGTAATACGAGTATTTTTTTTGTAATGTAGTAAAAATACTTTTTCCTTCTATATACAGCCGCAGTGTAAAATAAATTTAATTCAATCCACACAATATTTCACTTAAAGTTATGACATGATACTATAGCTATAGCAGTGGCGAAGCGTGAACTTTTTTTTCGGGTAGACAAACAATAAAAATCGCTAATTAGAAAAAAAATGTGTATTTCATATTATTCACTTTAGTGAAATAGGGAATGAAAGCGCATGAAAGATTAACTCAAAGAGAAAAATTATGCAGTGATATAAATAATAATAGATAGCATAAAAATAAATACTACTTACAAAAAAACATAACATATATTATAAATATTACATGTATATACTTTACATAGATATTCATATTGCTTTATAAAGAAGTTCAATACGACGCGATTTGCTCATAGCAAAATTGTCAATGACTTTTTCTTTAAATTGTGGGTGTCGATTGTAATCTCCAACGATATATTTTTCTATAGATAGCGTGGATAACGCTGACAACCGTTCGTTCTTCATCGAGTTTCTCAAATATGTTTTTATTCGTTTTAAGGTACTCATAGATCTTTCTGAGGAGGCACTGGTCACTGGTATAGTAAAAATTAGCCTCAATAATTTTATACTTTCAGAAAAAACATCATTTAAATCATGATCATAAATATAATTAAATAATTGTAATGGTTCTAAATGTTGTTTAATATCACAAGCATATTATAACTGATAGTTCATTTTCTAGTTTTAATAAATTAAAAATTTTTGGATAGGTACTATCCAATTTTTGGTAAATGTATTTTGGGGATTATTTTACATAATCGGGATATTTTTCCCTTTCAAAAAGATTTATAAATGATAATTTGTGAATATCGCTAAATCGTTCCTGCAATTGAATAATAATTGTATCAATTACCTCAAATGCAACTCTTTTAAAATTCATCTTAATATTCTCAGAAATCGCGTCACCTAAAAATTCGTCACATTGGTCTACACGAGAAGCAATAGTTTCATCTTTACGTAAGTCAGATATATTTTTAATTGTTTGTTCTTCTTCTTTGAAACAAATTGCAGGATTTGACAGTATTTTTGATTGCAAAATTGAGTATAAATGATTTGAAAACACGAAAATGTTATAAAAAAGACATAACATAAGAACAAATTTAGGTTGTTTTAATATTTTGATTAAACCTATAGCCAAATTAGTACTTTGTGGATCGAATTTATCAGAATCTCCTATGAATTTTTGATAGAGTGTGATAGTTTCGAAAAATAGAGAATACTGACCGAGAATGGAAATTCCATCTTATGTCAGACCCACTTGGAATACTAAAACCTGATTTTCTTAATTCATCTGCTCGTAAAGGAGATCTTGCAAAAAAAGTTTTAAAACTACTTAAATTACAAATAAACAGTTTAACATTAGTAATTCGCTTGGAAGAATGTAAACGAACTAAATTTAGTTGGTGAGCATAACAGTGTATAAACAGTGCTTGTGGACAGATTTTTTTTATTATAGTTTGTACGCCACCCTTAGTTCCTGATATGATACTAGCCCTGTCATAAGTTTGGGATACAAGTTTTTTTTCGACTTGGCATAATTTAAACACTTCCAATATTTTATTACTAAGACCTACGGCCGTCTTATTACCAGATACATCATAAAATCCAAGAAATCTTTCTACTATCTCATTTTTACAGACATACCTCAAAATAACACTAAATTGCACACAACACGAATTGTCTGTAGTTTCGTCAGCTTGAACAGAAACAAATTCGGTATTTTTTAATTCTTCTAAAATTATTTCCTGAACTACACATGTGATAGATTCAACAAGATCATTCTGGATGTCACTCGATATCCCTCTAAAAACCGAACTGCTTTCTAAGTCATCCTTAATGGCAGGTTCCTCCATAGCTAGTAGCTGCAATATCTCCAAAAAATTTCCTAAAATATTTATATTCAATGCTAACATTTTAGCAATTAAGTTACAATAACCTACCTTTAATTCTTGACTCTCCAGTCTCATCATGGCCTCTAAATGCAAGTTCTTGCTTCGCCAAAAAACATACAACGTCAATTAATCGGCCTACTATCTGTCTATTTTTTTTCACTTTCTCATTGTGTTGGAGAGCATTAATTTTTCGCGCCTCAATAAGAGTGTGATCAATGCGGACTTTTCCCAACATGCAAAAAAATTCATTACATGAAATGTGTTTTTTTGAGGTAGCATGTTTGTTCGCTTTCTGAACAAAATTTTTTATTACATTGATCCCATCTTTTGCCCAAGCTTCTTCTCCGCCAAATAAAACACAGGGAAAGCAGTACAAAGCATTCAAATTGACACTTTCCGTCAACCAGCTGAACGACTCGTACCAGGTTTTTTGGAATTTCCGGATAGTTTTGCCGTCTTTTTGTGAAATATTAAGATCAGGTCGTTTTTGAGAATTTTTTAAATTAAGTTTTTCTTCTAATGATAAAGAAGAAAAGTTTCGTTCTTTAATGTATGTAATTGGATCTTCAATATCCATTATTTTAAAATTAAATAAGACAAATAAAAACAGTCATTCATAAAGAACCACTAAAATTAAAATATCCACTAAAAAAACGTTTTTTATACACCCAAAAATAAAAATACTACTAAATATTAAATTACTAGAGCACGCGCCCGCACCAAATGCCAAATGCAGATTCATCAAAACAAAACAAAACTGTATTGCGGCCGACCAGATCAAGTGTGTCCATAAACAATAACCCCTCAACAGCATAATAAAATAGCTGGTCGACTTCCATAGACAAAAGCTCGAATGTCTTTCCTGCGAGTAAATTTCGCAGACGTAATAGGCTGAATGCGATGCGGCCGGACCTCTGTCGCCTACTTGATGCGTATTTGGTTCGATTAGATGCTAAGACAAATATCAATGTGTCTTCCTGAGGCTCGGTGTCAGCCCTGCATTTTTATTTTAATCGGTGCGGCAGGCGGGGCGCGGCGCGCCTTCGATTTAATCATGTATAGATACGTTCTGTGTTAATTTTTTTTTAATTTAAATTCAACAATTACATGAAATAATTAGGTGATAAATTAATGATAAATAACAGGATAATTTTGGGTAGACAGTGTCTACCTTGTCTACTCGTACGCTTCGCCACAGAGCTATAGGTTGCAATTTAATATTAATACTGAAATAAACCGATACTGGTCTTTGTACATTTTTGTCAACGATGGCTGAAGGATAACGAATTTTATAGTAAAATATAGTTAAAGGGTAAACAATACATATTCACGGAATTACCATCTGTAAAAAATATGGGTTTTGTACAAACCGGGCAGAAATCTTTGAAAAATTCGGCGTGGATGAAAATCAACAAAGGTGTTAGTGGACTCGTTGGATAAACTCTAGACTCTAGAAAGGTATTTATTTTATTACTTCTTATAATTAAATAAATACTAGCACAAAACAAATTACAAAATACTACTTTTAAAATGGATAAAACGTTTTATAACTCATATTATGTTTTTAAACTTTACTACATAATTACAAACGCTTAAGCTACAAAACATTTAATAAAAGAACCTTTCATAAAAGTTTATTTTGTAATGATATTTTTATCCATAGTCTTTCTTATCCTCAACTTTGTATTAAAAGAGATACACGTAGAAAAATTCAATTATTTGAATGTTACGAATGGAATACCAGAAATTTCGTTTTGGAACCACCTTCATTTTCTATATATGTTTCAGATATATTGAAAACAAGAGGGACAGTATAAAAATATCAGGCATTTAGAGGACAAAAGTGCACAGGATTATTTATAGATTCGGCAAAAATCTTTGTTACACTTAGTCACGACATGCTTTTGCCAATGTTGGAATGAATTAAAAGGTTATCTCTTTTAAAGAATCCAAATGGTGGAAATAAATGCAAAAAGAGTGTTTCTGTTACTACTGTCACTATAATACTTTTTAACGCTAATAATAATATATTTATAATGAATATGTATATTTATGCTTATTAATAATAATTCATTCTACTTGCAGCAGTCGTACGAGATGGTCGTGTTTTCGTTCGTTGGCTCTTTTAGTATTGAATGTTTGTTTTGTTTTGATTTGACCACGTGTTTTAAAAAAAAACCTTTTTATTTAAAAGTTACAATGGTGTGTTTTCCGCTATACATACGCTTCCTGATAAATTCTAGTTCCTACTATGCTGTTTACGTTCTGCTAGTATAAACTTTTTCGGTGTAACTTAACGTGACCTTGTATAGCTACCATTGACTTTTTCGATATTTATTGAACTTTTAATATTGAACATTAATTGCTGTGCGTGCTTTCTAATTAAAAAACATTTTCCGCTAACTCTTTAGTTTCTGTGTAACTCTGTCTGTTGAACTATTTTTGAGTTTTTCCTGTATAAACATCTACCGTCCACTTGAGAATAATGGCTGAATTCAAGTGCGATTCCTGCCAAAAAATCGTCTCGGATAAGGAGAAATACAAACTTCGTTGCAGTGGGGCATGCCGCCGTAATTTCTGTATGGGCTGCACAGGTATGGACAAGGTAACTACAAAGGTCCTTCATCAGCAGAAATACAACAACATTAGATTTTTCTGCAGTGTTTCCGATTCACCAACATTAAAATATCTTCATGATAAAGTTTCGCAGCTACAAAACCATCAGATATCTCTAGAAAATGTCAATGCTCTGGGAACCTGTCTAAAGAAGAAGAAACGACCTTCTACCAGTGTTTTCAGAGGTACGACATTTTAAATTCTCACGACTACAAATGGAAGAATCTCTATGACAAAATTGATGACATTCATCGCCTCCATACTGTCTCTGAAAATGGACAACAATCTCTTTTCCATTCAATTAGAGATATGAAACAGGAAATTTTCAACCTGTCATCAATTCTTATGGACAACCATGGTTAGACGGTAAAGGTACAGGTCCATGATCCTTCCAATGATAGAGTTAAAAAGTAAAGTAGAGAATCTGAGAAAGATGTGAACAAATGAGAACAAATGGCTCGCACCATAGAACAATTAGCTAAAGAAAAATCGAATGTTAAAAGTTACCAACCTGTAACTAAAAGGACGATAGCCTGCCAGACTGATCATACAGAAAAACCAGACCCGGAGGTTCCGACGTCACCGAAGGACAACACAATGAACAAAGATGAATGGCATTACGTGGTTGTATCAAATATCCCACCTCCGTATACCGGAAATCAGCTTGCACACTTCATCAAAGAAAAACTGGGAACGACGGACTTTATCCGATGTTTCCCAATGCTAAAAACCAAGAACATTGCACATTCCGACTTCAAAATTGGTGTGCAGAACTTAAATCACTTAAAGCGGCTGAAGGATATTAGTATGTGGCCACCGAGCACTCTCATAAATTCATATTTGGAAACCTCTAAAACGCCAGTCCAAATAAATAGTACCACCTCGCCCAAATCTAAGCCTTCCCAGTCTAGGTCTAAGCCTCACTCTATAGACAGCCATAACCTGCCACATCGCTCAGTTCCATCAACATCTGCTACAATATCCAGAGAGGTTCAATCTTTGAAAATTAGTTCTGATAGGGAGGCTATTGCTGCCTCCAAATCCCGTGCAACAGAATTATTAGAGGTTGATTTTGTCATCGATAATAATTCAGTGGCGAATAAAGCAGCAAATATGGACCCGTTGACTCCACCAATAGTGCGACTATCAAGAGACTCAGATGCGACTGATGGTCGCTATTTATTGGCCAGACTGAGAGACCCTTCCATCTTAAAACCTCTTAGGTTATTCCTTGCCTATCTGCATGATCAACCGTCCAGTGTGTGTTTTGAAGGACATACCAACACCAGCATTCGATTGGCATTTGCATTAGAGGGACTTCCTGGTGACGTGGACTCTTTGCGGAGGCTCTACTTTCGGTACCATGATGCCTATGGTATTGGTCCAACTGAAGTTGAAGCAGATCTGTCAGCCTTCAGGTCCTTCTTCTCATCAGAAAAGCTGCTACGCCTTCAAAAAATCAGAGAGAGTCATAGGAATTATTATTCTGGTGGATCCCGGATAAAAATTTTTATCCTGCCAGGAATAAAATTTTTTAAATGTCTTAACGCGAACAGAGGATCAAGCACCCTGGATACTGGACAATTGCAAGCTTAGTATTTTCTCTCTAAATATTCAGTCCTTAAGACATAAAACTAATGATTTATTTCTTTTACTAGAAGAGCTTCATTTTCCAGAAATCGTTGCCATAACTGAACATTGGTTGCATGTTCGTGAGCCTGTGATGGTGGATAATTACACTACAGTTGTCAGATTTGATAGAACAAATCCAACTCATGAAGGTACTGTGATATTATCTACTAGCAACGACTTTTCAATGGTAACCAGGTTCGATAATTTAGTTTCTGAAAAAATATTTTAATTTTCTATTGTTTACAATAGTAATTTTGATCTTTACGTTGTTTGTATTTGCAGAACACCTGATGCTGACGTAAATGTTTTTTTCCAAAAATTACTAAGCTTGCTTGAGTCCCTGGCGTTAAAAAGCAAACTTATTTTATGTGGCGACCTAAACATTGATTTTTCTAGTGTGTGTGCTGCCCAAGAATCTCTCCAGTCCATTTTCGACTCTTTTGGCTTAATCGTGCACATTAAATCACCTACCAGAATAACTACAACCAGCTCTAGTACAATAGATTATGTCGTATCTTCCTTTGAGCCAGATTTCGTCGATTGTACTATCTTAAGCTCAGGTTTCTTAGACCATGAAGCAGTGTTAACAAAGTTTTCCATAACTAAATCTAAAAGTAAAAATGTTCCACGCAAATTAGGCCGTATTTTCTCGGATAAAAATTTTTTACATTTTAGGCACCTTTGTCAATCAACTGACTGGAATATTCTCTCTGACGACGTTGATTCAGAATTCTCTAGATTTGTAAAAACGCTATCTGGTCTTTCTCTCAAGTCCTTTCCTTTGAGACCTCTTAAAAAGAAGCAACATAACCCCTGGTCTACCCAAGGCTTGCGTACATCTGCTAAGAACATGCGCTTATTATCTCATCTTAAGAAATTTTCACACAGCGCTTTTTTTCATGAATACGTAAGACTTTACAAAAAGATTTATTAGAGAACTTTAAAAGCCGCCAAGGATATTTACTATAATAGGAGACTGGCTAAATCTAAAAATGTGGCTAAGGAAACATGGCCGATTGTTAATGCTTTGAGAAATAAGCCTTCTTTGTCGAATACTATCTCCACTTCATCTGAGAACCTTAATGATTATTTTGTAAATGTGGGAAATAATTTAATGAGTACCATAACTTCTTCCCATGATCCACTTTCCTATCTTCCCGTTGCAAATGAGAATTTCCATAGTTTTTTCTTTACGCCTGTAGTGTTACCAGAGCTTTGCAGTTGAATTAGGGAAATCAAAAATAAAGGCTCTTCTGGAATTGATGGACTTACTCTCAAAATGTTTTCAAATCTGCCCGAATGTACATTATGTCATCTTATTACTCTAATTAATCAGTCTTTTCAAAAAGGTGTTTTTCCTAACTGCCTTAAGATGGCGATAATAATTTCACTACATAAAGGAGGAGACAAAGATCAGTCAAGTCTTCCAACTATCGCCCTATCGCTCTTCTTCCCACACTTTCAAAAATTATTGAAAGATTGATGAAAAAAAGACTTCTATCATTTTTGCTAAAATATAAAATACTTACTTCCCATCAATTTGGATTTTTAAATAACAAATGCACAAATGATGCTATGTTTTCTCTTTTTAATAATGTATACTCTAGCTTAAACAACCAACAACCTACAGCGACAATTTTCTGTGATTTTTCTAAAGCCTTTGATTGTGTTAATCATGACATCTTATTAAAAAAGTTGCAATATTACGGGTTCAGAGGAGCGCCTTTTGAATGGTTTAAGTCATATCTCAGTAACAGATGTTAAGCTGTGAGAATTGATTTGACTATGTCTTCTTGCAAGCCAATACAAAGTGGTGTGCCTCAAGGTTCCGTACTTGGCCCTATTTTATTTCTTATCTTCATCAATGACATTGCTAATCTAAATATTAACGGTAAAGTCTATTTGCTGATGATACTAGTTTTACCTGGAGTAATCCGGATATTTCTACACTTCATAGAACCGTATCAAGTGATTTAACTACTATCAAATCATGGTGCGACTCTAATCTCCTTTGTCTCAACATTTCCAAAAATAAAATGTTATCCTATAAAAATACCTTGCAATCTTTTGTATACTTGGTAACGCAACAATTGACGAAGTTGATTCTGTAAAGTTTTTAGGGCTAACTGTTGACAACTCGTTAAAATGGGACACACATATTGACTTTTTATCAAGAAAATTAAGTTCCGCTTGTTTTGCGTTAAGATCAATTTCTAAGGAGCTTAGCCTGTCTACTTCTAGAACAGTTTATTTTGCCCTTTTTGAATCGCACCTTCGATACGCCCTTCCATTCTGGGGTACATGTAATGCAACTCAATTTGACCGTATTTTTAGACTACAAAAGAGAGCTTTACGTTATACACTGAGATTTAAATACAGAAGTCATTGCCAGCTTTTCTTCAAAAAATTTCAAATATTAACTCTTCTATCTTTATTCATATTTGAGTGCGTTTGTCTAATACGCAAACACGGTTCAGTATCTGATAGGCCTTCCCATAGTTATCCACTTAGAAACATGGAACATGATCTATACCTGCCTACCCCACATTCAGAGTTGTTCAAAAGTTCCATATTATATAATGCAAAAAAAATGTACAATCATCTGCCATTGGAAATTAAATGCATCACATCTTTTTTTGCATTTCGTAAAGCATTAAAAGCATTCTTACTGGAGAGAGCTTTTTACACAGTTATGATTTTTTTTTTGACTTTGTATACATTAAATTGTATATTTTATAATAATATTTTTGATTACTTACAATAATTTTTAAATTGTATTAATCTGTATATATTGTAGATATTCTATTTTAATCTATTTATTTATTTATTTATTTTTTAATTTTGTTTTGTTTTTCTTTTCTTTAATTGTGTTTTGTTTGTATTGTTGTGTCTTTTTTGTTTTACAGCTTTGTCTACAAATTGTAACAATTTCTTGACAATAAAGCATTGATTGATTGATTGTTACGACCGGAAACTTAAACCTAAACGTTTTTACTAGAGGTATATTAAAATTATGCGATATATGAAATTTGTTTACGTATGTAATTTTTTGATTGGTTAATAAAATGTTTTTAAATTTGAGTTTAATTTTGAAATATGAGTCAAAACGTTAATATAAATTTCAATCCTTCAAGAGCGTGTCCGCTTAATTATTTTGCTTAGCCCGATAGGAGAATAAACAGATAAAGTTACCGAAATAAAATGTAATTCTTACATAAACATAAAGAAAATAATAGCTGTATTCACCTAATTTATATATGCATAATTTCATCTTAAAATATTCTGAAACCATAAACAATTTTTGCCGATAAACCTCCGGCCAAATTTGGGGATTGTCATGAAGTGGCAGTATGGCGCCGCAGTCAGAGTTAATCCTTGGCTCATTAACTCAGACCTGTCGTGCTCTTTGCCCTTAATCCGACCTAACAGCCTTGTCGCATTGCCCTTATATGAACCTTGTTTGAGTATTTTACCAGGTACAGATTTGAAATGTTAATGATATTTAAGTTATTCAGAGTATATCGATTATTACTTTTATATTAGATGAATAGAGCTTGGACGAGTTGCTAAAACTACGCAAAGGATTTATTAATTAAAAAAGTCTAGACCAAACCATTTTAAATTATAAATAGGTATTTTCACCTAAAAAAATATGTATAATGACATGGATAATAAACTTGCAGACCCTAATCCTGCTAAATGAACACAGCGACCTTGTTAAGTTCTCCCCTCTGTTTTAACAATCTGGGATTGAATACCGTATTAATATTTAGAGGCTATTAATATCTCTCTATGCCTCAAATAAGGTCAATTTTAGTTGCTCATTTTGAATTCTTTAATATTTTAGAGGGACTAATATAAAAGTTGAAATGATAATTTGGTGGGGAACGAGCTACATTATAACTGTGTTAGGACGAGACTGAGGTAACTGACAGTAAAGAATTTAAGGACATATTGATTTTCAACAAATACTGACAACTTTTTTTGATTTATATTATGACAGGATTTTTATTAAAAATATTCGAAGTTTGTTAAAATAGATTAAAATCCATTGATTAAATTATTGTTGAGAAAAGAATAAATAGAAAAAATTAATAAACCATGAAGAGAGACACATAACAAGCGGCATTCAGATTTATTTATGATTTTAACAACTGACTTTTTATAAAAAATGAGGATAGAAAAAAAAGCGAAGGTATCTTCACATTTGAAAAAAAAACCTTGATGAATAAAATGACAAGAAAATTACCTAGAAATCCTTTTTAATTTGTAATGCGACCGTAAGGAGGCGTAACCGCCATGAAGAAATATAATTTCCACTTTATCTCGGTTAGTAATACTATGAGCTAAAGCTTTAAAAACACCAGTTGATAACCTGGAGAATAACTTTCTTGGATTTATGATATTTTCTTAGGAATATGCAGAAAACCATTTTTTTTGTTTAAAACAAAAAGACTAGTCTTATAGGCATTTATAACAACATTGAAGTAAAAAAAAATTGCTGAGTGTTGCATAGATTACCTATACAGGGTGATTTTCAACCTATGCGCATAAACTTGGGAAATGGTAGATGAAGATCAATAATGAGTAATAATAAGAAAAAAATTTAGTAAAATATTTTTGGTTTTCGAAATAAAGTGAAACAAATGTCAACAGAACCTGTATCAGACGAACTTATTTTGTTTATTAATAACTGATAGTAAACAAGTCATAATGTTTGGAATCTTTAGCAGTACTTAGTTTGTTGGTGGCTGTGATCGTTTTCGATCGTTATTTTCACACGAACAAAATAAAAGCGTTAATTGTAATGGCGCACATTTTTACAAACAAAGAACTTGTCGACATGGTTTTGGCACAGATGTAAATAGCTCTAATGGATAAACGCACGGAGCTATTTACATCTGTGGTTTTGGTTTACGGAGAAACGCATCAGAATGCAGTGGCAGCAGCTGATCTGTATGCCCAAAGATTTCCCCGAAGATATCACCCGAGACGTGGGGCTTTCTTACGTGTTATTCAGCGGGGTAGAGAAACTGGCAATTTGCGGCCGCGGCCTGGACAAGATGGAGGAGCTATTAGACCTAGACACATTCTAAATCTGGAGGAGGATATTTTAGAAGTTATCAAAGAACAACCTGGAATTAGCACTAGGACAATTGCAGCGTGATTTGGAATATCGCAATCTACAAGTTGGCAAATTTTAAGACACGAGTTGCTGTACCCGTTTCATATGCAGAGGGTACCAGCCCTACTTTCAAGAGATTTTCAGCTTCGAGTATACTTTTGTGAGTGGTTGTTACGTCACCAACAGTTAAGCCCAAACTTTACCAGGAACATTTTAGTTACGGATGAGGCTAATTTTACGTGCAATGGAATTTTCAACTTTCATAACACTCATTACTGGGCTTTGAAAAATCCGCATATTACACGGAGAACATACTTTTAACAACGTTTTTCTGTAAATGTATGGGCTGGAATTCTGAACGGGATGCTCATCGGACCTTTTATTCTGGAAAATCGTTTGACTGGTGCTCGGTATTTAGAATTTTTGCGCAACAATTTACCAGTGCTCCTTGAAAATGTGAATCGTAACGTTAGGCAGAACATGTGGTTTCTTCATGATGGTGCTCCACCACATTTTTCACGACCAGTGCGACAACATTTAGATCGTGTTTTTCCCGGACGATGGATAGGCCGTGATGGTCCAGTTGGGTGGCCCCCTCGCTCGCCTGACCTTAATCCATTAGACTTTTATTTGTGGGGTCATATGAAAACAATGGTGTATGTGAACGAAGTTGATACTGAGCAAGAGCTACGACATCGCATAAAGGCTGCCAGTGACGCAATTCGCCTACAGCCTGGTTTGGCGCGTGCATGTACGTCTTCATGGATTCGACGAGCTCAAGTCTTTATCGAAAATAATGGAAACAAGTTGTTTTAAATTAGTTTAAATTAAACACGTTAAAAAATACACGTTTTTTATTTTTATTATTACTCATTATTACTCATCAGCCATCATTTCCCAAGTTTATGCGCATAGGTTGAAAATCACCCTGTATAACAGTTATTCATAAAATGAGATAAAAAAATAGAACAGATGAAGTTAAAAGGTTTAATATAATTTGAGCACGGTAGATTCATTGTTTAATTTTGATGGAATAAATACATGAAATAATATTAACTAGATAAGATAACTGCAGTTAAAAAAAATTACACTTAAGTTTTGTTTGGGAGAAGAAACCACTACATCCTGAGTAATAACTAAAAATTATCGCATCTAAGGCATACATTATTTAGGTGATCACCACTAGATGAAGAAGTTCAAGGAGAGCCGTTTAACCCTTTCAATACTACGGGGTCATATAGATCCCAAGAATAATTTAAAAAATACTGCAACGAAAAACGCGGCTTTAAAATTTATTGGGATGGGATAACTCAGTAGTATACAGTATTCGCTTGGGTATAACCTATAAAAAATCGTTATTTTCTGTTTCAGTCTACATGAAACACTGGCTGATTGTAGTTCGTGCACGTGTCCTCTGTATGCTTACGTTATTTTTATTTGTTTTTATTTATTATTTTATTTTTTTATTATTTTTATTTATGCTCAAGAGATTAGTATAATAAAACAAGGTAAGTCAGTGTAATTTGTTGCAAAATTTTTTACATATGCATCAAATATATGCCTTTTGGGACTTATATATCCCAGCAGTGTTTTCTAGAACAATAATAATTAATGCGTTTCAGGATGAACCGCCCTCTTAAGGAAAAATAATTGTACGATACAGCCGAAAACTTATCTGATCTGGAGGAATCACGCGATCCTTTTCAGGACAGTAATGACAGTGCCGACTTAGACTATCAGTGCTCTGATACCGACTCCGACTCCTCATTAGAAGAATCTGAAGTTGAAGAGGACCTTCATAGTCAAATTGAAGCTGAAGATAATAGTTATTTAAATGACGACGCACAGCAGCCGCAAATTTTAAATCCAAGTTTCGACTGAATTAGAATTGTTAACAACTTCGGCTCAAAGTGTGTTATGCCCTAGCAGGAAGAACCAGCGCTAAATAATCAAAGATTCTTTCGTGATTGACTGCTTCTATACAATGTTTTCCAAAAGCCTTATAATGCAAAGGTAAGTCACTATACAAATCCACGTTTGAAATTATTAGCAGAACTAAAAAAGTAGAAGATTCTAGAAACTTCTCCAGATGAAATCAAAATTGTTTTAGGATGCGCCCTTATAATGTCCTATAATCATTTGCCGGCAATACACGTGTGCTGCTCTAAATGCAAGTCTTTAGGTTATGCCACCATAAAAGAAGCAATATCTAGAGATCGGTTTTTACTACTTATATCTAAGTTATGTTTCAATGAACTCAATAAACCAAATGATGCATCAAAAGTATATGAAAGCTGCCATAAGCGGACACTTACGGTCCGTTTAAAAGAGAGTATGTGAGTATAGAGTATAAATAACGGGGTATATAATCATGAGGAAATGAGGTAATACATAATCATGAGGAAAATGAAACAGAAACTCGTCACATTTTTAAAGTATTTATTTATGCTATATATCTATATGTATGTATACGCATACAAAAACATAAATGCTTCAATACATGGTGCGAGAATTTAAAAAAAAAACATTATTCTTTAGCTTTTTGAAAAAAGTTTATAATGTTTGTCTGAGGAAATTTCGCCATCTTTTGCTGAAGGAGACAATTTTCGTAATAACTTTCTAAATATCTTACATGTTGAAATGCAGTGAAATCATCTAGCAAATTTTTTCAATATAGAAATATGATTTAGAGCTTCTCCATATGAATTTATAGTTTTGGAACCTCTTAGTGAGTCCACCAGTTCCACTTCTTCTTCTGAGTCGTTTGGACTACCATATTCAAGTTAGCCTGGACTTTCTACATCCAAATTCGAAAAGTTGTCAATGGCATTTTCTTCTGTTGTTATGTTATTGTCTAAGGCCAGGAAATCATCTACTTTCTGGGGGTCTGCTACTCCTAAATGTTTGGCATGTCGCAGTAACTGAGCAAGTGTCGCTAAGGGCAGATCGTCTTCAGCATCGTAATAATTTTGCTCAGCAAATTCTGACCTACATCCACTTTTTTATGAATCCAGCTTTGCCAAAATAGTTCTTAATTGTAGAGGAATTTACTTTATCCCATGCTGTTTTTATAAAATACAAAGCTTCTAACACATTAATAGACTTTGTAAGCTCAGATAAGCTTTGGACATCGTCAATTTTTGTTAAAATATGTTTTAAAATCAAATGCCGATAATAAAATTTAAAGTTTTGTATAATACCTTGATCCAAGGGCTGACAAACTGAAGTTGTGTTTGGCGGTAAAAATATAATTTTCACATTTTTCATTTTCAGATAACGAGGATGAGAGCATGCATTGTCTAAAAATAAAAGAACTTGCCTTTTTTGGTTTCCCATTTTCCGATCGAATTCCAGTAACCAATCAGACATGATTTCTCGGGTCATCCATGCCTTTTTGTTGGATTTCCAAATCGCTGGTAGATTCTTAATTACAACGTTTTTTAAAGCACGGGGACGAGCCGCTTTCCTGATTACAATCAAATCGCATTTTTCACCTGCCATAATTGCACAGAATAAAATGGTTGGTCTATCTTTAGACAACTTTCCACCTTCATGTTTCTCCTTTAAGGGACAGAGTTTTGTCGGGTAATGCGCAAAAAAAAGTCTACTTTCATCTGCGTTGTACACGTCTTCTGGTTTGTAGCCAAGCAACGACGGAATGGACGGAAGTTTCTCCAAAAATTGTGACACATCAACTTGATTTACTGCAGCAACTTGCCAGATATGCATTTGAAGCTCACACTATATCTCTTGCGCCTCTTTTGCAGCCACCCGTCGGACGCACTGAAATTATTATAGCACAAAGTAATGGCGATTTCTTTAGCTTTCATTTTCACTAACGGCCTTGAGGTTGGAATGTTCTGTCTTCTAGCTTTCACAAACCACTCAAAACATGTTTTGTCTACAGCAAAACCTTCCTTTTTTAAAAAATCCTTCTTTTGATTTATATTAGTTCCTGATTGCCATTTACTCCTGATATCTTCCTTATTTTTGGTGCCATTTTACAGTTACAATTATAAAATATCTCAATCAACTACGAATTTGCATAAACTGAAGATAAACCACAAGATTACATACTGGCTAGCCAATGAAATGCGTAAATGGGAAATCACCTAATATAAATCGGGGAATTACCGAATTTTATGTATGTAGATATGTGCATTGCAATAAGCGGAACTAAAAATCGCCCGGGTATTAGAGTTTCGCGTCCGCTTATGAAAGATTTTTTGATCACATACAGAAAAATCTAGTGTCCGCGTTCGTTTATAAGAGCGTCTGCTTATCGGAATGCATTTAAAATGATACGCTGAAATTCGGTTCCAGGAACTTTGTCCGGTTAAAAGAGATATCCGCTTATAGGAGCTGTCCGCAAGGATAGCTTTCACTGTACAGAGAAGAAGTTCTTTTCTGTTTGAAGAAAAATTTTCTAGCCGGGAAAAATGACAGTACCTTTTAGTCGATAGTTCAATAAAAAAAAATCAAAAATCAAAATGGTTTATTTGTCAAAACTTACAGTTTTATAGGTCAATAAAAATTACAAGGAAAAAAAATTACATTGACGAATAGGACTATTCTCTCGATTATAAAACCGTTTTCGCTAGTAAGCACAAGCAAAGAAGAAATGAAAAAGCCCTCTACAATTTACAGAAACAATTTTACAAAAATAAAAATAACGTTTTTATATAGGAATGCAAAGTAAGGTATACAATTAATTAACCTAAGATTTTAAGACAGGCAGCGGCAGGGGGACAACGGACGAGCGCAAGGAGAGAGGACAGACGAGGCGAAAAAGATTCCAAAAAATAACCCCAAGATGCGTGCATCGGCCTAGGCTATCAAAAAATATACATATGTATGTTATGGTAAAAGAAAGAATAAAACTAAAAACGGAATTTTAAAGTATAGTCTCCGAACATTCCACTGAAAATTAGCATATTATATACACATGTATATCTTATGTGTTACTATTTCTTGTATTATGTTATTATACGCATTATCACATTTTATATATCACCCTACTTGAATTAATTGCCAATTCTTTGTTCCATAAGTAGTTTAGATTTTATTTGACCAAAGAAGGCTCCCAAGGGCATTTGCTTTATGTCATTGTTTAAGCCATTCCACATTTGAACAGCTACATACTTAAAAGAACGTTGAAATGCTGCGCTTCTATGCAATGGTACGATAAAAACGTTGTTATTTCGTGTGCCATGCGCATGTTTGAATTCTTGAAACTGACTTCTACAAAATTATACATATGTAGTCTTCTTCTATTGTTCATATCGAATAGATTTATATTATTAATGTGAATTGGAAAATAAACTTGGGAATCATCGGCATATTGTTGCAAAGTGGCGTGTTTTGTTACTTTGCACATATCAGCCACGTAAATACAGAAAAGTAACGGCGATACTATAGAGCCTTAAGGAACTCCCTGGTTAAAAGGTGTCAATTCTGAGTAATGCTTTTCAGACTGCCGAACCACCATAACACAACTGTCTCTATTACGCAAATAATCCTTAAAAAAAATTATACCGCTCTCTGAAATACCAATATATTTTAATTTCGCCAGTAACATCGTTAATGGTGTCAAAAGCCCTACTAAAGTCCAATAAGGCCATTCATGTTGGCTGACCATTCTCCTCATTTACCCTAATATCATTTAAGATGCCCTCCAAACTAAGTTTTTCCGTGACGTGCGTAGACGTGCTAAAGTTTTTCCTGAAACCGGATTGACAATCGGGGATAATTTATGAATATCAATAAAATTTGAAATTTGATTAAAAATATGTTTTTCCAGAATTTTAGATGTTGCTGGTAGAATACTAATTGGTTGGAAATCTTTATGCTCTTTTGGATTTGAATTTTTTGGGATGGGTTTATTAATTGCCCTTTTCCACACATTTGGAGACTTTTGTTGAAGAATACATTCGTTAATAAAGTGCATTAAAGGACTTAAGCAAAAAGGCAAACACAATTTTATATCTTTTATAGAAATACTAATATTTATGGTATTATTTTGATAAAATTCAATACATTCTTTACTTGTAGTATGAGGGAGGGTGGAAACAGTATTAAAAAAATTCCCAATATCTGTTGGATTTGATATGTTAGTAGGTAGATCGTTTTGATATTTTTTTTCTTTAGTTAAGAATAGTTTATCTGCTATTCTCCGAAATTCTTGTCCTTTTTTGTTTGATAATTGATTAAAAAATGTTATTTTTTCTCGTATTATAGCGTGTTTTGTGTAGTTTCTTAGCTGTTTATAATATTCAAAATGAGGCTCAGATTTACTTTTCAGATATTTTTTATGAGCACGATCACGTAATTTGATAAGAGTGTTTATATTTTCGGTTATCCATGGACAGTATATTTTTTCTTTAATAATTTTATTTTTAGTCGGAGTATGTGTATTTAAAAGCTGTAAAATATGATCATTAAAAAAGTGCACTTTGCCATTAGTATCTATAAGGCGACCATCTATTAAGGCGACCCAATTTATAAGCAAACCATCGTTTAAAAAATTTTCCATATTTATGTTGTTATAAACTCTGAAAGTCATGGATTTTTTTTAACCTTTATGTTATCATATTGAAATATTGAATAAATCATATTATGATCCGTGATTATTACTGCTATGACAAGCGATTCTGAGTTTAATGACACCAAATCATTACTGCAAATTGATAGCTGAATCTATGACTAAATTCAACGGGAGATCTTCTCTAAAACAATACCTCCTCTTGAAACCGGTAAAAAGAGGGATAAAGTTATGGACGACGTGCGACTCCAATAAAGGCTACGAGTATGATACAAACATATATAGCTGAAAAGAAACAGAACCAACAGAAGGCACACTTAGTCAGCAAGTTGTACTAAAATTAGCTAAAACACTAAAAACTTCTAATGTAGTGTTATATTTCGACCGCTTCTTTAAATCCTTTACTGCTAAATATAATAAAATATCATTGTGTGGGAACATTAAAAAAATACACCAAAATTTAATGGTCGGTTAGAAAGAGATGAATGCGAAATGCTTGTATGCAAAAAGGGTATATTAGCTAGTAGATGGAAAGACACCAAAGATATTCTAGTCATAAGCAGTTGTCATGATACCACGAGCAGATTGATAAAACGAAAAATGAAAGATGGCAGTCTAAAAGAAATTAGTAGTCTAGACTTTATAACCAATACCTGGGCAGCGTTGATCACGCTGACCAAATGATTACTATCTATAACTTAGACAGAAGAAGTAACAAATGGTGGAAAAAGGTTTTTTTTCGACTGCTAATGACGGCAGTATTCAACAGCTTTATCATTTACACTGCATGTTCAAATAAAAAAATTACATTCATTGATGAACTCGATAACAAAGAGTTGGCAGAGTCGCTAATTACTGGAGGTAGATCAGAATCATTACATTCTGCTTATATTGTGTTCGCTGTAAAAATTTTAAAATCAAAAAAAGAACGCAAATTATTTATCGCCAGTCCTAAGTAGCACTTTATATTGAATGTTTCACGCTCTATCATACATAAAATGATTTTCAGTTCATAATAATTAAAAAAAAATTCATACCATACTATCATTTATTACTGCTGGGACATATTTGTCCCATTATTTATTACTTTTGGGATAAATACGTCCCAGGATTTTTTTTCAAAAACTACTATGTGAAAAAATTTCAAATTTGGGATTTATATTTTCTAACTCCATATGACCAGATCTATATGCTTAAAATGATATAATGATAAAGATATAATAAAATCTAAAAGTCGTATTGAAAGGGTTAAGTTTAGAATATACTTTGACGTATCTAAAAATTGATTAATTTAGGTATAATATATTATAATAGAAGAATAACCGAAATGAATAGTACCAATATTAAAAACAAGACGAGATGTATTTGCTGATGTTACATTTTATCCTTCAACTATATTAAACCAGTATTCTGTAAAATCTTATGGCCCTTATTTTAAATGGGCACACACGATACTACACGTAGGACGACAAGTCGTACGATAAGTTGTACTACGAAATTGAACAATAGGTTGATGTTATTTTCGGCCACATACGGACTAGTTTAAATACAAGTTAATATATTTCAATAAATTCCGCCCAAAATCTTTCATTATACATATTTATCTAATAATTTAACTAGGCAATGCGTAAAACGTGCCCAAACAATTTTTGTTGATTGTTGGAAGCGAGCACACAAATGGTCAGATTTGTCGCATGTACTACCGCGTTGTACGACAGATTTTTAGCCAAGCTATACTTCCATACGACACGATCTAGTCGAACTGCATGTCGAACTACAACCCCACTAATGATCCAACGGTCGTTCCAACGGACTAATCGACTTGAATTGTACAACATGTTGTACGATAAATCGTACCGTGTGTGGTCGGTTTTAAGAATAGCTAAGGTACTTTACAGGGACTCTGGCAAATTTCTTTACAAAATAACTTAACATATCACATTTTTCATCTAGCCACTTAAGCAGTATTGCAAGAAACCTCATCATTTAAAGGAAAAATAAAAGTATAAATACATTGCACGTCACGACCCCTAAAATTCTTCACATTCAACTATTTTCCCTAAACGACCACTTAGTTACACCTTTTTCTACTTCTAGCCAAGGAACACTTAATAGCGTTTTCTGTAACAAGCGAAAATTCCCCTGGATGGTAAACTAAATTTAAAACGGGACGGCGGCGTTCGATTCTTACAGGATGCTGCGTCTTCAAAGAAAAAACTTTTCCGACATAACTAAGCACTTAAGATGCTTGTTAGCGCATCATAAGTTAACGTAGAATTTTAAGGCTTGACTTTTTAATTCGGCTTTTTTATTATTGAAACTCTAAAATTTCTATTTTTATTAAAAGATAACCTTCTACATAGTCGAAGCGTTTATTATTGTACTAACTGGGTAAGGTGAGAGATATTTACCATCTATAGCGACTTTCTCCTCTTAAATTATTATACGTTAATTTCTATATTTTATCTTTCTAACCAAACATATGAAGTAGTAGAAGTTGTGTCTTTATTAACCATTATAGCCCATACGCACATAGAGCGCGCTGAACCGAAGCGACGCGGAGCTTCTAGCTGAGTTTCTTTAAAAAAAGGAAAAAGACGAAATTAAATTTCATCAGTATTTCCGAATGATGCATGGACAATTCATGAAACTATTAGGTTACCTAAAACCAGAAATAGAAAGACAAAATACGTCATTTCGTCAAGCTATAGGTCCAGAATAAAGGTTAGCTGTATGTTTAAGGTAAATTACATTAAAAATAGGTAATTTAAGTGGTTTAATAGAAAAAAAAGTAAAATTTTATTTTAACAGATAATTAAGGCAAGTTAAAGGCAACCTTCTAAAATAACTTGTTTATTCTCATACAAAAAATATTACAAAAAAAGTACACCTCTAATATGCAAAAAAACTCAAAAAACACATTTTCTAAATTATAATAAAAAAATAAAATTAAAAGTTTCAGGCAACTAGTGTGAATCATCTAAATTATGTAAATTGGTAAGATCCTCGAAAAATTGTGGGGCCTGTGTCTGTTGACATGATGATGATGGTTGAGTGTAGGAATAGTATTGATGGTTTATGTCTGGTGATGTTTGAGGTATTGCCAACAGCACAGAATCTGAAAGTTATTTGAATGCTGACGAGATGTTCGTGATAAAGATGAGAGTGGATATGGTGAATATTCATCTCTATTTGCTTGTACATGTTGTCTTTCAGATAAAGCTGCTAATTCAGCTTCATTGACAGCTTTAAAAACTTTCGATTTTACCTCTATTTGGAGATCAGCCGGCAAATTTTCAGTTGCCTCCGACATATGTCTTTAGTTGATTGGTAGTTTTGCAGCACATCTGCTACATTATTTAAGGGCATCTGACGGCATTTCTGTATTTTTTTCTTAGGGGCTGATGAGGTCGATGGAGTGGGCGGTGGTAAACTAGTATTGGAGTAAGAATCCTCTTCACTTGAATTACCAGTTTCTTCCTCTGTTGTTTGTATGTTTAAAGTCTTTCAGTGATGTGTGGAAGAAGGAAAGCCATCTGTTGTTCAAGCTTCCAGGGCCTAATTTTTTTTGCTGCATCCCCACTCTTTGTTTTACGAGCTTTAATGGCTTTGCGAAGTTGTCTCTTAGTTTTTTCCATTTATCTTTACATTTTGAAGCTGAAATACAGAAATTTTCTTTTCAGATTCTTGGCTACAGGAGATTCATTCAGATCAATTGCGTTTTCGTATCGCTTAGGAGAAAGCACTGTTAGGGATATTGTATATTCAACTTGTGACATAATTTGGACTAAAATACGCAATATTGTCATGCCAAACCCAACAAAGGAAACATGGAAAACGGTTGAAAAAGACTTTTACGAACTATGGAATTTCCCCAATTGCATCGGTGCCATCGATGGCAAACATGTTATTATTGAAGCACCTGCCAATAGTGGTTCGCTATATTTTAACTACAAAAAGACGTTTAGTGTCGTTCTACTGGCATTAGTAGATGCCAATTATCATTTTATATGTGTAGATGTAGGTGCCTTTGGAAAGAACAGTGATGGAGGAATATTTGCTTCTTCTAATATGGGAAAAGCACTGTTGCAGAACTCTTTTAATATACCTCCTGATAAAAGTCTTCCAGGAGCCAATATTATTGTGCCTCACGTAATTGTAGGCAATGAAGCATTCCCTCTAAACAAGCATTTATTGCGACCGTTTCCTGGTTCACAAATTAAAGACAATATATCAAAAAAAACTTTTAATTATCGCTTGAGCCGAGCCAGAAGGTTATCTGAAAATGTTTTTGGAATTTTGACACAAGTATTTAGAATTTATCAAAGGAGATTAAAAATGAGCCCCGAACATGTGGACAAAGTTATTTTAGCGACCTGTTGTTTACATAATTTTTTAAGGCCTTCTTTAATTTCATTGGAATCAGTTGACAATAACCTTAACAATGATAATCTTCAAAATTTACGACGAGTGGGAGGAAATGCAACGATGGAGGCCATATCTGTTAGAGATGTATTTGCAAATTATTTTTCTTTCCCCGAGGGTACAGTTCCTTGGCAAAATGCAATGATAAACAGAAGAATAATGGATTAAGAACATACTGACAATAAAATGTGTATTTAGTTATAGTATAAGATCCGAAACTAAGATCGATCTTAATCAATATGTAGGATAGCCTTGACCTGATATCATTTGCCAACCCATCCTCGATTTATTTTTTCATAAAAAAACCTTTCATTATTTTTTCTAATGATGGGTTAAGACCGATCTTAGACTATATAGAGTGAATTTAAGCTTATGCTTTTTTTATCGTTCAAATATTATATTATTCAGTCTTAATCGGACGCCACTGGTAGAAAATAAAAAAAAAATTATATCAAAATATTTATTTAATATTTAAAAGGATTGCATTTCACAGAAATATCTGCAGTTGTAGGAAAATTAGAATAAAAAAGAAAGAAAAAATCTTACAACTTATAATCTTAAAAAACACCCTGTAGAAATAAACATAAATTGTTACTAGGTCGAAGTCCAGTAGTTGATACTATATACAATGAGTTTATGTAATAACTTATTGTGTGCTTTTACCTGGCCAATTCATTTGTTCTCCTATCTGCTTCCAAATATTGTCTTTTATTTCAGTGTTAGAATAGTTTTTGTTTGACATATCAAACAACAATTCATATTTTGAAACTAAACCCACGAGCTTTTCTTCTTCATCCGACATTTTGCGCTCGTGTTTCAAAAGACAATACTAAACTAATCTTGAAACGTTTAGTGCCGTTTCACATGGAGCGTATTGGTACGCGCGCGTATTAAGGTCACGCGTTTGACTACGCGTCGTTTTTAATTTCACATGGGGCGTACCGACTAGCGCTGACGGCAGTACAAAAATGAACATGCAAGAGGAAACATCTAGCGTTGTTGCCATTGCTGCATATTACCTTTTAAAAAAGCGTAAACAAAAGAAAAAGATATGGGTACACCCCATTGTTGAAAAGCGATTACTTAAAGGTGCATTCTTTACAATGTATTCGGAATTACGTGAACATCCAAAAAAGTTCTTTAATTATTTTCGTATGTCAATAACAACGTTTGATGAATTACATAGTAAAATAGAAAATAATTTGAAGCATCCAAATGTGGTTCGACAGTCAATTTCAACAAGGGAAAGGCTATGTGTGACTCTAAGGCAAGTAAAAATTTACTATACATTTATTTTTCTATATTTATTAGTATCATGTCATTCGCAAAAGTTTGATAAATAGTGTGATAAAGTGGTGTCGATTAAAATAAGAAAAGCATATGGGTTTTGCGTATTTACACAAATATATTTGTACTTATTGTATTATTACAAATAGTTTTTAACAAAATTTTAATAGGAAATAGAAAATCAGAGATGCAGACTACAACTGTCTATATTCAATCAAGTCATTAAATTGATTCTCATTATCACCAAGAAGAGTATTTTGATAGAGAGGCGCAGGAGAACGTGGAATCGATGTATAACTTCCAGATGAGGGTGAAACCGCGGGCGTTGATATTGTTGTTGTGGATCTGGATCCGGAAGCCTGTTGCCAATTGCCGTAGTTGTTATAAGGTTGTTGATAATTATATGTATATTCCCATTGTGGTATCGTTGTGGTATCGTTGGCAAAGGTTTTGTAATTTTTTTAATTAGATTTAGAACTCCTATTCGAAACTCTAGTTTTTGGTTGTCGTTAAATTTTTTTAGTGACGGTAACAAAGACTCTAGAAACGACTTATCTTCATCAAATTGTTGATTTTGACTCCTCTCCAAAAATCGCATTAGGCCGTCTTCAAGCTTATCTGATTTTTTTTTCGCTTCGTTGTTTCAGCGCGTTCCACTTGCTCAACTCTGTCAGTTTCTTCTAGATCTGCATCAACCTCATCGTTCTCAACTTCATTTGGCTCCTCATCTTCAGAATTTTCCAAATTTGTCTGAGTGCTAAAACAATACACGAATTAAAGTTCACAACAAAATAACAATGAGAAAATATCTTACTTATTTAGATCTAAACTTCTCTCGTAATAGATATATTTACTCAGCTTCTTGGCCACTGAACCACTCTTTAAAGTCTTGCCTTTATTGCGGCATCGTATAAATGCATCTCTGGATGTTTTCCATCGTTTTTGCAGCTTTTTCACTTAAAGGAAAAAGGAGATATTTTATAATAAAATATTTATTTCAGGTACTTAGCAAGTGGGAATACTTTCACGGATTTACACTATTCATATAGACTGGGTATATCAACCATAAGTACAATTGTTAATGAAGTTTGTACTGTTATCTGGAAACAACTGAAAAACGAGTTTATGGGAATGCCATCTGAAGAAAAATGGGAGGAGATGTCTATGGAGTTTGAAATACGTGCCAATTTTCCCAATTGCATCGGAGCCGTTGATGGGAAGCATGTAAGAATAATCAAGCCAATAAAAAGTGGGTCGCTGTGTTTCAATTACAAACACTTTTTCTTCATTCTTTTGTTGGCAATTTGTGATGCAAACTATTGTTTTACTTTTATTGATGTTGGGGCATATGGCAAG
Source organism: Anthonomus grandis grandis (assembly GCF_022605725.1). NCBI lineage: Eukaryota > Metazoa > Arthropoda > Insecta > Coleoptera > Curculionidae > Anthonomus > Anthonomus grandis. Next base: position 9,816,559 of record NC_065546.1, read on the forward strand.
TTTTCGGATTCGACAGTATTCAAAAGTGGATCTTTCATAAAAAAACTTAACGATAATTCTTTAAATATTCCTAGTGGAAAATCATTACCTGGTTCTGACGACACTAAATTGCCATACATTATAGTAGGTGATGAAGCCTTTCCAGTAACAAAACAATTATTACGTCCATATGCAAGAAAGAATCTTAATTATAAAAAAAAAGATATTCAACTATTTATTAACCCGTGCTAGAAGGTATATCGAATGCTCATTTGGAATACTTTCAAATAAGTGGAGAATATTTCACAGGCCACTAAACGTTAAAGTTTCTCTTGCGGTGAAAATAGTAAAGGCTTGTTGTATTTTACACAATGTGGTTCGATTAAGAGACGGTTTTAAATTTGAAGATACATTAACAGTGAACGGATTTCTGGATACTGCACAACCAGTATTATCTCAAAATTCTGTTATTAGCAATACAGTTAGAGACGTGTTTGCTAATTATTTCATAGGTGATGGAAAGGTTTCTTGGCAAGATAGTAAAATACATTAAATCTGAGCATATAAGTTTTTGTATTTGAATACCAGAAGCTATGTTAATAAAAATATTTTATACTTACATATCTGTTTTTTTTCTGCCTGTGATAAGTTATTGAAACCATCAATTAAACTTGTTCCTATATCTTCCCAAGATTTTTGCCTTAGGTCGCTGTTTTTGTACCCTTCGTTTCAAACATCCCACAAATTAGGTCTCTGTTCGACTTCTCCAATAAGAAGTTCAGTATCCATATTATTATGAGCCATTTTCTGTTTTCCAGAAACGAAATATTTGTCGGTATCGGCAACTATGAACATAGATAAAAGACAGTACGCATCGTACCGTCTGAAAGCAACTGATTGAATCCGAGCAATTTGAGCCTCGCGTTCCTACGCGAGGCGGGGCGCACGGGCAGTGTTAACTCCCGCGCGCAAGAATAAACGCGCGCTCACAGCCATACGCTCTACGCGTCCATGTGAAAACTTACATTTGAATTATAATACTCGACGTCACGCGTACGGTACGCGCGCGTACCATACGCGTCCATCTGAAACGAGATTTACTTGCTGTTAGCACCTGCTAACTGTGCCTGCTGGTTCTTATAGTTTTTTCCCAAATTCGAAGGACCACTGACTAATTTTCCCGCATACCTTGTATGCATAAATAATACACAATTTCTTCAACTTGTAATTTAATATTATAAAAATATCAAATTTTTATGGACCGGAGAACTTAATTAAAAACGTTGAATAAAATAAAAAAAATAAATTTTAACTTATTGCCATTAATTACTACTTAAACGTTTACATTAATTGTATCAACGTATAATCGGGATGAAAGCCTGTTGTGTACTCTTCCGCACTGATCAGAGTGATTGTCTTCTGCCTCGCGGCATCAAAGCGCTTTACAAAAACAAAACTATTCTAAAAATATACTTTTAAGAATCGCGAAGAGAGGAGCGACACAGTCGGGCTGAAATACCCATATAAGGCAATCATAATAGGAAAATTAAATATATACGAGGGCGCGTTGATAAATGAAATTATTAAATATAAAACAAGGGTTTATAAATCGCAACATTCTCCCCCCCTTGAAGGGCACCTTCAACAACTTGCCTCGAAGGGTAACAGACACAATTTGGCTATTGAACGGGTAAATACACCGTCTTTTGTTTGTACCTTAACCATTCTTACTTTATTATCTTTTCCAGGCAGCACCTCTACAATGCGTGCTAAAGGCCATTTTAGTGGCGGAGTATTTTCTTCCTTCAAAATAACCATACTATCCTTAGTCAAGTTAGGTTGGCTTTTAAACCACTTAGGTCTGCTCTGTAAACGAGTGAGATATTCGGTACACCATCTCTTCCAAAAATTTTGTTTAATTTTACTACATAACTTCCAAAAATTCAACCTATTATCAGGTATGTTAGTTACATCAACCTCTGGAATAGACATCATAGGCTCCCCTATAATGAAATGACCAGGTGTTAAACAATTCAAATCACCTGGATTTGAAGAAACAGGGCACAAAGGCCTGGAATTCAAAATGGCCTCTATTTCTATTAAAATGGTGGTCATTTCCTCAAATGTCAACATTAAATTACCCACAATCCTCCGCAAATGAAATTTTGTTGACTTAATGCCTGCTTCCCATAATCCGCCCCAGTGGGGACTCGCTGGTGGAATAAAACACCATTTAATTTCACGGTGAGATAAAAAATCATGAATTTTGTTTAAATTGTTCTGATCTTTAAAGAATAAATACACCTCTCGGAGTAAATTATTTGCTCCCTGAAAATTGGTTGCATTGTCACTATATATAGTAGTTGGACAACCTCTTCTTCCCACAAAACGTTTCAATGTGTGTACAAATGCCTCCGTACTTAAACTACTGACGAGTTCTAGGTGAATGGCCTTTGTAGCCATACACACAAATAAAGCAATATAAGCCTTACTGGTGGTAGATCCCCGAATTCTACCTTGCCTAATTAAAAACGGACCACCAAAATCTACTCCAACTTTTAGAAATGGTCGAGAAACAGATACCCTATCAATAGGTAGTGATCCCATTAATTGTGTGGAAGTTCGAGCCTTTAGCTTGCAACAAACAACGCACGTTTTAATAACATATTTAACTTCAACCAAACCATGAATAATCCAATATTTCAACCGCAAATTGGCTAATACTGTTTGTGGACCGGCGTGAAATAATTTTAGGTGTTCCAATTTTATAATCAATTTGACAACATCATGTTTCGCTGGCAACAAAATCGGAAATTTTTGATTATAATCAATATCTGCCCTAGATAACCTGCCATTGATTCGTAAAATCCCTTCCTTGTCCAAAAAAGGATTTAACGTCTTTAAATTACTATCTTTCAAGTCGTACTCTTTGTTCGAAGTTAAACAGTCAATTTCTTTCTTAAAAACCTGTAATTGAACCAAATTAATAATTTTTTGTGAAGATCTTTTAAGTTCTTCAACTGTTAAATTTCTAGGACCTTTTTCTCTTTTAATGATTCGAAGACAATAAGCCACAGTTCTTTTCAAACGATTAAAATTTGAAAACCTAGCCCAATCTATTATAGATTCCATTATCGTTTCCAACAAAACTACCTTTCTTTGTTCTGGTAACTCTTCAGCATTCAAGACAGACTCTTTACAAAAATTAATATTAGGATCCAATAAAAAACTTGGTCCTTGCCACCATAAGCTATTACATAAAATTTCAGAAGGAGAAATTCCCCTGGAAATATAGTCAGCCGGATTATTCTCCGAGTTTATATGCTTCCAAATGCTGTTTGTTGTAAGTTCTTGAATTTCTGCGACTCTATTAGCTACAAAGCAAGTCCAACGTGTTGGCGAAGAATTTAACCAAGAAAGAACAATACTTGAATCTGTCCATAAAACCACAATATTAAATTTAAGATCCATAAACGACAATACCTTATAACTCAACTTTGACAATAACAAAGCCCCACACAACTCAAGGCGTGGCAGACTTACCGTCTTTAAGGGTGCGATACGCGATTTGGAGCAAAGAAGATTACACGAAATTGATCCATTAGCATAAATAGCCCTTATATATACGCAAGCTCCATATGCAACCATTGAAGCATCTGAGAACCCATGAAGTTGCAATTCAATAATACTTTGATCCAAAAAAATACACCTAGGAATTTTTAGTTGTCGCAAATATACTAAATCTTCAAAAAATCTTAGCCATTTTTTCAAGACGTTGTCAGGGAGTTCTTCGTCCCAGTCTAATTTTTTGGACCAGATTTCCTGCATTAAGATTTTAGCAATAACCACTACTGGCCCAACAAATCCCATAGGATCAAACATCTGAGAAATTTTGGACAACACCAAACGCTTTGTAAATTTGGAACAACCTTTATTAACAGATTCAGGAGTTGATATTTTAAATACATCCATACCTGGCAACCATGTAATACCCAGAACTTTATTTGAAAAATTATCATCATGAAAGTCAATTTGATTGTTACTTTCTCCTGACCAGAATCCAAGATTGAAATGTCATTCGAACACCATTTATGCAACGTGAAACCTGCAGATCCTAACAACATCTGTAATTGCTTTTTTAATTCCAGAGCTTCTTCTCGAGAATTAGTCCCACAAATAATATCATCAACGTAACATTGATATTGAAGAGCTTTAGAGGCAAGAGGAAAATCTAATGCTTTATCTAAAGCCAATTTACCTAAGCATCTGGTTGCTAAGAATGGTGCTGACTTCGTTCCATAGGTAACAGTCTGAAGTTCAACAATTTTTAGAGGTTCATCTGTAGAATCCCTCCAAACAATATTTTGCAAAAATCGCTGATCTGGAACAACTTCAATCATCCTATACATCTTTTTTATATCAGACACCAAAACATAATGGAAAGTTCTAAATCTGCCAATTATTTCCACTAATTCTGGTTGAACCTGAAAACCCTTAAGCAAAATGTCATTTAAAGACAACCCTGAAGAAGTCTTACTGGAGGCGTCAAACACGACTCTCAATTTTGTAGAAATGGCTTCTTCCCTAACTACGCAATGATGCGCTAAAAACACTCTTTTAGTTAAGTCGTTAACATTTGGATCAATAATTTTAGCATGACCTAACTCGAGGTACTCCTTGATAAATTCTTTATATTTTATATGCAAATCTGGATTCCTTTTAAACCTATTTTCCAAAGCACAAAACCGTTTACATGCCATTTCAAAGGAACTACCCAATTTTAAATAATCATCCTTATTTCTCATAAGTAAACCTACTTGAAAAGACCCATTTTCGGTTCTTTTACAAGAGTCCAAAAATAATTGCTCTGCCAATTTATCATCTGCAGACAAAAATTTTTTATTGCAAACTTCCTCTAATTGCCAAAACCTAAGAATTGTCTCACTGACATCTGGAACCTCGGAATGACAAAATAAATTAATACCTAGACACTCATTTTTTGTATTAATAAGTGTTGATGGACACATAATCCCATTTTTATAAGCTGCCACAGGAGCAGAACCACACATTAACCAACCCAATTTTGTATTTTGTAGTACAGGTAATAATGACCCAAGTCTAATAACTTCTGGAACAACAAGCTGAAAGTAAATTTCTGCAGAGAGCAAAAGATCAATTTCAGAGGGTTTAAAATATAATGGATCCGCCAATACTAAATCATTTGGAATAAAAATCTTCTCAGTATTTACAGGTACATGGGGGAGGTTACAAGTTATAGTTTTTAATACTACACATCCAGCAGTGAACGTGTACTTATTAACCTGGGATTCTAAAGTTAAATTAACAAATTTATCACCTTTCATACTGCTGTTCCCAATTCCCCCAATTTTAGTAACTGTTTTAGTCCAATCTATGTTTTTTAATTTTTTAAATAATTTTTCAGTCACAAAATTATTTTGAGACCCTGAATCCAAAAGTGCCCGAGCTTGTATTTTTTCTCCATCCCCCATTACAACATTAACCCTTGCAGTAGCTAATAATATTTGAGTCTGGGCGTGCTCAGTATTTGCAATTGCAGTTTGAAGTACTTGTTCTCTATCAACTAAAATTCCCATATCTCTTCCGTGAGATATACCCAAATACTTATCCCTTGAAATGCCCAATAAAGTTCCCTGAGGTAAACCCTGATAATTATTTTCTTGAGGATCCCCTTGCATCCCATCTGAACATGATAAATTTGCAGACTGTCCCTGCCCTTGAATTTTATTATCAAATCGACCCTGATTATCATTATTAACTTGTACTTTATTTTTATTCACTATATTTTCCAGATTATTCCCTTCATGTAATAATGTATGGTGTCTCCTTTGACATTTATCACAGCCCCTTAATCTACACTGTGTTACACCATGACCTTTTCGCAAGCAATTAAAACAAAATCTACTATCTTTTATAAATTGCCTCTTGTCCCCTATATGCAAATTAGAAAATCTAAAACACTTTGTTAATATATGACCCTCTTTCTTGCAAAACCCGCAAATTGATTTAATTTCAGGTTTAAAATGTTCATTTACCAAAAATGTTTTACCGTGTTTTTCTCTTCCTGGCATATTTGTATCCTTTGAACTATCAATTTCAATATTTTCTAACGCCACACATCTGTTTTCCAAAAATTGTAGAAAGCTGTCAAGAGTTGGCAGCAGCGCACTACTTTCAGATGTAATATTTCTTTCCAGCTCATAGGATTTATGAGTTTGATAATCTAATTTTTTCGAAAATAAAAATACCAACAACACATCCCACTCCTTAACAGGCAATTTTAATGCTTTCAAAGAATCAATGTGTTGCCTAACATGAGTTAAAAATACTCTAAGCTGTTTTCCCGAACCTTTAGTTACAGCTGGTGTATCTAACATACCCTTTAAATGCGAGTTTATTACTACTAACTTATTATCATACCGGTTTTTTAAAATATTAATGGCATTTGCATAATTCTCATTTGTCAGGGGTAAATTATTAATTAAGTTTAACGCCTCCCCTGACAAAGCTCCTTTCAAATAAAGAAACTTTTGCACATCATCTAATGATGAATTATTGTCAATTATTGCGGTGAAGAGATCTATAAAAGTCTGCCAATCTTCGACTTTTCCTGAAAAAGATGGTGTACTTAAACTTGGCAACCGCGCATTATATTGATGGCTATTTTGCCCTCCAATCCCAGAAGAATGTTGCAAATTACCTAACCCTGTCGCATGATCAACACTAATATTATTTTGAAAGTTGTTTTCTGATTTGATTTTACTTTTTATTTTTGACCAAGTACTAAGATATTTTAATTCTATCTCCTCCCTATCTGTGCCCTCACCCTCTTCAAGGGCTTCTATTTGTAATTGAATTTTACAATATTCATTATATTTTTGCTGCAAATAAATTTCCCTAGTCTCAAACTCACTTATGTCTACCAATCCTAAAGAGACCTCACTATTATTCACAAAATTTTGAATCCTGGTAATGGCACCCTTAATAATAGCCCTTTGTTTTTTCAAATCTTCCATTTTTCCTATTTTAAACAAAACTCTAGGTCAACCCTAAATATATCTATAAACCCTTTATACACAACAGTCAAATTAAAATTGATACACCTCACATTCCACCCGATTAAACTCTTTATAACACCTAAATATTTCATAAAAACTTATATTATATACCAACTTTCTTTACAAAGTCTAAAACTAATGAAACAGTTTTACCCTAATTTAAATAACCCTTAAAAAATCGAACATTTATTGTCTTATTTTTTAATTTCTAAATGCCATAAATAGGATGTTCCCTTGGTATCCAACTGCGCCCGTAAATCCCTTTGCAGCTAGCTCCCAATGCAAAAATATAAAATATGAAAGATCTGACCTTTATTCCTCCTTATCCCAGTAGTGTGCACCCATAAACATAAATTTGCACATCCAACTATTACTGAATTCAGTCCCCTCCGGTACCAATAAATCCAACTTCAATCCGACTCGCTGGACCAAACTGTTAGCACCTGCTAACTGTGCCTGCTGGTTCTTATAGTTTTTTCCCAAATTCGAAGGACCACTGACTAATTTTCCCGCATACCTTGTATGCATAAATAATACACAATTTCTTCAACTTGTAATTTAATATTATAAAAATATCAAATTTTTATGGACCGGAGAACTTAATTAAAAACGTTGAATAAAATAAAAAAAATAAATTTTAACTTATTGCCATTAATTACTACTTAAACGTTTACATTAATTGTATCAACGTATAATCGGGATGAAAGCCTGTTGTGTACTCTTCCGCACTGATCAGAGTGATTGTCTTCTGCCTCGCGGCATCAAAGCGCTTTACAAAAACAAAACTATTCTAAAAATATACTTTTAAGAATCGCGAAGAGAGGAGCGACACAGTCGGGCTGAAATACCCATATAAGGCAATCATAATAGGAAAATTAAATATATACGAGGGCGCGTTGATAAATGAAATTATTAAATATAAAACAAGGGTTTATAAATCGCAACACTTGCAAAAAAATGCCTATTTAGGTCGCTACGTATCGCACATAGCCAGCGCGTGGCGTAGCACCGCAATCGGCAGCGTACGGCAGCGGAAAAATATACCCAACATAGAATACCGGTCGCTTCGTTGCGCTTCCGATCGGTACTCTTCCGACAAGTGAGCGGACTCCCATTTAGAACAATGTATTATAAAAAGTACTTCCCGGCGCGCTGCCATACGCTCCGGCGCGCTCCACTCTAGTGGGCGACACCCTTTAAGCCATTTTTTTGACGGTATAGAATATTTCTTTAATTTTGGAACTGAAGGAATATACAGGTGTACTTTAGAAATATTAGGCAAAATATTGCTTAGTTTCAATGGTTCAGGGTATCTCAAATATTTACTCGTTCTATAAAGTTTTTTTGTTTGCTTCTTTTATTTAATCATTCTATCGTTTTTTTTTTCTTCATTTCTTACATAAATATGAGATATATAATAATAAACTTTATATAGATAAAGAATAATGAACTTTATTGGTAAACGAAGACTTTATAAGCTATTTTTTCCAAGATCTTCTTTCCCTAAAAGAAAACCTAGGCGTACTCTCAGGCTACTAATTTTGTTTTTCCTGCAACTCAATAAATGCTACTCCCGTTCATTTTTAGTTGATTTATTTAATGTTTCTATCGCTTTCCTTCTTTATTTTCCTTATCATTATTCACATATAAATAAAAACAGTGTTAAAAAATATTATCGGCTTGCAGACTTTAGATATCTGACTACTGTCTCTTATCTTCCCGGGGCTCAGTAGAAGCTACTCCCTTAAATGTAGATTTTTTAATTAGATTTGGAATTCATTCTTATCCTTCTTATGAAAAATGTAACTGAATGTTTTAACCGATTTAATACAAAAAAAAATCTTAATACGAACCTGCTTTTATTTATTTTTTTTTTAATTAAGTATTAGTTGAGTATTTAGTATTGACTAATTATTAATAAAAACTAACGCATCCCGTATGTTTTTGCAATTGGCAACTTCATCAACAACTATTAATAAGCTGGCGAATGTAAGCAAATGTGGAGGAAATTCAACGCGTTGATATTTTTTGATCGCCAATATTAAAACAAAATTAAAAAGGCGACGTTAAAATAAACAAAAGATGGCCTTCGCCTGCCGTCAAAATATGATATTGCGCTCTTTACCTCGCGACTTTTCAACACAAAATACAGTCCTAAAATTTTACCAAAATTGTTCGGACCACGTAAAGGTCATAAAACGTTTTACAACTGTCTAATTCATATTATTGCCCGCTTGTATTTTGTAAAGAATAAAAAAATCAATTAATCAGCTTCATCTTATACAAAAATCTCAGGTATGTACTCGATATCTTCCCAATGAAACATTTATCTTAAGGGCTTTTAAAAATCAACTGTTCAACTTGTTGGTTTCGTCAAAGATCAAAACAAGTTAAGGGTAAAACGAGGAGGACATTAGTAGTAGAGCGAGAATGGCAGCTCTCTTATCTTTAATGTGTTCTGCGAGGGACCATTATTGTCGGGGCTCCGTGAGCAAGTTTCGTTCTTATGATATCCCTAATAATTAGAGAGGACGTATAATCTCTGCAGTAAATAGAATTTTGAGCCCGGATGAGGGCAGGTTAGAAATTAACCCCGCTTAACTGGGAAGCATGCTGTTATGCTTTGTTAATTTCAACTAAAATGGATTGAAATATGATTAGCAAGAGGATGTTTCACTTTGATTGCGTTTTAGCGGTGATGATTTATAATTGGTTAAATAGTTTAGGAGAAAATAAAAAGAAATTTTATGGAATTTCAGTACTAAACATTCACTATGAACCTAAAACAATAATATAAAATGTCATTTCTAGACCCTATATTTACAATATTGTATATTCAATAATATACAGTGCATTCACGATTAAAGGAACAAATTCAGTTAAAACGCAGGTTATTTTCTTTTTTGGACACATCGATTAGTATTACCACTTGCGGGTTTTTCTTAATCAAAAACTTCTATACACGGTGCCTCAAGTAATTTTTTTTAAATAGAACACCTTGTATATTGTGACGGTTTACAATTCTATCTATGATATATTCTAAATATTTTTTTATAACAAACCATATGACTTAAGTAAGTGGCCTGTCAAATATGACATAACAGACTAGCGAAACATTTGAAATTAAAACATAAAAAATTATTCTAGATTTATTGCAATTAATATTTAACTTGTTGTCTATTTGATTCAAAGCGTCATTTGCAGTAAAAATTTTGGTTACAGGGCGTCTCAAGTAGAAACTATGATGCCAAGATAAATTTTTCATGTGATTTCTTAAAAAGTAAATAGACTTTATTATTTTCGAACAGTGTTTAATTTTAGAACCTACTTGGTGACAGTTCGTCATACATTTGTAAGTATAATTATCATATTAGTTGTTATTTCACGCATCATTTTTAGATAAAATGCATTTATCTGAAAAAGAATAAACTAAAATACTCATAATGATTGGTTTTAAAAAGCGGGTACGTACACAACAAGAAGCCTGTAATCTACTAAAAGCAACTCATGCTGATCGTCCTGAAATTACTAGATTCATTGTTAGCATGAATCAATTGAAATGGTTCCTGACTCATTGACCTTATTTGTTCATGTGCTATATTACAAAATAAATGAAGGTTTTCCTAAAAACCTTCAAATATTAATAGGTTTAAAATGAGAAATAGAAAAATACCGTAGAAAATAGTACCGTACTGATGAAACCACATTTGATCATGAGGAATAGCTTCTTAATGGCGCCGAAGAAACTATGTTATCATTGCAAAATAACTTTCTTTATTTACCGTTACTACATTAGCTTCTTCATTTTCGCAGATAAACGGTTTAGTTATTTCTTCAGGCCAAAATACACACTATACAGTGACATGTTAAGAATGCTTTCTGATAAGTTATTCGGGTATGTAGATTACCTAAGCTCTAAATGCGCCAGAAGCCATAGAGGTAAAAATGGGCCTTATTTTATTTGCGAAATCAGCGGAAATGTCAAGGATCCAATTGTTGAATTCTCTTCGCTGTTTATGGTCTGCTGGTAGAAATTGTCGTAATGTTTTGTTATAAACGACCTATACATAAGCTCATATCGTGTGCTTCACATCACTAACCGAGCAACTACTTTCAAACTTTTGGATTATTCTTTTCACATTAAATGAATTAAGGACATTACTTTCACCGATTGGACGCACTTTATGTATAGTGGCAATTAAACTTGTTGCCATTTTAATAATCAGGAGGCGTTTTTCTATAATGGTCTATTTTTAGTAACTGCTATCTGCCACGTCATAATCATGTGACATTATGACTGTCAAACATGGCGCGCAATTCAAATCTTGCATTCTTATTGAAACACCCAATTTAATAATAAAAGGCTGAAAAGACCTAAATACTGTAAACAAGAAAAAAACTGACGTTTTTTTTAAAACTCAAAAATGATCTTTCTGACTACCAGTTTTCTTAATATAAAAATAAACTTTTATTTTTTTTAATTTTCACAAAAATATTTTTAAGAAATTTTAATATCATATTCACCGGTGAAAATAATTCTAAAATCGTTCTAAGACCTTTGCTAATAAAACTTAAAAAAAAAACTTTTGTAAAAATTAAAGTAAATATTATAAAAAAAATATACACATATCAAAGAAAGCATGTAAGTGTAAATAATTCTCTTATAAATAAATATAAATAATTCTCGCGTCTGTATAACTTGGCGTGGGGTGAGGTAATACATATTAAAAACAATCATTTAATATAAGCAAAATATTATATTTAATATACTTTATATTTTCACACAATGTCAAAGTTATGCGAGGGGATCAGCAACAAAATAAAGCCATAGAAAAATTAATGTGGGCGTATCTTGCCACAGAATATGTAAAAAAATGGGTTGGGGTTTTCTCGACATGGAAATGATAAAATATTTATCTCAGCAGTAAGTTAATAAATAGTTCATCAAGCTAAAACACGTGGAAAATTATCCGCTGAATATAATGTATGTATATCAATGATATGGTAGGGGTAAGCCAAGTTTTGATTTGGCCCTGTTTGCAGTTATATTATGCTTTGTGTATTAGGCAAAGAAGATACAACAGATGGTAATATAAATTAAATTTGAGTTAAATAATTAGCTATGCAGGTATATAACCAGTAAATTAAACTTTTGTATTCTTCGTAAAAAATTTAAAATAAATATTCCCATTTGATGCTGTGATTGTTATAAATGGGAAGAGGAATGCCTATGAAACCGAAATAGAGTAATTTAGTATAATTATGAATAACAAATTAAATCTTCATTTCCTGGCTGCAATAAGGAAATTTTTTAAAGAATTGAGTCGAAAAACCTAACTTATTGCTTTAAAGTGCAATGACTTTTCCTCTTTTATATTATTGTTACCATACTATTTAACCTCAACACTTCTAGACACAATATCGGATTAATCGACTAGAGCTAGTGTAAAATAGAGCAATGTTACTGATTCTTAAATGTAATCGTTATAATCCTTTTGGTGATGTTAGGTGGTTTAGTTTATATGTTTTCTATCTATCAAAAAATTATGTTCAATGTTTATTTGTTTATTCTTAAAATATGAAATGCTGCCTGGTTATATCCCTAACAGTTCTACAAATCATCAGATTTTAAAGTTTCATCGATTCCTTTTCTTTTTTTGTTTCAAAAATTCCTTTGCTCTCTAATGGGCCTAGAAATTTTGAATTATTCAAATTCCGATTTAATAGAATAAGTTAAATGTATTTGTATATACATTATGTACATTATATACAGACATTAGCATTTATATTCCTTCAATTTTCCATCTTGTATATGCATAAGCACACAAAACAGAATTTGTAATTATGTTGTACTTACCGCACAAATCTAACACCCGTGCTATCAAAATCTACCGCTTCTCCCCAAATGTCGTTATGTACATTACCTTTGGCACGATTATATTTCGTATCTTACCAATATCTCCAAAATTCTCGTCACGCATCTCACCAATGCAATTCTCCCTGTCTTTCGCTGATGGGGGGAGATGTATACGTATAACTACGTCTTCTAGCTATATATATATATATATATAGCGCGAGGTCTTTCTTTTTTTCTTTCGAGGAGCTACATTCACTAAAATAGATTTCGAAAACCTAAAGTCGGCTAGAGTAAGAAATTTGGAGAAACATACTTTACTTTTTTTTATAACATTACTTTAGCCTTTTATTATATTACTTTTGATATTGTGTTTTTGATACTGTGGATCACAACCTACTTTGTGCTTAATTAAAATTTATTGCATTTAGTGACATTCCAGTTAGGTTTTTTAAAAGTTATCTTTTTGAAAAAAAAAGAGTGTCATTTATAATGCTAAATTATCAAGCGCTTCTGCTATTTGTACTGGTGTATAACAGGGCTTAATATTGGGACCTTGGTTGTTTTTTATATATATTATTGATTTATTTTCTAGGCTTAATTTGTCTTCGGTACATGAATACGCTGATGATATACAAGTTTATTATAGTTTTTCTCCTAGTGGCAGAGCCCAAGCAGAATTAACAATAAATCAAAATTTACCTATAATACATGAGTTTTCTCATAATCTTATATTGGATGCAAAAAAATCAAACTATTTACTCTTTGGAAGCTCAAAAAAATATCAAGATTGTCATTTTTACGATACTATTACATTATACGATACGCCATTAGCCAAAGATCTTGGTTTAATATGTGACACGAATTTACGATTCAGTGCTCCCTGAATCGTCTTCGGATTATTACGATGGTCATATTCTACTATGAAAATTGCTAATTAAAACGTAGTTAGTTTTAATCTAAGAAAATCAGTAGGAATCTCTGGTATTTTCGATATTTAATTACAGCTGTACTATTTATGGAATCTAGCGACTGCAAGGAATTTGCGGCAGATTTGTGTCTAAGATTGGAAAATAGGAAAGAGCGTCGGAAAAATTAAGAGTTTACGATGGTTGCTGATGTCAAAGGTTTGGGAGGTACAACTTCTAACTTTTACTTATCGTTTATTCCTAACTGGTGTGCCTGAGGAAATAAGACAAAAGAATTTTTTTCGTTCTGATAAATATTAGATACAAGTTCGAAGGCATGATTTAGTTTCGCTTTCTAAATTTCAAAGCTGTTCTTTTAAAAAGTGTTTCTTATACAAATTATATAATGGTATTCATGACTCGTTGACCCATTCAGGACGGTTAACGTACGGGTACGTTTTTCAAAGCGGACATTGATGGCCTGATGCCGTACATGTACTACCTTGTATGCAGTAGCTTGGGACCACTGCCGTACACATTTTTGGGTTTTTGATTTTTTTCTGGACTGGTGCCGTACATGTACTGCTGCATTATACATCACACTTGGCCGAATGCCGTAGATGTACGTTAGTTATTTCCTATTTGAAAGACTGCTGCCGTACCGGTACGACAGTTAGAAAACTAATTAGTAGCAGGACGACTGACGTACAGGTACGGCATTTTTTTATTTTTAGGGGCAAGTAGAAGGCATTTTTGAATTCACGTTTTTTTAATTCCGGAACTCGTAAGTATCAAAAAACAAAAGTTAATTTCTTATATAGAAAATACAAGGAACAAACTAAAAACACAAACGAACGAAAATACAAATAACAAATATAATTTTCTAAAACTTTTTAAGAGTGTGATACTGTTCAAAACAAGGGTGCACACAAAGTGCAATATTGCATTCTTTACACATAAAGCGGGTATCTGAGCGTTTTTTCTTTCGAAGTTGTGTGGTGGCACAAACATGGCATCTTCTTTGTGTTCTCGATCCTTGAGCTGCAGTTGGTGGAACGGGGCTTGGAAAATGCCTTTCAATTAGTCGAGCTGGATTATCAACACTACCAGGTGCGCCTCTTTTCTTCGTAGAAATGGGATATTTTTCGAATATTTGAGCCACAACTTGCAATCGAAAGTCTGAAAACGATGGTTTATTTCCTGTTTTGACTTGAAATAAAATATACGCATTATACAAGCATAAGTCCATTAAATGGAAAAACAGTTTCATATACCACTCCAATGATTTCCTAACAAAACTAATTTGCATGTCTATTTTGTCAACTGCTCCCATCTTTAAATTATATTCTAACACACACTGAGGTTTCAAAACACGATCACCAGTTTTACGATTGAGTTTTTCGGTTTTCTTGAGGCATGGCTTTGATACTGAAGTTAATATGTGCACAAACTTCTTATCATGCCACTTCAGGGCTAACATGTTTTCAGTGGATGCATTCTCAACTTCTCCTTTTTTTATGGGCTTACGAAACTCTGGCATCCCCTTTCTGGTAGCTTTCACAGTTCCAGTTCCTCCGGTTTCTTGCGTCACTAAGTACTCAAATAACTCTGGACTGGTGTACCAGTTATCTACATACAAAATATGTTTTTTATTATAGTATTCTTTCATTAGGGTATCAACAATCTGTCCAGATTTTCCCAAACTTTCCATTTTCTGATCCATTATAGTTGTTGAACCAGTGTATATAATAAACCCCAAAATGTAACCACTCTCCACGTTGCATATTTCAAAAAGCTTTATACCAAATCTATGTCTTTTTGACGGAATATATTGTTTAAAAGAAAGCCGACCCTTCCATAAAATTAAACTTTCGTCAATACACAGATCTTGGAACGGGTAAAAATTGGAACTAAATTTAGTCATAATTTGTTCCACTGCGGGACTGATTTTTCTTAAATCGCCATCTTGAGGATTTTCGCTACTGGAAAAATGAAGGGCATATAGTATCTCTAGAAAACGATCTCTGTAAATACCGATGAAAAAAATGATGTTATAATAAGATAGTTTGTAGACCAGTAATCTTTCAGTTTTGGTTTTTCAACAATGCCCATCAAGATACACAATCCAAAAAATCGATAAAGCTCTGCCAACTCTACATCTTTCCATGAGGATTTATTTTCACATTTTTTCTTACCATATATGTTTGTTTCCTTGACAACTAAACTCATTAGGGCTTCATCAAAAATGTTAAGAAAAAAATCAAGTTCGCAAGACGTTTCAGTAAGTGAACCACCGGTTATTCCTGAGTTCGAGGTATTGAACTCGAATATTTTTGGTGTAAATTCTTCATCAAATTTCCAAATAAAATCCTTAGGTGTTCTTTTTAGTTTCTGCTGTGGACCTTCATTGCAAATATCGTCAGTTTGTTGATGATTTTCTAATTTCTGTCTAAAACAAACGGCTCCTCGTCATCGGAAGAGGTGAAGTGCTCACTTCCACTTGGTTGGTACTCATCGAGAGAGTCATCATCGTCACCGATATGGCCATCGTCACTGCTAGATTCTCCATCCATTATTCTTTGCGATTCACGATCTAGCTCTCGTTGTCCAAGCCCTCGACGCAAATCCATCTTTCCTATTATTTATAGTAATATAAAAACCAAACACGCGTACTCTAAATACTATTAAATTTGTCGAATTTTATGTGATACCAACACGTGCTTTCTAAAAACAATTAAATGCGTCCGATTTGCTGCAATACAAGCAACTGCACGCGTTCTCCCAGTCGACTGGCTGGCTGTACCTCCCACACGTTCGACGCCAACCCATAAAGCGCATGTGCCGTTATAGTACGGCACCCGTTGGTTTCCTGATGCCGTCCTAGACAGAGGCGCGCGATAAATTGGCCCATCCCGAATGGGTTAAATATGTGTTCAAGAAGCAACAATATTTGCAAGATTTGTTATCATCTCAGTATCGTTTTGTTTTTAGTATTTTATTATTACATGTTATATACTGTATAAAAATAGCTAAATACCTGACTTACTTAAGGAGGAATAAAAATAAAATAATGGTCTTTTTCCTACTTAATTGTAAATGTGATAAAAATTTAACATGTCTGGACATGGTTAATTTATGTTTTCTTATAATATATATAATTTTTTTAAAATTTTTTCTTTGTCTGGCAGAAAGTGATTAAAATTCTTATTTGTTTAGCTAGACATATAATATTACGAACATAATAATTGACATGCACAATTGATGGAACTGTTAGTGAGGAGAAATCACATAAGCGATAGAGCATAGACTCAGTAAAAAATCCCGGTTTTGTAACTATTTTAAAATTATTGGTTTTTCATTTTTTTTTTAACTAAAATTAGATTTTATCATGGTTTTATTTTTTTTCTTTCTTAATTGCAATTTTTCGTAAAATTAAGTTCTTTGCAGGTAGGTTATGTGCAAGAGTAGCTATATACCTAAATATCGCCTACTTGTAATTTCTTTTTTGATTCGATTGATTTTTATTAATTTATTTTTTATTGATATATAAAACCGAATTCTTCATTTTCTTTCTAAACTTTACGTAGGGAAAACGCAGGAGTATTCTATAATGGATATTTTTCCTCTAGGCCTTGGAGGTCTTTTTAAATTATGTACTTGACGCTGACTTTGGACAGAGCAGCCTCAGTAATATTTTCTTTTACGCATATACATCTTATATACATACCATTTTACCGTTATATACAAAAAAACTAATGAAGAACGAGATCTATACGTTTATATACCTAGCTTATACATATATCTAGTATTGCTTAGTAGTCGGTATTAGATCCTCTTCATTATCTCTTATGGGTACAAATTCTCAAATATCTGATGATAAAATTAAAATAATTAATATTTCTTGACTATACTGCTTTTATATATTCTGCTGAAAATAAGGATAAATTAGAAAGAGGTATTAATAACGAACTAGTAAAATACTTTAAGTAGTTGTGCAATAACAAACTAACTATTAATAATGAATAGATAGTGTATATAATCATCACCTAAAAAAATATCTAGACCCAGAAATCAAGCTGAATAATATCCCTTTGAAAAGAGTGGAGGATTACAAACACCTAGATCTAATAATTACAAGTAAATGAAGTTAATAAAAATAACATATAAATAGTGTCATCAATAAAATAGTTCTTTCTGTAATAAGAATCTACTGAAAAGAGGATTCTTACTAATTCACCATAATGAAATTCAAAAGCTAAATATATCTGTTGTTATGAATGTATACATACATTAATTATTCTCATAGGTTTTTACTATTTTCCACTTATTTTGTATGTTATGTTTGTTTAGGCTTCTACTTACGTTTAGTTTGTTATTTTCGCCTATAGTCTAGTTTATGAGTAGTTATATTTTACCTTAATATATTATTGTAAATTTCTGTAGTTTAAATTTTCATGAGTTTTCAGAGGGTTTTTATGAATTATGTTACAATAGCTTATACCAGCTATTGTAACATAGAAAGGCCAACTTCCATCTCCTTTATGACTCGATCCTTGAAGCTGACTGGTCTACTGTGTATTTATCCTCTAACGTTAATGATGCATGTGGAGCCTTATATGATATATTGAATGGCATATTTGCCGCACACATTCCTCTTAAGCAGCAACGTAAAAGAAGATTTCCAAATTATTATTCTCGAGAATTGATTAGGAACATTTATAGGAAAGAAAAGGCTTTCAAGGACTTTAAAATGTACAATTCTCCATTCTTTCAAAATAAATTCCATTCTCTTAGACGCCTTATCAAACTACAAATACGCAATGAATCTAAGTTATATATATCAAACACCGAAAGGAATATTTCTTTGGACCCATCTAGCTTTTGGAATTTTATTGGTTCTAAGAAGGCTGGCACCAGGATTCCTGGTATGATCAGGCTACCCGATGACGTGGTAATTAAAGACCCACAAGACATAGTTGATGCTTTTGCACTGTTCTTTGGTGTCGTCTGATAATGTGCCCCACTTTGACATTGCCAACGTTGATGCTTCCCAGATTATTTTGGCCAGTAAAAAACTCAAAAATAAGTTAACATCTGGTGTAGACGGTGTGCCTAGCTTCTTGGTTAAAGATTGCATTGGTGTCCTGGCAGATCCGCTGACCTACATTTTCAACTTAATACTGTCAACAGAACAAATCCCTGAAATTTGGAAGACTGCCAAAATAATACCTATTTTAAAAGCTGGGGACTCTGATTTAATCGTGAACTACAGGCCAATCTCATTACTCTGTAACTTCTCAAAACTTTTCGAAATTATCCTGAATCGGTCGCTATTTAGTCACGCAAAAGAACTCATCTCTGTAGACCAGCATGGATTTTTTAGCGGGCGATCTTGTGTTACTAACTTATCCTGTCTGTCTAGTCACATCTGTGAATCACTTGATGTTAATACTCAAGTCGATGTTATTTATACCGACTTCCAAAAAGCCTTTGATCGGATAGATCACTATATTTTGCTGCATAAATTAACTCAGTATGGTTTTTCAGGGAGATTATTTAATTTATTTCATTCCTACTTGATTGGTAGATCTCAATATGTCGAATATGAGGGCTTTAAATCGAAACTTTTTAACGTAACGTCGGGTGTGCCACAGGGCTCGAACCTGGGTCCGCTCCTGTTTAGTTTTTTTATAAATGACTTGATTGAGTCACTCACTTGTCATAGGCTGGCTTTTGCCGATGATTTGAAGCTATATTTAAATGTATATGGCTTGGAGAATTGTGTTTTTCTTCAGAACTGTCTAAATACATTGGAGGTATGGTGCGCTGTTAACAGGTTAGGCTTGAATGCGGCTAAGTGTAGTGTGGTCAGTTACTCTAGATCAAAAACACCCTTAAATTTTAATTACTTTATTAATGATACTATTTTGAGTAGATTAGAGCAAATTACTGATCTTGGTATAACCTTTGACTCTGAATTTACATTCGTTCCACACTTCAATAACATAGTCAAGTCAGCCCTGAGAATGCTTGGGTTCATAATTAGAAGTTCTCAGAGTTTTACCTTGGAGTCTACATTAAAACTGCTTTTCTGTTGCTTTGTGAGATCAAAACTGGAGTTTGGCTGCGTTATATGGAACCCGCTCTATCAGAATCATGTTGGTCTCCTTGAATCTGTTCAGCGTAGATTTGCTAAGTTTTTGGTCTTCAGGCAGGATGGCATATATCCGGTAAGAGGGTTTGATCATCGGCAACTATTGGAACGCTTCAATCTACATCCATTACAACTCAGAAGAATGATCTTCTCTGTAAAATTCCTGCATGGGTTACTGAATGGATTCATTGATAGTCCTGTACTTCTTTCCGGTGTACGTTTCATGGTGCCTAGGCTTAATGCTAGACATCCCCTAACGTTCTTTCTGCCAAGGCCTCATACTAACATCCTGTTGAAATCGCCACTATATACAATATGCGCTATATTTAATCGGATCTGTCACATGTGCGATATAAATTTCTCTCCGGTTCATGTGATTGTCGATATCTTGGTGGATCATTACTCTTGGGATTAAGACCCATGTGTTTAAGTTATAGTTAGTAGGTATATTGCAGTTAATTTAATTTAATTTAATTTTGTTGAATATGTGATTATCTTGTTAAACTTTTATAATTGGGTTTTTATATCATATTAATAGTTATTTGTTCTAATTCTTTGGATAACTTTTGAGAATGTGACTTTACTTTACTCTTTTTCTTTTCTTTTCATTCTTTTAGGTTTGTTTGTGTGTGTTTTTTTTTTAACTATATTTTTCATTGTTTTGCAACTGTTTCCTGTTATTGGGCAAGTTGCCTGTTGGAAATAAAGGCTTATTATTATTATAAAGGCTTATTATTATTATACACAGTTGTACTGAGCCACATGTATGATACCTAATTTCATGTTGAGGTAACACAAGTGTAGTATAAATGTATTGTAAATCCTAGAACCTTGCCAATCGGGGATGGAAAAAAAAATTATAAATACCACAAGGTATCTAAAACTAAAAGGCAAAAAAAAATCAAACATAAATATCTACATGATATATTAAATAATGAATAAATACTTAAAATTAATATAATATATATATTTTTATTAATATTTGTAAAGCAAATATTATTTTATATAGAGGCAAGTATGTAAAATAAAATAAATTTAATATACCAATACTAAGTAATGTTCTCCGTATAGATATAAAATTACTATGTTCTAAAGTTGTTGTTAGAAATCGATTAGTATCTTCATTAGGTTTAAAATGAAAAATTACTTTTAAGGCCCTGTTGTCAGTAATTTTGTAACTATTTTGGTTGTATACAAGTAAGGTACTTGAGGGGAATAAGGCCTAGCTAAGAAAAAAATTGAATAAAGTTAAAGACTGTAATGTTAATATTTAGTTTAATACACCAAAGTGCTTATAAGGTTATATTGATTTTAACAAACTTAAAAAAATAATCTCTAAAAAAACTAGAAAAACTAGAGGTTTAATAAAGCCTATACATAAAAATGGCACAACTCGTTAATTGGACGAAGTTTAGCAGCCATCGGGACACTCAAAATCATCCATGTCATTGACTGTTAAGCCAACACATTCCTCATGGTACCATTTAAGACATTTGCTACACTGCCTCATATCGGCCTGCCTGTCTTCCTCACATCCATGGCAATACCAGGTCGGTATCGGTACTTAACTTTTCCCTAGAGCTTTCAATATCTTTATTCAATTTGGCACGACTTTTGTTCTCCTCGGTAAAAAGATCTCTAGTGACTGGAGTTCCTTTGTAGTTTAGAGCTTTTTTTCGATTTTTTTTAGGTTTTTTATTAGTTTTTACTGGTGTGGGCAAAAGCTCATTAAAAGAAGTGACTTTTATTGTTCGTCTCTTTAATTCAGCAAGAGGGGTATGGTCATCAGTCGAATCCGAGTCAGAAGAGTAAACATTGGAATAGGAAAATTTGCCAGACTTGTTGGATGCCATTCCAGACGGACAGGTTGAGGAGATTCAGGTGGACGCCTATTTTCTTTGTTGGTATCATCCGGTGCCGGTACGTCTGAAATAATTGAAGGAGCAAATGCTGTTTCTGGAATTGCCTCGGGATTTAATGGAAACAGACCAGTAGCCTTAAAACCGTTTATAATGTTACTATGTGTCATGCATTTAGACCAAACATTTGAAAGTATGGTGTTAAAACGTGATTTGGTCAGCTTTTTGTTAGGATTATGATCCAAGAATAATAATACTTCATTATCCCAATGATGCTCAAATGAACGATATACAGATTTGTCGAGGGGTTGAAGCTCATGTGTTGTATTCGATGGCAAACAGTAGAGATCTATATCAAGTGAGTCTCCAACATCAACAATTGACAAATCAAGATGACAAGCTGTACCATCAAAAACTAAGAGGCACCTTCCTGGACTTTTGTATCGGGCTAAGGGCTTGAGGAATTCTTTAAAAACTTCGTTAGTCATGTAGCCTTTACTTGATTTTTTCACTAGAGTTCCTGGTGGCAAATTATCATGTAATTCTGGCTTTAGCCTCTTGCCTTTAAAAATAATCATAGGAGGTATTGGTATTCCAAGGGCATTGACACATCCTGCAATTGTCACACTCTCTGCATGTTCTGACGATTGAAAGTAAACATTTTCCCCCTTTCTTAGCTAAAACGGTTGGCTGGTGGTGAATAGTCAAGCGGCACCCTTTTTCATCAATATTATAAAGTCTTTCAGGGTGATTAATTATATCAAGATCATCATACATTTTCCCTATTTTTGAAAAATGATCACCAACTATAAATTTATTAAGTTTTTGAGCCCTAGCTGGATGCATAAACTGTGCTTTTCTTTTAGAAATTACAGGATTTCTCTTCATAAAAGCCTTTAGCCAGTCTTTACCAGCAAGTTTTGAAGTTGTATTAAATTGATGAGCAATTTTATTATCTTCGCAGAATCTGAATACCAATCGACGAAGGATCCGTGGAGTCACAGGTAGACCTATTTCACTAAATCTTATTATTCTTTTAACGAGATCAGCTTCTTGTTCTTCTTTTAAAATAGATTTACGACCTAGTCTTTTTATTAGGATTCCATTCTGAACATGATTTCTAATGGTTCTTCTGGGAATATTAAACCTTGCCGCAGCCCTATATGTACTTAGAGTACCGCGTTGAACAGATCGAACTACTGATATTAAATCCTCCTCGCACCAAGAGGTGCCCTTTTAGGAGGCATGATCACTGAAAATAAAACGAGAATAGTTTAGAAGTTTAATAATATGTTAATAAAAACATTAATTTGTCATGAGTATAATAAGGCCTACATGGAGGGTAATAAGGCCTATAGCTTATTTTTATAGGCCTTATTACCCATCCATGACGAAATATTATGTAAATTTATTTAAATTATGTCGGCTAAATTTAATCTAATAAACTATTGAAATCACAAAATATAAAGTCTAACCAAAATATCTGCAGTTATAAATTAAAAATAAAATTATAAATACTAAAAATACTTAAGTTTTTGTTCGTTGTATCCTTATAATATCACACGCGGCGACCCCTCGACACAAGTTGTTGAAACTTACTGACGCCCGAAAGCGAGGAACGCGGGTAGCCCATTCGAATGTCGTTTGTAAATGGACCAATAGGAGACGCGGACCCAACGCAATTGATTTGTGATTAATTTATTAGATTATTTATCACCGACATTTTCATGAAGTTTTATGTTTTCTATTATCTATTTCTATTATATTTATGTTTTTTGTTTTAATACGAAAAATGTATGTTTTAAATTAAATGTAATAGTCTGCAGTGCTCTATATGTTCTCTATTTCCCTATATATGAGAATAATTTAATAAAAACTTTGCCTAAAAATAGTTTCGAAGAAATTATAAATCAATAAACTGCTAGAAATATAATATTAAGAGACCTATTCAATTTCCAGTAAAAACGATTTATTAAAGATATTTTTATAAAATAAATTATTTTATAAAAATATCTTTCTATGAACCAAGATATTAAACTTTGTGCGCTCAACTTTGAAGAACTTTGTTAAGTCTGTATACCGAAATGCATAATAGCCTTTACAGGAGCAGTTCCACTCAGAAGCCAAACTCGCTTTTCAGTTTCCAGAAATAGTTATCTTACCCCGTTCGGTTAATTAAGAGAACCAGTTCATAATTAAAATCGAGAAAGTTCAGCAAAATAACTGAGTGGGTAAGAGCCATTAGTTCGTAAATGGTACAAATAGGCAGGGTTTATGAAGTCTTATTAGTTTTTTGAGGTTTAATTAAGAAGCAAAGCAATAAGTAAGAAAAAGTCACGAAAGATATTTGTTTTAAATTAATATTAAAAGTAGTAATTTTCCAGTAATATTTATATGAAATTCTTTATGCTCTGACAATGGGTTGTTTTCTATTTAAAACTAGAAACTCTTATAGAATCATAGGTTTACGTTACTTTAACAATTTTTGATGGATTTGAATATTAAGTTAAGGTACCGTAGAGCCTATTGTAGTATTTCAAATAAACAACACAACGGTTTTAATATGTATTTATTTTTAAGTAAATAGTCTTACATGACAAAACTACTCTTACAAAAAAACTAAACGTCCTGTATTTTAACTTACTCTAGAATAACTTTTTATGAAGTGTCTAGCGTGCCTAGCGAAATGTAAAGTCTTGGGGGCACGTTCAAGTACAAATATGACACTTTTCCCCAAACAAGCTTAAAGAAAACAAAGCAACATTTCTAAGTTTGACAACTTAGAAACACAGTACTCTAAAGGTACCCATTCACATACAGTTTTCCTTCAGTTTTAGGACTGTACGATCTGAACTGAAGATTAAAACTTTCACAGGCCACACACAATTCAGTTAACTCAAACGATGCAGCCTTCAGTTTTTAAGACTGTCAGTTCTTGAACTGCAGGAAAACTGAACGTTCGCCACACACATAAACATTTTGCCAGGTCGTATCGAGCCATAAACAATGTTTTTAAAAAATCGAAAAAAAAAATTAGCGGCGCTTCTTGTGCTATTATTATTAGTGGAGCCAATAAAGGCAAAGAAACGTTTTTGGGTAAAAGATTGGTTGCCACAACGTGATAAATTATCTCATATGAAGTTGGTGCGGAAATTAGGAACTAGTGCAACTGACTATCTTAAAAATTACCTCAGAATGGATGACATATGCTTTAAAGAGCTTTTAAACATGGTTAGGCCCTTAATAGCAAATAAAAATACAAAAATGAGAAAATCAATAACACTTCGATATCTGGCAACAGAGCGAAGTTTGGAAGATTTAAGATTTTCGGCAATTATTTCTCCCCAAGCCCTGGGAAAAATTTATTCCACAAAGTTATCATTGTATTTATAGGGTCCTAAAGAAACAATATTTAAAGGTAAGCAAAACGATAATAACAACTAATATAAAAGAAAACAAATTTCACCTTAAAATCTTTATTATGTTGTAATTATCGTGCACAAAAATGTAGTCTATAATCTTTCAAAACGAATAAATTCTGATAGTTTATGCTGCTGCTGGTCTTGGCAAGACTCCGCTTGATTGTTTTCAGTACAAACTTGTGTCCTGGTATTAGAAGCTCCTGCTAAATATTGTTGTTGCTGGTTATTATAGTTGTAGGTTGTTTTTTGTCCACTTACAATTATTTGTCCTGTAGTAGCACTCGTACTGTAGACGTTGGTCTGATTTGCATTGTAGTGTGGATAATTTAGCGAAGCGTCATACGATTAAAGACTGTTTGAAGCATTATTTGTACATAAAACATCAGTGTAATCATTTAATTTGTTCTGAATTCCAAGAAAAACTATTTTATTTATTAAATGCTTTGCAATTTTTTTTTGATTCTCGTTCTTCCGACGTAATTTGCAAGCTCCATTATTTCCTACTGCATCAAATTCGTCCTGGTTGTGTGCATATAGGCTTTCACTTCCTTTCTGATTATGCTTTCCCTTGGCCTTTTCCGATTTGTTTTATTGGTTGTTGTTGCTAATGTTCTGCTTAGTGTTCGTGATGGTAATTGGGATGATGTAGTTCTCCTAGGAGTTCGAGATGGAACTGATGGTGTGCCAGGCATATCTAAACAATGTTGTAAGGATAATAGAGCATTTTTGTCAAAATTTTTTTTTAGTAGAAACCTGTACTGAAAATATATATTTAATGCCATTGTTAGGAAAGAACCTTTTTTATACTTCTTCATTAAAAGAAGTTCCATTCTCTAATACTATTTCTTCTGGAAGACCTAAGACGGAAAAGTAGTAATGCATCTTTTGAATAGTATTCTCTGCAGAAGGAGAAGGAATCATGTAAGCATCCAGCCATTTATTATGGTTATCAAAAAAAGTAGGTATTTTCTTTTTGGAAAAACTCAATATAAATTCGATCAAAATTTCTATTAGTTTTTGGCCAAGGTGCTAAAAATGAGGGGGTAGGGAGGAGGGAAGACGGAGTTTATAGTGCCTCACAAATTGCTTTATATCAGAATGAAACAAAGGCCACCAAACTTCACCCCTAGCCAACATTTTCATGCGGACTATTTCAATATTTTGGTTACGTGGTCATTCTTATACAGAGTGTTTCAGAACTATGGGATCAAACTTCTGGGGGTTGTTCACTGCAACAGAAGAATCCATTTGAGTATAGGAACCCATGTCCGGAAATGGGTCACTACGCCACTACGGCCCTAAGACGCGTTAAAATTTATAAAAAACATTAATTACCTAAATAGGATCTGCGGCATTTATTTTTACTTTTGTACATGATACCATAACAATTTCTCAATGTCATGTTTAAAAATTTTATAGCTTACAATTTTTAAACATTTATTGCTAATGGAAAACTTTACCAATCAAGAATTGGCGGATATGCATTTGGCATACGGAGCAACAAACTGCAATGCACAAGCAACATCGCGGTTGTATCATGAACGTTATCCCGAACGATAGCATCCTGGATACAAAAAGTTTATTGCGGTTCATCGGCGGCTCGCTGAGACAGGCATGTTTAAGACCAAGATGCATGATACTGGTGTTGCTCGAACCGTAAGAACGGTGGAATTTGAAGAAGAGGCGCTTCAGCGAGTTACCGATGAACCATCAAATAGCACACGTGACGTCGCTAAGAATATGAATACGAGTAAAGCTTCTGTTTGGCGGACTACACGAGCAACAACTCCATTTTTACCACTTCCAAAAATTTCAAGGTATGACTGCAGCCGATTATCATCCTAGAGTTTAATTTTGTCGATGGCTTCTGGATCACATCATTGCACAACCAAATTTTTTACGATATGTTTTGTGGACCGATGAAGTCTCTTTCACAAGAGATGGTATTTTTAATAGCCATGTTTGGGACGAAGAAAATCCTTATGCAATTTTTCCAAGAAAACATCAGAATCGTTGGTCTGTCAACGTATGGGCAGGCATTGTTGATGATTATTTAATTGGGCCATACCTTCTACCGGAACGGTTAACAGGACCTATTTATCTGCGTTTCTTGGAGGAAGTTCTCCCAGAACTACTTGAAAATGTTCCACTAAACGTTAGACAGCAAATGTGGTTTCAGCATGATGGAGCGCCGGCTCACTTTGCTGTACAAGTACGTGAGTATTTGGCTCAGCGGTTTGGGCACCGTTGAATTGCCAGAGGTGGAGCAGTTTCTTGGCCTCCTAGGTCACCCGATTTAACGTCGCTCGATTTTTTCTTGTGAGGACATGTAAAGTCTTTAGTCTACGAAACTCCAGTAGCATCAGAGCTAGACTTAATTGGACGAATAACAGCGGCATTTGAAATCATTCAAAACCAGGATCAAATTTTTAGTGTAATCCGCCGAAATCATGTGCGGTATTTAAATCGGTGTATTAAGGTTGGAGGAAGACATTTTGAATAATTGTTGTGATGGTATCATATACAAAAGATAAAAATAAATGCATCAGATCCTATTAAGGTAATTCATATTTTTTCTAAATTCAAACGCGTCTTAGAACTGTTAATTCTTAGCTGCGATTTAAATCAGAGTATTCGTTTGACCTAGGAGAAATATCAGTTTTACCAATCACATATAGAACATGATTAGAAACTGTTTTAATTAGGGTTAAACACTTTTTTAACGAAAGATGTGAAAATTTTCATTTATTCAAATTCTGACAACACAGACTCTACCTTTATCTCAATCTTTTTACCTTCTATATATACGCTTTTCATCAAGGCAATAATAAAGTGGTTTATTGTTGTTAAGCTAGATTAATAACCTCTGTACCATCTTCATAATCCCCGGGACACTGTGCGTTATCGGATAATGACATAACCTTAGCTTTTATTGCGGCATTTTCTTTTAATGTAAACCTACTTACCACAGCTATGATAATTACGCTTAGCTACAGAATCAGTAGCTGGGTTATGACATATCTGCTCAGCTAGATTTAATTGTTTTCACTCCGAAACGATAATCTCCAGCGCCACCGCAGTCTTACAAGCTTCACCAAAAGTTAAATTTTCGGTATTTAATATCTTTTTCTGAATGTCGTTCAGTGCCAGGCTACGAACCAACCTATCCCATAAATCTTCATCTAAGAATGAGTTAAAGTTGCAATGTTGTGATGGACTTATTCTAAGTCGTACGGAGAAATTAGACACACTTATTTTCAAATTACTGCAATTTATAGAATTTGAAGCATTCAGCCACGACTAATCTGGGTGGAGAAAAATGTTTATTTAGCACATCTAGAACCTAATCATAAGTTAAAGTAAATGAATTTTCAGGAGCAACGAAATTCTTTAAAATAAGTCTGTTTCGTGAAGTCTTTTTGGAAGTCTGTTCACGAATTAATATTATAAAATATTTTAATTTAGGATTATCCCCGGACCTTATTAACCATAAATAGATGCTTCATTCTCTCCATGTAACTTTCGAAGTTTGACCTAATACAACTGGAATCATACGATTCAATCGAGCCGCAATTACCAATCCTATCCTCGTCGCCAAATGTAGTGTTTGAAATAAACAGCAGTTTTATATGTATTTATTTTTGGGTAAGTAGTCTTACATGATAAAACTATTTTCACAAAAAAGACTGCCCAAAACTAAGTGTGCTCGTAACCTAGATTAACTTTTTACGGAGTGCCTAGAGTTATACCAAATGTATGGTCACCATAGGGTTCTAGTACAACTAAAGCTCCAATTTTAAATACATGACACTTATATTTGCAAATAATGCAAGGTTTTCTGGATATAAGGACTGCGTTGGATACTATTTGACTTTAGAAATATTTGATTACTGTGTGGAGGATAAAATTAAACCCTTTAACTGAAAATAATTATGATAAGATTACCTTTATAAGACTAAGGTGTCCTATTTACTTTGTATTGACATTTGACATCTGTGCGACAACAAAGCTGCCTTTAATTGTTTTCTGTTATTTGCTTTGTGTGAATTAAGAAACCTCTCTCGAAATAGGTTGATGGTCTTTTTGCCACCTTCTGTAGAACTAATTATGACCTATTGCTCAGTTAGTTTGTAAGGCTATTACTTCTGACAAATAAATATATTTATTCAATTCTAAAATTGATATATTTAACAAAGATTTAAATTATTTTGTGAAAATTTTAAGAAATAATTCTATTATTGTATTAACTTGATGTGGTTTTACATAAATTCAATTTAAAGCATAGAATTAAGCAAGGACTCTTTGTATTACCAAATAGAACATTCTAAATAGACATCGAATAAAGTTTTAGAGAAATAATATCCGAAAACAATCGCTGTCAAAGCTCGGGACATGTTGTCGATGCGTGCGAATGATTACGGCCCTCAGCCAACATCAGTGTGTAATCTGAACGAAACAATATGTGAATAGCATCAATCATGTCCTTTGTTTTGCGGTCGTATTCCATCAAAACGCTATTTATGTTTCCAAACAAATCCCCTTATATAGAAAAACGTGCTCCGAAATACGTCGCCTAATTAAATTAGCGAGGCCTGTATATGTTTTTGCCTTTTTTTCGCTAATTGCTAGAGTTGTAAATAAGGTTTGACGAGGGGGTTGATTGATGGTTGCAGACATTTGCTTCTTTTTTAAATCTGCTTTTTTTAAACTCTAATGAGTTATAAAGGCAACTCGGACAAATATCAAAACTGATCTAATTTTCTTCTTATAGACAGTTGAGGGCCGTTTTATAACCTTCCTATATTCTTAATTTTTTTTTATTTAACGGCTCTTTATCAGTGAGATTAACTGCCAGAACAAATGTTCCAAATTTTATTCTGCTAGTCACATAGGGTAAGTTTTATTTATTAATCTTGAATTTTCTTTTACATTTGAATGAATTTTTAACTTTAGAGAAGATAAATTTAAATCAACTAAAAAAAAAGCATATATTCCTTTCTAAAATACACTTTAATAGTTTAAATTTATAAATAAAACAGCATGAAAAATTAAAACCCAAAAGCATCGAAAAAATATCGGGTCAATTATAAACTCATCTGAATAAATTTAATTTAGAAAATGTAATAAAGTACAGGATCTATGTGATAAATTTACTAACTATGACTTAGATATTATTACTATATACATATATCGTGGGCTTAAAGGTAAAACTGACCAAGTCAAAAATATCGATTTTTGGGAAATGCAATTTTAAACTTGACCATAAATTTATGTCGTAATTACGAAAAAAGTTTGATTTTAATAAAAGTTTTACTTATGCGTTTATTTAAAATAAATTATTATCTTTTATTATATCCCTCAAAACATTTCAAAAAGCAGCCATTGATATATTTTTTTTAAGTGACTTGGTCATTTTTTCCTTTTTATTAAAATTGTTAAATACAGACTTGGTCAAACAGAATTCAATAGAATTCTAGTTATTGGTACCATAGCGACGAGCTAGCTAAAATCCTTTTTCTAATTAGTTATGGGAGTTTTTTAAATCAAACTCAGGATTTTTTACAAAAGAACTGATTTATACATAGTAAAATTAAATTTATTTTCAAAAACTTTAAGTTATTAAATTAAAAAACTCACTTAATCCGAGTCTGATTCTGTATCACTCTCACTTGCTGTAGGTTCTAGGATGGTATTTCTCTTTTGTTTCTCAACTGGTAGAGCCTGGTACCAATTGTGATATTCTGGAGGAATATCGTTTTGAGTACAAAGCTTCAAAAGACTATTTTTTTCTTCTCAGAAATACCTAACTGTGCCTTGTATAATTTTGGAATTACGTTGGGAACCGCATTTAAGCGACCTCGTCCAATCACGTTAATCCTTTTAAATTCTATTTCGCTATAGTTTAAAGAGATTTTGGCTCGGATTTTCTTTCTGGTAACGCATAACTTTTATTTTCAGCCATGATACCTTATCTCCGTTTTCATCTTCTAATCTATTTTTAAAAAAAGAACTTGCCAATGATTTTAAATCAAGAAAATCTGAAAACCTTAACTCCTTATATTGATAAGGCTCAATCTTTTTATTTCTAAGTCGCTTAGAACGAGCCAATCGGAACACATTAAGTAAATCATTCATAGTGAATATAGCAACATGTTTCCTGGCAGACTCAATAGCACTATGCATAGAGTCTACTTCCATGTAAGAGTGGCCTTTCTCCAAAAAGTTATGTTGTATGGTCAGTAAATGAGTATTTTGAACTAAGTACAAAAATAAAGCGGCTATGTACAGGGTGAGTTTTTCAAAGCGCGGAGTAGTATTATGCATTGATGATATTATTTATCGATGACGTGCTCCTGGACTATTATTTGGTTAAGCATTCTTCACGTTTTAAAAATATTTTGGACTATACAGGGTGTTCCGAAAAAGCAGGGCACTACAAAAGTTAATTTTTTTAAATGGAACACCTTGTATTGCAAAACATTTTTGAATTCTTTGCGTAATTACCAATCTTTTTTGATAATGGTTTAATATGCCAAAAATTAATATTTTAGGAGATAAATCAAATTTTGTTAAAAATTTAGAATTTGCACGCATCTCTTTAATATTAAAATTTAGCACCTAAATTTTGAACACAGAGTTAATTTTTATCATCAGAAGTAAAATAAAGTTACTTTGATATGCGTTTTGAAAGGCCAAACTTGCCCAACTTTAAATATAAAAATCTCTCTTATTTTAAATGAAACACCCTGTATATTTTCATGTCATCTAATAGCTTACTTAAGAGCCTATAAATTTTATTGATAATGTCCTATCTCTATATCTAACAGTTTTTGAGATATCATGGATTTTTCTGTTTTTCTCCTGTAAAAACTGACAATGCCGACTTAAAGTTTTGAAGCACCTCGTATTTTTTATGTATCCATCAAGGCGCCGTGGAAACAAATGAAAAAAATCTCAATAACAAAAAGACAGTTACATTAGCTAATTAGAGATTAATAGTTAGATTTGTTTTAAGGTGTTTTTTAGATATTTGTTTTCAATATTAAAAATGAATTATTCAAGAAATGAATTTATTGATATGATTTTTGTTTTGGGTGAAGCAAATAAAAATTGTTTGCTAGCTCAAAGGCTATATAGAGAAAAATATCCTCAACGGCGCACACCCAATTCCCGCAGTTTTCGCGTTGTTATGGACCGATTTATGACGACTGGTAGCGTGGATCTGCCAAAACGTAATGTTGCTAATAGGGTGGCAAATGAAGGTAAAGAACTTGAAATTCTTTTGCAAATTGAGGAGGATCCCCACATTGGTAGCCGTAGGTTAGCCTTACTTTCTGATGTTTCGCAGACAACGGTAAACCGGACAACACGGAAATATAAATACCACCCATATCACATTAAGTTGCATCAAGAACTTCACAATCAAGATTTTCAGCTACGTGTAACTTTTTGTGAATGGTTACTTCGCAAAATTAAAATTAATCCAAATTTTGTTAACTATATTATGTATTCCGACGAGGCGACATTTAAAAGCAATGGTGCTGTCAATAGGCATAATATGCACTATTATGCAACAGAGAACCCTCATTGGGTACGTGAGGTTCAGCACCAGAATCATTGGTCCCTTAATGTATGGTGCGGCATCCATAATAACCGTATAATTGGACCATATTTTTTTAATGAACCTTTGAATGGGCATTCATATCGAGTATTTTTACAGCAGCAATTGCCTGAATTATTAGAAGAAGTCAATCTCCAGGAACGGCAAAGTATGTGGTTTCAACAAGATGGTGCGCCTCCCCATTTTCATCGTGCAGTAAGGGAATATTTGGATCAAGAATATCCTCAAAGATGGATTGGTCGCGGAGGATTTGTTGCATGGCCGCCAAGGTCTTGCGATCTTACGCCGCTAGAATTCTTTCTGTGGGGTTATCTCAAAGATAAAGTCTATGCAACAAAACCAACTACAAGGGAGGATATGATTATTAGAATTAGGGATGCCTGTCAAACCGTAACACCAGGAATGTTATACCATGTTCGACAAAATATAATTAAAAGAATTAATATTTGTATCGAACAAGGAGGACATATCTTTGAACATTTGTTGAACAGAAATTAACTTTTATCATATAAAAATAAGTGAATTTAATAAAAAGAAACGTCCATAAATTTGTTTCATTTTATAAGAAAAAAATAACACGAAATGAAGAAATATAAGTATATTTCAAAAACTATTAGAGATAGGGATAGAATATTATTAATAAAATGTATAGGCTCTTAAGTAAGCTATTAGATGACATGAAAATATACAGGGTGTTTCATTTAAAATAGGAGAGATTTTTATATTTAAAGTTGGGCAAGTTTGGCCTTTCAAAAAAAAACAAAATAATTGTATAACAAAATGAATAATTTTACATAGCACGCATATCAAAGTAACTTTATTTTACTTCTGATGATAAAAATTAAGTCTGTATTCAAAATGTAGGTGCTAAATTTTAATATTAAAGAGATGCGTGCAAATTCTAAATTTTTAACAAAATTTGATTTATCTCCTAAACTATTAGTTTTTGGCATATTAAACCATTATCAAAAAAGATTGGTAATTACGCAAAGAATTCAAAAATGTTTTGCAATACAGGGTGTTCCATTTAAAAAAATTAACTTTTGTAGTGCCCTGCTTTTTCGGAGCACTCTGTATAGTCCAAAATATTTTTAAAATGTGAAGAATGCTTAACCAAATAATAGTCCAGGAGCACGTCATCGATAAATATTATCATCAATGCATAATACTACTCCGCGCTTTGAAAAACTCACCCTGTACTGATGCAAGTATCTGAATACATGCTGATCTCTGTTACGTCTTTTGGAATTGTTCTTACCCACTCAAATAATGCAGTTCCGATTTCGGAACTCCCTCGTTGACCGTTAGTCTCCGTCCACGCGTAGCAATATGCATTATTTGGTGTCGCTGCTTCATAGACAGTTAAGTTAAAAGCACATAATTTCATACTGTAATAAAACTGGGATATATCGGAGAAAGGAATTTGCAAAACACTTTGCAAATCAAACGTGATGCTAGTAAAATGCTTATCATTAGAGGCTCGTACCTTATCCTGCATCTTGGCAGCATTTGCTTCATTGCGCCGACGTATGTGTTCTTGATAATCCTCAATGGTTATGAGTTTATTTTTGTATTGTTCACAAGTGGAACATTGATCTTTTTTAGGCTTGAAAAAAGCCAAATTATATTTACTGCAAAAAATACGTCGATACGTCGCTTCAGAATCTTTTGGCTCGTTATTGCTGTTATATGCTTCTATGTATAACTGATACATTTTTGTAATTGATAGGCTAGGGTCCAAGTACTTCCGGTTATTAGATTTTCTGCAATAATGGGATTCAAGGGTAGGGAAACTTTCGATGTGGCTTTTAACTTTTTCTTCTAGCTCCTGGGAAGTTTTCTTACCTAGTGCCTTACAACCACGTTGATCTGGTAAGTTAAATAAGCCATGCTCATTTACTCCAGCAAAGGCATGGTCAACGGGCCCGTGAATAATGCTTAGAGTGTTTAAAAAAACTTTTTGCAAACACGGATTTCGTGAGCCTCTTTTTAAAAAAAATATGATCTGCTTGCTTGCTTTGCCGGTCAGGTTTCAGTGCGAGGCATATACTTGGGTTTAACTGATTTTACACGGGCCAATATCTAATCTTTTTGTCGATCATAATTTAATTGCCAGTAGGTAGCACACAATTTTCTTCTATCGTCCAAATTAAAGTGTTGTTTACATTTAAACTTGCAGAGCTCGCAATCGACATCTTTGGGAATTTTTGCACTTCTCATTTTTTTATTGGTTTCATAAGGTTCCTCCAAAGACCTTTTCTTTTTATTTATGGCTGTTTTCCACTGATCAGGGTATGATTTTTTCCACCTGCTCTTTTGTTTAGTTGCAGTAGATACATTGTTGTGCTCACCATCATGATTGTCTTCATCGTCAGTAGGATTATACTCGTCTGAACTACCTTCTTCAAATTCTACCACTCCCATAGGAGAGTGCGGATCTTCATAAAGGTTCGCATTCAGATTTTTAGGGCGAAGAATACGTTGGGTGTCTGACGTCGATGGTAAATTAGTGTCAGCGAAAGTGTTGCAAACCCCTTTTGTCTTTTCTGCCACAAGATCATATTTTATAACTGAAAATAAAACGCAGTAATAATATAAAGTAATATAAAGACCTTAATTTACACGTACGAATTCAAAATAGAAATAGGTACAAAACACACACTTAATGCACTTAATTTATAAGCACTAAAAACATATTTTTTTACTAATACAATAGAAAAAATTATACATACTTATAATAATTAATTAGTTTTGTACTTTTACTATTTTGATCAATTTTACGCTCTATTCTATGATGGGCTTTAAAAATTCTAATCCTGAGGATTTGAAAAACAGAACATTCCTATTCTTTTTAACCATTATTCAGGCACAAACTTGCATAGGATAATTAAAAAAAACAAATCCTAACCTATTTACTTAGTTATACGTACATAAAAAATAATAATACTGTATACATATAACATAACAATGTATGTACATACAGAAGAAGCTATACTTAATTATAGCAAAGAAAATATTTTTTATTTAAATTATTTCAAGAATATTTACCTTCAGCTACTGCTGAGGAAGAAGCTGAGGTGTTTTTATTTACAGGGGCATCCTCTGATGCAATGATGGGATTGATAACGGTTTCTGAATGACCCAAAACATTAGCAACATTTGATATTTCGTTAGTTTGCCTTATTAATTCCTCATACAGTGGGCCTAGAATTAAACAGTTTAATTTAAAAAAAAAGAATATAAAAACTTTTTACTGACCTAACCTATAAAATGTAAAAATCTAATTATATCGATACAAAACTTACCTTCAGCATCAATATGAACAAGAGTTTTTGATTTTTGTAATGCCAATTTAGCAATATATCGAGATCTAGCACTCATTATAATAAATAAATCACAAAAAGCGGCAACTTCACAGCGCAAAACAAACAAAACAACTGCAAACAGTAGTATATCAATGACTAAGTATATCAAAACCATATGCATAAATGATTAAGTTTCGTCAGGTTAAAGTGACCATGTCTACTTGGTCACATTAAAATCTGATATGCTATAACCAAAAGTGACTATGTAGACATGGTCACTTTAACCTGACGAAACTTAATCATTTTTGCATATGGTTTTCATATACTTAGTCATTAATATCGGCTTAAATAGAGATGGTAAATTTAAGCTGATATCAACTTTCACTTTAGAAAACTTGATCATTATTAACTTATTTTATGTACCTGCTTCTGAACCCTGGGAGGACTTGGTCAGTTTTTCCAGGCAAGGATATATGATTTTTTAGAGAGTTGGTCAAAAAAACAGAAAAATGGCGATTTTGGACTTGGTCACTTTTACCTTTAAGCCCACGATATTATTATACATGTATATATTATTTTATAACTTCTGTAAAGAACAACTGAAGGAACAAGCAAAAGGACAATCGGGGCAGTCTTTCTGAACATAGTACCTACATAGATGTTCGTAGGACTTCTTAGATATGAAACTCATAAGAGTTAATAGAACACTGAACGTAGATTGACTGTTGTGCCCTCTGAATGTCGACCAGTAGTACTAACCGGAAATAAAAATGGGTTTGTGACGTCATACTAGCGAGTAATTTAAAATTTGAGTATGGCGCCAAATTTGAATTACTCTCTACTATACCGTGCTCTTAAAAATAGTGCCAAATGTTTGATTCTTTCGGAAATTGCAAATAAAAGTAGTCAGATTGAAACAGTGTTAAATTAGGACATTTTTTTTCTTATTTGAATTCCTCGATTTGTCCCAATTTGCATACTATAATTTCTGAAAAACTTATACATTTCCTAATAGATACATAGATCTGAGTTTAAGAAATTAAATAATAAATAGTCGCAAAATGTATTACTATATTATAAGAGATTATAGCCAAAAATTCACAAGTAATACAATAAAAATTAACAGTTGCATACGCTTGTTAAAACATTCAATAAAATATAAAAATTCCATAATGCCTTAAGTTTCTACTTAATTTAAAAGTAAAATAGAAATTATTCAGGGAATTACAAAAGGTTGTAGTAAATGTATAAAATAAAAATTTAATAAAATCACCAAGAAATAACCGCATCAACAAATTAGTAATAAAAGAAGCAACAAGTAAAAATTATAGCAGCAGAAATAAAAGATAAAAAATGCACATATGTTATACTATATTATAAAGAGTTTATAGAAAAAAAATGACAATTTATGCAATCAAAATTAATAGGTATACATGCTTGATAAAATATTAATTAAAATATAAACATTTTTCTAAATTTCATAATGTCTAAGCATACAACTTAAATTAATAATAAACTTTATTGTATGAAGAGCAAAGTTTGCAAAGTATACTTCATACAAGGTGTGGCAAAAGGTTATGGTAAATGTAAAAAGGAAATAAAAATTTCTCTCAATTCACTATTATTGCTTAGTAGATAATATAAATTAAATAATTAATAACAAATTAGTAATGAAAGGCATAAAGAAAACATGTTAAAAGTAAAATGTACAGGAGTTACCATTTTTTTATTTGCCTTTGAAAATTTTAGATTTTAAGATTTTTATAGAATCCAAAATTGCTCATGCATTGAAACTGTTGAAATTGCTCTTCCCTCAGATTTGGCCTTGGCTTTAGAGTAAGTTTTGACATTGAGGCTGTCAAAAAGTCTATACATAGACAAGATAATTACTCTGGGTATTGAGCTTCACTGCGCAGTTATTACGGACTTCACTATCTAGAAATAGAAAGCATTTTTTGAAGCATTAATTTTTAAAATCATTTCACAAAATAAATTCTCACCTCATTTTGCCAAATTATCCTTCTAGGATCCTAAGGTATTACTAAAGACCCGGGCGCAGTTTTTTAACTTTCAACCCATCAGGATTTTCTGTTGTCGGTTGCTGCTCTACATGAACAAAAGTGGTTAATTCTTTATAACTGTGGTCTGAAAAAAGACATTTTTAAATGGAATGTCGTATACATCTTAGCTCAAACAAATATAAGGGTATTATTTTATTGATTTTAAATATATCATTCAAAATATTGTTTGACCACACAACAGTGGTTTCAGTCTAAGAGACACTTTACTAGGTTAAGTATATTTTTTTTACTATGATAAAGCTAAATTATTAATTAAAAAACTTCGTTTATCATATCTTACCCAAGTAGTTTATTATTTAATTAAGCTTAAGCTTACACCTCTAAAGAGTTAACTTGTTGTGAAGACCATTCTAACTTAACTTGTATTAAGCCTGGGAGATCAACTGAAGACATGGCATCTAGTTTAAGGCCCTTTCTTGAATATAATCATAAATGAATCAGGAGTAAAATAATTTTCACATACGTAGAATTTTAAATAGAGTTATTTAATACCGAAATGTTCATAGTTTTAAGGCTTAAAAATGTAAACTCAAGTATTAAAGATATAAGGGCTGTTAAAAAACCATACATGTCTTTTGCTGTTCATAGATTTAACACAACAGCTTCTTTTTCTCAGAATCTATTCCTCACTTCTGTTGTTTACATTTTCCCTTGTCATTCTCACCATAAAAATTGATTGCAATAGCTACTTATGCAAATGTAATGTCGCTGATGTCTATATTCGATTCAAAGTTTTTACTGCTTATTTGTCAGTTCCTTTACAACAATATAAAAAACTGCTTTATTAAAAATTATTTTTTATCCCACGTATCAGCACACCTAAATGAAAACAAATCACAGCTAATCGCAGATACATAACACACTGAACTGGATACCTGGAAAATTGTGCGAAATATGAGCACAGGTCAATTCTGTTTAAATTTTCGGCAAAATTTCACTAAAGGCAGTTAGTTTTTCTGCAGAAGTAAAAAGAAAGTGTCTCTGAATAAAAAATAATTTTAGGGACAAAAAGGCTTCTTTGATTGAAATATTAACTAAAACGAAGATCTTTGTCCATATGTAAACCTAAATTTCTCGCGGAAGCTACAAAAGGAAGTATGACCCCTCCTAGGTTAATATCAACATTATTTTTGACAATCATTTACTATTTTTACTTGCAAAACATAGAAGCTTGGATTTATTGAAGTTATAAAAGTTTTAGATTATGTTCAATAGACATAGACCTAATGGTTTCTAAGTCGTGATTAACATGCTGTGTTGCATCAGCAAAGTTGGTGGCATCAAAGTTATATACCAGTTGCGTATCGTCAGCAAAGGCGGTAGCTGTACAGAAATTAGTAGAACGAAGAATATCAGCGGTATATATTATAAAAAGCAAAGGAGATAAAATAGAGCCTTGAAAAACACCGGAATGAATACTTAGGGTCTGAGAAGAAATTCCATTGTATGTTATTTTTTGAAATCTATTATTAAGAAAAGATGGGATAATATTTAAAGAAGCATCTGAGCACCCATATTAAAGCAGTTTGGAATACAAGAGTGCATGGTCCAGGATATCAAAAAATCGGCTAAATTTATTTTCTCTGACATAAATCTGTGAGAAACTCCTTAATGTAAACCACCGCCAAGAGTAAACTGGTTCAAATTTACTGTCAGACCAGAAGACTTTATAGCTATTAAGACATAATTTTGTAGTGGATATTTCTGACCTTAGGCAGGTCTCTGTAGTGCATAAAATGTCAAAATCATAAGCAGTGACTCAGTTTAAGTGTTGAAACTACGAATTCATCAAATCAGGTGAAAGTACTAAAAATAAAGACGGACCTAGTTTTTTGCGAACCATCAGAATAACTTTTGCAGAGATCATCTTCGATCCCTTCGACGCTATACTGCGTAACCTTAACATACTAACATACATAGTCATACTTTATCTATGTAGACTTGACTTAGCATTATTGCTTTTTTTTGTGCTTTCAAATAATCCTATGGTTAGAACCGTTGGTGTAACACTCAAATCACGAAACAGTTTTACCACTAAGACTTTATTACATTCTCGGTTCCTATTTTGCTAACAATGTTTTAATCTTTTCCAGAAGATGGTAACACTTAAGTGCTATAATAAATAAAATCTGAAAATAAATCGGTATTAGATATTATAATACAATTTAATAGTATTTAAAATTTAATTTAAGATATTAAACTTCTTTCTTCTTTTATTGAAGACTATGATGCAAGAAGGGGATATGTGCAAAATTTGGAAAATTGAGGTTATTTTGGATGTAGTTTAGAAAATATGTTACAACATATCCTCTATGATGTACTGGTGCATTAAGGGTATATGTGTAGTGTAACTTATCCCGTTCTTGCACCACAAATACTTTTCATTTTATGATATAAATACCACATCCCTTCCCTGCAGCAGTAAAACGGTCATATTTGTTTACAAGCGACGGAGTGTGCGGGAACGCTGTTGGATAAGTAGTTAGTATTTTGTTTTCGTAGACAAGAAAGCTTCGCGCGTTGTAATTCAGGTTGGTTTTTGTTGCAGTTTTTGTTACATTGTTGTTTTAAAAATAAATAATAAATTATTATGAGTACTGAAAGTGTAAAAGAGGATAGTGAGCCTTTTCAGAGTTTGGAGAGCGAATATCAACCATCCTCACAAAGTTCATCTTCTGAATGTGAAACTGTCGAACCAGTAGAAGTACCAGAAGCCAACGGGACTATAAAGAAAAAAAGCGTGATGTGAAAAGTTGGAAAAGGAATATGCAAAAGGTAAAAAGAGCTAAAGGAGAAACCTATAAGTCCATAACGTCGGGAGAAATAGTACCAGCAAGGACACAAGGCAGTGACTGCAAATGTGAAAAGGAGTGTATAAAAAGGCTTTCTCCTGATGAGGAAAATAAACTATTTTCATCATTTAATGACCTTGCAGATCAAGAAAAACAGGATTCATATTTATCTAGGTTAATTACGGTTAGCCAGATTAGAAGACGTCGTAAAAATAATTTAAACATTAATCCACAAAGAAATTATACCTATAAGTATAAGGTAAGCTACTGAGGGTTTTGCATCTTGTTTTATTATTCATATTTTAGCTTAGAAAGGGAGCATTCGAGTTACCAGTCTGTAAGCAAGCTTTATGTTTAATCCACGGAATCGGCAAAAAGCGCTTGGAACGCATAGCAAGTCATTTAACAGCCAACGTAACTCCTGTTCAAGATAAAAGAGGTAAGCACGGTGATAGACCAAATATGATTCCGGAATTTTTAAGAAAGCAAGTTCGTGAGCATATTGAGAGCTTTCCTAACCAAATATCGCATTATTCTCGAGCAAGAAGCAGCAAGCAGTATTTGTCTCCTGATTTAAATCTTACAATCATGTACGATCTATACCTGAAAAAATTTGAGCCAGAAAATTACAAACTAAAACAAGACAAACTACCGTTTAAACCTAAAATATGTTATGATTTTTATGGTCGTTATTTTCGGGAAAATTTTAATATCAGTTTAAGCCGTCCAAGAAAAGATACGTGCAAAAAATGTGATATGTTCGAAAACAAGATTTAGGGAGCTGAATCAGAAGAAGAGAAGAAAAGTTTCGAAACCCAAAAAAAACTACATGTTCTAAAGTCTGAGTGGTTCTACAAAGAACTGAAAGAAAAATCAAAAGAGGCAGAAGAAAATGATCATGTTGAACTGTCTTTTGACTTTCAGCAAAATATGCCACTTCCCAAAGTACCATCTGGAGATGCTTTTTATTTGCGTCAGCTATGGGTTCAAAATGTTTGTGTGCATTCGGCGAAAAAAAAATCGGGACATTTCTTTATGTATGATGAAACTATTTGTAAAAAAGGAGCCAACGATGTTTTAAGCTTTTTACAATATTATATTGAGAACATACTCAGCGCAAACGTAAAAATTCTGTACTTATTTAGTGATAACTGTGGCGCTCAAAATAAAAACCATACCCTGGTTAGGTTTTTAGTAACTTTGTGTTATACAGGAAGATTTGATACAATCGTGCATCGTTTTCCTGAGCCAGGGCATAGCTTCTTACCATGCGACAGGTTTTTCGGCATAATAGAGAAGAGAAAACGTCGTGTAGATAGAATTTTTTTACCGCAAGATTATATGCAAATTGTTAAGTCATATTCACGAAAATTTCATGTTATTGAAGTTAAACAATCTATAGTTTTTAACTAAACTGATCATTTAAAAAGTTTTTTTCATCCATCTCCAAAATCTGAAACAAAAGAAAAGTTGTCAATTTCCTCCTATAGGGTATTCAAATACTTCAAAAACATGGGTGAAGTTGCTTGTAGCACGTCAGCTAGCTCCGATGCTCCTGTAATAAATTTTGCATTGTTAAAAAATAATGTAAATCCTACATTAACTAATATGGAAAATGCTTACTTAGATAAGTTGGCTTTGAAAGATTTGAAATATAAAAATGTAATGGTGCTGGCCAATGAATATGTAGGAAAAAATGATATGAACTTTTGTTTGTCTCTTAAATCAGATAAGTGTTCAAATAATCAAGATTCGGCAGTTAGCGAATCCGATAATTCAGATGTTGAATAAGATTTTTTATCTTAGGATTTTTGTTGTAAATTTGAACGTATTTTTACAAAGCATTATTTCTATATCTAGAAGTACTGAAATATGTGTTACTTTTACATTACCATATTTTTAGTTTTTATTTTTTAGCAGCTTTGCTCTTTTATAAAAGGTTATGTTTTTATCTAAAGTAAAGTATTAGAAAACTAAAAATGAAGTTTCATTTAAAACAATAATATTTTTTACCTATCCCTTTCTTGCACCTTCTTTAAAAAATATATTTAAAAAAGACTAACATATCCCGTTTATGCACCACAAATCTTTTTTCGCAAATTTCTACCTTATTTCTGAAAATAATTTTACATTTTATAGATCAAAACAATCAGTTTTTATAACTCTTTTTTAAATAACATTAAAATCAACCTAAAAAAATAAAAAAGTTGTTTGCTCCTTCTGTGAAATCTAATAAATGTTACTTATCCCCTTTTTGCATCAGAGTCTTCCTAGCCAGAGTCCTCCTTGACCTAGCATTACTGCCTTTTTTTGTGTTTTCAAATAATCCTATGGTTGGAACCGTTGGTTTATGGTTGGTTTATGGTGTAACACTCAAATCACGAAACAGTTTTACGACTAAGACTTTATTACATTCTCGGTTCCTGTTTCGCTAACAATGTATTAATCTTTTT
Organism: Anthonomus grandis grandis; assembly: GCF_022605725.1. Lineage (NCBI taxonomy): Eukaryota > Metazoa > Arthropoda > Insecta > Coleoptera > Curculionidae > Anthonomus > Anthonomus grandis. Next base: position 9,860,084 of record NC_065546.1, read on the forward strand.
CCGAAGATGGTAACACTTAAGTGCTATAATAAATTAAATATGAAAATAAATCGGTATTAGATATTATAATACAATTTAATAGTATTTAAAATTTAATTTAAGATATTAAACTTCTTTCTTCTTTTATTGTAGGTAGTCACTTAAGCTGATATCTGACCTGAATTAACGTGGTAAGTTTTATTCTTAATTAAATCTAAGATTTTTTTTAATGGTTCTAACCATCTTGGTTTTTGAGTTATTTGTGAATTTCTTTAAAGAAAACTCTTCTCAAAAACCATTATTTTTCTTAGTATTCTATATATTGTAACGGTATTAGAAACGCCGCCAATACCACCTATTCTTCGTCATTCCGGAGTGGGCACACTTGTGTCATTCCGGTTCTTTTTGAATCCAGCTTGTTCTAAAATATCTGTAAGAAGTTTTGAATTAATAAGGAGGACTACTGCATTATACCCGCAGTCAGATGACATCGTGGAATAAATAAACAGAATCATAAATAATCGGTATTTGGCAAAAGTATTCTCTAGTCACCAAAAAAACTGAGATAGGTTTCTTCATTTATTCCTGGTGGCTTATCGACATTCATCAAAGTTATAGCGGGATTCGTTACGTACTTGACGTAAGTCCACTCTCTAACATTTGACGTCGCAGGGTATTCGTCAACCCTCCTCACTATTTTTTTGTACAGTTATAGGAGCAAAGTTAATAAAAATGCCTCTCGGGTAAGCCTTTAAACAGTGGAGAAACCAGGTAGATATTGAAAGTAGACTGTCCGGTTATAATGAGATCTTATTGCTATTAATCTTTATTATTACAAATACGATAACAGATTTGGTTGCTTAAATATAAACAAATGTGTCTTTTAAATCTAATAATCCCCCATTACTAATTTCTATGATTAAGCATAGGCAGTTATTTGGGAAAATGTACCGGGAAATGCGGCACTCTATTAATGACGCAAAACAGTATGATTCAAGGGAAGGGGTTATGACATTTTTGTACAAGCGGATACGGATGACATTCCTGAAGTAAGCGAAGCAATCTTAATTAATTAGTCAAGATTTACCACTGCTCTGTTAATATACGGATAGTAATTATAATGTCACGGACTCGGTTATTACTTGTCTTTCACCACTTTTAGAAGACAAGTAATAATTAATAAACGTGGCTACTGCCTGCCCTACAAAACACGAAAAAAGATAATGTCCAAACAGTAGTTTTCATCAATAAAATAAATTAAACGGAAAGTACGGCCGCGGACAGAGCAGGAAATAAAAAGTCAACAATAAAAATTATCAATTAAATACACAATTAATCCGCAGTGAGTGTTCCACTGGTTCCAAACAAGAATATAACTTTTCACGAACGAAATTAATGAAATATTGTTGTAATCATCCGTTTACTACCTGCCCTACAAAACACAAAGAAAGATAGGGTCCAGGCACCAGTTAATAATACACGCGACTGTGGCTTGCCCTACAAAACGCGAAAAAAGATAGTGTCCAAACCATTAGTTTTAAAAGTACATAAAGCGGAGCGGAATCACTATGAATATTCTAATAACAAATCACAGATAAAAACTCACAGCGGAAAAATAAAATACCGCCATCTTCCAAGCATGTAAAAATGGAAACCAAAATCTCGTAACGCGGATAATTTTACGATTATTTTACAACATAACTCGCTTACTACCTGCCCTACAAAACACAAAGAAAGATGAGCCCAAACAACAGTTTCAAAATAAAATAAAACGGAAGAAGACGGAACGATATTAATAGCAACTGATACGATAGCAATCCTAATACGCGAGCTTGGAAGCGGCCGGTCAATTGTCAAGAGGTGGCTCTTACCTAACCCAATTCACACTGCCAACGTTAAAACAAAGTTCAATGTAAATATTGAAAAAGGGAAAAATTACTGGTACTTCGCTCGAAAGGTGGTACGACCTTACTGCGACGAATCTGTGAGCCTTTTTATACTCATGGCAGGGATTTGGATGCCGACGACTCACGAACATCCTCGGAATCAATCGTTGGATAAAAATGCAATTGGGAAAACTTAATAAAAATAGAGTTTTCCGTTATAAAAACGGTATGGATTTATAGACTATGACCGTATACGGACAACAAAATGAACAGCGAGATAAAAGTTGGTCACATGGGTACAAGAAAACCAGCTTTCCAGAAAAACTGCGGGAAACCAAATCATGATTTATGTATATTATATTTTGTCAGACAAGGCATGTCCCTTCATTTAACAGGGCTTCCCAAGATAGGTTAACCTTGATATTTGCATAATAGAACATGTGAACATTGCAACAGCGTGAAAGGGAAATTCATGAAAATAACTGGAAAACTGGAAGCATAGTGATGAAAAACCTCTCAGTTTTAGGCATTTGTGGTTCTTTACTATCCTAAGCACAACAAGGGCTAAAAACAATAAAGGCAGAGATTACAACATAGTCAACGGAGAATCAGGTATAACGTATAAGAAATCGAACCTTCCCTTTACTATCAGGCTAAAAGCCTGTTTCAGTTGGTTGTTTCATATATGTTTAGGATTACAAGCCCCTCATAACTCACAGGTAAAGCTTAAAATGCACCTTTTTGTAATGCAAATTATAAATTTAGAGGTTAAATGTTAACAAGGCAAAACTATCTAAGTTTTCTTATAAAATACTTCCTGGGCTAACCCTTATTACTATAAAATAAAAAATCTTGTAACTTCGTTACAAAGTACAATAGAATTTCCGCCTCAAATAGTGATGGGAAGAGAACTCCGTCTGCCATGCGAGCTATGGTTGCTTGCCAGAAGCCGATGTTACGGAGGAAGATTATGTCAGTGAGCAGCGTAGAAAAATAGATGTATCGACAGCCACTAACGGCATTGGCAACACCGTCAATACCGCCTGTTCTTCGTCATTCGATCATTCCGGATTGGCAAGTGATGGGCACACAGCATGACATCTTTGGAGACGCATGAAAGATTGTGGTTCTCTTAGTATACAGGGTATCCGAGAGAAAACAGTCCACCCTTAAAATTTTGAAAAATAAATTGTTTAGCCCAAAATGGTCAAACACATCATATTTCATACTGACAGTAACATTTATTGACAGAAATTGCGTTTCTTTAACTCTCTATTGACGTTATCTCTTCATCAAACTCATTGTTTTTATTGGAAGTAGGAGTCGACCAATCCCTTTAACTAAAGGTAATTTTATTCTCTACATAGCCCTATTTTTATTTTTTTATTTTACCAATTCTTGAATTCTCAAGAAATATTAATAAACCTGGCTAACGTTCTTCAAAGTTTAAGTCTTGCATTTTTGTTGCCTGTCTAAATATTTTTTTTGTTAAGTGTTATCTCTAATCAAGAGAAAAAAATACCTGTATACTTGCAATACCTTATATACGCTGCAAGAAAGTATTAACTTGGTGGGTCTTTATTATCAACAAAATAAGTCTGCTAGAGCAGCAGCACGTGCTTTTAATGCTAATCATCCGAATAATAGGAAGTTTCAAGGCAAGGGTTAGTACAAACTTTGGGACGAATGCTTCTTTTATTTACATCAGCGTTACTCAAAGTGTGCTCCGCGAAACCTCCGGTAGGGCTCCGCCAGCAGTCATAATAAATTAATGCATGTATTAAAGTGGACCCTATAAGAATAAAGTTGTCTAAGATAAAAATAAACAACCAAAACGAAACGCCTACTTATAGGTGTTACTGGTACATATACGAAAATTTAATATATGTATTATTAAGTGAATGCCCGACCTATTACATCGAAATGTTACAGCGTTACTCGGTTCGTCGCGCTGTTTCTCGTGCTCGTGCGTCAACGCGTACTTCGGAGAAAATCGTCTGGCTCTCCGAAGTTTCTGAGGAATTCGAGATGATTCGATGGTTGCTGGTATAATATAAAGGAGGATTGTTTGGCGCGGAGAATTTATTAATCAAGCAACGTACCGCAAAATGTACTCACACCGCGCTCAGTATTTTATGTTCGCTTGACTTGTTGTTGTTCGTAGTGGTTGTAAATCTCATACTTCGTGCGACAATAGATACTATTTGTCATAAAATTGACCAAATCAAATTAGTGTTAAAGAAGAATGGAGCGCTGGCTTAAAGGTGTTGCAAAAAATGTGGTTCGCTTGGATGATGCGTCAAATTCAAATCAAGGTGATATGACGGCGTCAAGTTCTAGTTTTATAGAATCATACATTTATCTCGGATTTGTTGATTCCAACGGCTCACCTCTTTTTATGTTGTGCAGCAAACTCCTTCCTAATAGTTCGATGGTACCCACTAAGATGCGCCGACAGTTAGAAACTGTACATCCCGACTTTAAAAACAAAAGTAAAGAATTTTTTCTACGTAAAAAAGAACAATTATTAAGAAGCCAAAAAACTATGATGTATGCGACTCAGACTGTGAATGAAAAGACCACGGAGGCATCGTATTTGGTTAGTTACCGCATTGCCCAAGCAGGAGAAGCGCACACTATCGCTGAAAAGCTAATAAAACCATGTGTGGTAGACATAACGAAATGTATGCTTGACGAAAAATCTGTAAAGCATCTTTCTACAGTGCCGCTTTCGAACGATACAGTTACGCGCTGAATTGGGGATATTGCAACATAGATAAAACAAGAACTGGTTTGACGGCTTCAAAATAACAAATTCGTCTTGAAAATTGTTGAGTCGACTGATGTTGCTGGACCGACCATCTTGCTAGTAATTGTGCGATATCAATATAAACATTCACTCGAAGAAGACTTGCTTATGTGCTCATCGCTGCTTACTAACACAACCGGAGAAGACATTTTTATCACGATTAACATATTTTTTGAAGAAAACCAACTCGATTGGAATGATTGCATTGCTATTTATACCTATGGAGCCAAGGCACTGACAGGTAGAACAGCAGGAGCAATATTACGAATAAAAATGAAAGCGCCAAATTGTAGTTCCAGCCACTGCATCCTGCATAAACAATCACTCGCGGTTAAGAAAATGCCACCAAATCTAAAATTGGTTCTTGATGAGTCAGTAAAAATAATTAATTTTGTCAAATCACGTTCACTGCAATCCCGATTGTTCTCAATATTATGTGAAGATTATGGTAGCGATCATAAAACACTATTGCTCCATACTGAAGTAAGATGGTTGTCTGGGGGTAAAACTTTGACCAGGCTTTTTGAACTAAGAACAGAATTAGAAGATTTTCTTACAGATGTTCCTTTTAATTTAGAAGACCGTTTGTCCAATAAAAGCTGATTATTTAGACTAGCATTTTTAGCAGACATGTTTGGAAAACTTAACGAACTAAACCTGTCACTACAAGGAAAACAGACAACAGTTTTCAATGCTAACAACAATATAACTGCCTTTAAAAGAAAATTAGATTTTTGGATTACTTGTTTTGGTAAGAGAGAAATCGAAAGCTTTTCATTGCTAAGTGAGTTTCTTAGTCACCATAGTCTTAGTGATACAGAAATATTTCAAAATGAAATATTTGTTGAATTGGTGCAATATCTCAATGATCTGCAAGGGACTTTTGAATCTTACTTTCCTGAAGAACAGAATACAAAACTGAAAATAAACTCATGGATTCAAAACCCTTTTTCATCTAAATTGCAGAAACTTGAAAATATGTCAAATCAGATCTATGAATCATTTCTAGAAATGACATCGGATACAAGCATGGAATCATTGTTCAAAACAATTTCACTAAATGATTTTTAGTGCAGGGTTCGTGAAGAATATCCACAACTTGCCACAGAGGCTTCGAATGTTCTTCTGCCGTTCCCAACAACGTATTTGTGTGAAACGGGATTTTTAGCATATACAGCTACAAAAACAAAATACCGCAATAGATTGGATGCCGAACCAGATATGAGAATTCAACTTTCTTCTATCAAGCCTAACATTACCCAGTTGATGAGGAATAAAAAACAATTACATGCCTCGCATTAAATGAACTTAGTGTTATCATTTGCTTACTAACTCACTACTTACTGTATCTATCTTTTTTTGTATGATTATTAATAAACAATTCACATATAACTGCTTTTGCTTTTAGTTTAGGGTTTAGGGTTCCGTTAAAAATGTAGTTTTTTAAAGGGGTTCCGTCACGAAAAAAGTTTGAGTAACACTGATTTACATACATAGTGAAGTCAAAAGACATAACTGTCGATACTGGAGCGACACAACTCTTCATTTATTTTGAGAGATATATACGCAGCAATCACAAAAACTTAATGTATGGGCTGGTATCCTGGGAGATAATATTGTTAAGGAGATAATATTAATACCTGAGATACTTGAGCAAGAATATTACCTTCTAGAAAATGAAGTGATATTTCAACAAGATGGGGTACCACCATATTACGCTGCTACCATTCGTTATTTTTTGATCGATGTATGTCTTGGTCGGGAGGTACCGTAGACTGGCCTGCCAGATCTCCCAATCTTAACCCTTTGGATTTTTATAAAGTCTTCGAAAAACCAAAATCTGCCACAAAGCGTGAGACCCCCTTGAAGACTTTGAAGACTCCCTTGAAGACCTTCAAAATATAATTGTTAACGAATGTCAGTTAATAACCTCTGAAATGTTAGCGAATATGCGCAGACGCTTTGAACAATTGTATTATTGTATGGAGATCAACGGAGATAATTTTTACATTTAATAAAATAGGTATTAGATATGTAGAGAATAAAATTCTTTAGTTCAACATGAGGGTAGACTGTTCTCTCTCTTTGACACCCTGTATAAAGAGCCGGTAGGAGGACAGTTATCTTAGTTCCCTTCGGAAAATTGGTGCGATATATAAATCGGACATAAATAATAGTAAATATGATGCAAATAAATAATTCTGGCAGTCGAAAATAATCGTGTTTAATAGTGTGTAAATAAATCGGTAGATCGGTATTTTAATTCATACCTAATGAACGGGAGAAACACAGCGGGCAATGTTTCACAAGAAGGTCTGAAATGGCTGTCCAATGATTTTAATTTATTAACCTGTTAGTCTTTTTTCAATAGTTTTGCTTTTTGAGTTTTTCAGTTTTTGACTATAGAAAATTTGCTAATTAAAAAAAATCACATTAACAATTCTACAGAATAAAGGATTAATAAGAATATTATTAACATAAGCAATTAAATAAGAACTAAATATAGATTTAATTAAAAGCAAAAGTCAAATACATGATGTGATTGCCTGTTTCTTTAATTATCTAGGTTTAATGTTAAAAATTTAATAAATAAAATAATACATAATGAAAAATTAATACATTTTGCTATTATTTTGCTCTACAGATATATTAATGAAATATTCATATCAAAGCGTTAGTATATATTTATTTATTTTGTAAAAAAAAATAAATAGGGAAATAGGCACAGCAATTGCATTGATAAACAATTTTTTTCAAGAAGATCGAATAAATCAACCGTTATTTAATAAATTACTTTTGTAGCAAAAATAATATTATCAAAATCTTTCTTTTTAAGATCTATTGGAAATCTCAATCTCAGGTAACATTCACTGGATGGTAAAACGATTGAGAAACAACAGGTAGAAAAAGATAAAATATTCATTTTATAAACTTAAAAATAAATTCCAAAAAAAAACAAAATTTTCACCATATTGGTCATTGATCTTCCTCATAAAATTCCATTAATTAAGAAATAGTATTAAGAATAGAAAAAAATAGTATTAAGAATGTAAGACTGATCTCAACTGTGTGAAAGAAATAAAAGGAAGATATTTGATATTATTTGTCCAAGCAGTTGCCTTTATATATATGTGGACACTTATTAAAATTTAAAAAATAAAATATAAAAAGAACCAAGCCTCTGCAACCATCAATCAACCCCCTCGTCAAATCCTATTTACAACTTTTGCAATTAGGTAAAAAAAGAGCAAAAATATTTACAGAGCCCGCTAATTTAATTAGGCGATGTATTTCGAAATACGTTTTTATATATAGGGGAACGGGGTTTGTCTGAAAACATAAATCGCGTTTTGATGGAATACGACCCCAACCAAATAATATGATTCATGCTTCTTTACGGATACGTTTCGACTTTTCTAATGGTAAATTGTGCAAACATCATCGTTTTCTTCTATTTGTCAAAAATTCATGAACATCCCTTTATAACAATCCGAATACAGAATATATGCTAATGTATCCTATCCAATAAAACTCCAAATATGTCTGTCAATAGAAACCAAGTAGCCTTTAAACATAAATTACTTATAGAAATTTGGCATACAGGCACATGTAAATTTAATTTTATTGCCGTTTGTATAAGTTCCGAATTCAATTTGATCCGAAGGGAGGGTGGTTGCTAGCTCGCGCAAGCACCAGCTGTTACTCCAAAGTTATTAGAATTACCCGCTTAATTGCTAAATTTATTGAGGATATTTGATAAAACAACTATTAGATTTAATTCTAACCGTACTTTAAAACCAAACGTTTGCTGTTTTTTCTATTTTCATATCGTACCTGAAAATATTAAATCACTGCTCTTTCAAAATTTCAATAAATTCTTGAGTTTACCACTGTATTGGACACATTGGACTACTAAACTATTTTACAATAACTAAGCACATAATCCATTTTTCTTAATTATACATACATTTAAAGCCAATGTAATTAATGCTTATTATTTTAACCTTATTATTTTAAGTTTCTATGACCGGCTATCTATAATAATTGTTTTAAATCGTTTATTTAGGAGTTTATTTATTCAAGTATTCCGAATTTAAAACGTAAAAAGTATACGATAGTCAAAAGAATTTTGGAAAAGATAATGTGGTGAAAACTATAATAGGCATTAAAAGATTGAAGTGGAAACAAAGGTGAGAAATTACGTAGACAAAAAAAGGAGAAAAAAACAAAAATCAAACGATAGTGAATACAGAAAATGTGGAAACCGGAGACCGCTAGGTGGTAGTGAAAACGAAGAAATAATAACACATAACCCCGGCAATAACACTTGGGATTGTTGGACTACAGTCATACCTTTCTTCCGCTATTCTTGGGTGTGCCTCTGCTAACTATCTGCCGCCCTCGGCCTGCTGTTCCTCCGTGTCTTCTTCTCTTCTTTAGCCCAATCCAAGGTGTGTAGGCAACGTGCCGAGGGATGAATGGCCGTGGGGCAAAACACGGTCGCTGACGTTCCCTCTGGAATACCGGGCGACTTTCCAGCCTTACCCAGGTAAACGGCTCTGCCTGGATGGACCACAATTTCCGATATACTCGTGGGACCAACATGGATCATCAAAACACAAAAAAAACTCTCTCTCCCTTTCGTTCCCCCTTCACTATGGCGGGCTCTGATACATCAGAGCTCACCTTTCCATTAGCTCCTGTTGCGGGCCCTTCCTCTGATTGGCCCACACATTCTCCCACCCCCGAGTGCTCAGCCTCAGCAGGGAACCCGGTAATCTCCGACGTCAACATCGACGATCTAGCTGGAGCTCTCAACAGGGCACAGCTGAAAAGAAAGAACCGCTGAGTCCCGGCCTCAAGTCAGCTATGCGCGATCGGTCGGCAGCACCAAGCTGCAGCTCGCAGTGCGTCGAACGGGAGAGCCCGAGGTCGGTTTCACTGGAGAACAACTGCTACAATTCGTGGACTCGATGACTGAGACCATACTGCCGACTTCGTCCGGCAGTGAGGCACAGTCACTTCAATTCCATCCACTGCGGATGATCAGAAACATTCTGTTAACGGCCGCGAACCAGGAAAATCTGTAGTGGCTCCGCCTTTCCCCTTGTAAGGGGGTCAAAACGATAAGAGAGAGACAGGGCTCACTATTTTATAGCATCACCAGGGCCTCTGTCTCCCTTATCGAGAGCAAGAAAGCGGCTGATGACACCAGGGTGGCTACCTGGGCCCTCGGCCGCCGACTTAGAAAAGGCCACTACTGCTAACACCGCAGCTTCCGAGGGGCCAGGGTAATCCGTAGACGATGGCCCTTTTAGCTCCAAGGACTAAGCGGCGTGCTGGCAGTCAGCCAGCCCCACACCTTACAGCATGCCTTTAACATTTCTGCAGGCGAATCTACAGCATGAATGAGCGTCCACTGCTGTTCTGTGCGAAAGGCTCAATAAGCGCCATATCGACGTCGCCTTATTACAGGAGCCTGTTAAAGGCCTGGGTTGAACTGGCAGCACACTACATGAACATGTACCTTGTGAGAATCTCCGCGCAATCATCCTTACTAGGAATGTGCGGTGCTTTCTCCTCTCAGGTCTCTGTACAAGGGACCTAGTAGCCGTCAAACTGTCAATGGACACGGGAAAGGATCTGGTAGTCTGCTCTGCCTACTTTCCCGTCGAAATTCAATCACCCCCCCCCCCCCACCGGCCGTCACTGCGGTGGTCAGATACTTTGAAGACTTGGGTCTCCCGCTTCTCATGGGCTGCGATTCGAATTCACATCACGGCCTTTAGGGATGCGGAGATGAGAACCCAAGGGGCCCTTCCCTGGTTGACTTCCTGTACTCAAATGGCCTAGAACTACTTAACCGAGGCAGTGTCCCAACTTTCTACTGCAATAATAGGGGTCAATCAATTATTGACCTTACTATCTGTTCATCTAGTCCTGTGAACCTTTTCAGCTCATAGAAGTGTCCCTTGACGTCACAATGTCGAACCACAGGCACATTCTTTTTGAATTAAAGAAGCAGGCTCGGTGCGATACCTCAGTCTACAGAAATCCAAGTTGCACTGAGGGATCACTTTCGAGAGGAACTAGTCGGTGGTCTTGCGGATATGCCGGCAAGGTACATACTTCCGGCTGACACAGAAATCGGGACTGTAAACCTGACTCGTGCAATAGTCGCGGCATTCGAGGGCAGCTGTCCCCTCAGACGAGACCCGCCAATGCCAAGAATGCTTGGTGTAACAGAAACACGGAAAAGCACCGTGACACTACACGTCGGCTCCTTGGCAGGGCTGAGCGCACTAAGCTTGCCACTGATTGGGATGCGTTTCACGCAGCTCAAAGGCAATACAAGAAGACACTCAGGGACTCCAAAAGACAGTGCTGGAGGCGGTTTTGCGATGACGTTGAAAACACACCCTCCACAGCACGACTGTGCAAAGTACTGTCCAAGGAACCTGGAACTAAATTAAGGTCGCTGTCACTTCCAGATGGTGGCATTACCACGAATGAGCGGGAGTCACTGGAGGTCATGTTGCGCACTCACTTCCCGGACTCCAATTCCTCTCGCGATCCTCTTAGTTGTTCTCGGGCTCCGATTCGCTTAGAGTACGAGACTGCTAGAAGAATAATTACCTACGAGAGGGTGAAATGGGCAATTAAGACATTCCCCCCCTTCAGGCCACGGCCGCAAAGGTAAGCTCCAAGCTTGTACTAGAGTGCATAAAAGTCCTGAAAAAACTGGTGCAGGTTGGCTGCAGGGTCCATCTCGTCTGGATACCTGGATACCATTTATTATTTGTAGAACCAGTATACCTAGTTTTATTGCCTTTATGTAATAGGAGTATATTGTATATCAAGATCCTCACTGATTCCTTTATTTCTTATGTCCGTAAGAAAACTTTAGAAGAAGATTTTACAAGAAGAGCAGAAAATATTTTAATACTAAATAAAATAGATTTTTTGTCTGCCTTTCTCTTTCTTCAATAAAAATCAATTAAAAAATTAATCTTATTTTAATATCAAGGGCAAATAAATTTAATTTTAAAAGGTAAATAGGGCTTTATTTCGTTTTATTCCTCCTTGATTCCGAAACGGTTTTTAAAGAAAAACCTAAGCAAGACAAATTTTTATTTCATGTAAATTTCGTTTGGAGTAGTGATGCAAATTCAATTCAGCCGTAACGACGGCGCGCCTTTTTTGACCTGAGCCAAATCCTTTCATCCACATCACGTTTTCTTTTTAAAGAAGACGAAAATTTAATAGGGTTTTTATCCGGGCCCGTCAGAAAGTTGTTTTGCATAGTGCTACTTTGAAAAAGCCCGACACGAAATTTGCAAGGGGGTAGCGGCATCCCGGTGTATGTGAGCAACAACAGGAGCCGGTTACTTACTTACTACTCACTCGGTTCGCTTATCTTAGTTTTGCAGATTTAGCTTCTTTTTTGGGGGACGGTCTTTTTTTGTTATTTTGCTTTTCTTTTCGCATAATGTACGGTTTATTTGAAGTGAATGGGTTTAAAACTAGATTTCTTCTGCCGTAAGAAATTTTCTGTTACTTTTCCAACATACCATTTTTTTTGTTATAAACCGAACTAGCAAATAATCATTGAGCTCTATATCAGTTAACTCATCCAAGCATATAAATATAAATTTATTTAAAAAAATTATTTATAAAAATTACGAACTAAGAGACCCAAATTTAAATGAGGCTAAGACTTTTACTACACTTAAGAGCGAAGCAGATTCTTATATAAAAGGAGAACAAAATTGGACTGAAATTGCTGAAGGATAAGAAATCCAAATTATTATGTTATAAAGCAAATTAAATCTAAAATTCCACTTTAATAAACACATCCGCCTAACCAACTAAACAAAACCACAAGCATCATAATCTAAAACTAACGACCTAAAAAGGGTTTGTTCTTTGCATTAAACTTAAAATCTTATTCGCCGTAGATGTAGAACTCGCTTCAAATTACTCGTTTCGTGACAAGCCCCCATTATAATGGTTATAATAATGATAATTTGCAAGGAAAAACAAGAGATACGTTTCCGGTATATAAGGAATGAGTTTTTTGTAAGCATATAGTGTATTGTTAGATCTTTATTTCTTCATTTTTATAATTCCTACTATTTTATTTATTAGGCTAATAATAGTCGTCACAATCCATCTGTTGCCGTCGGTTACTCAACAGAAAATAAACACCTGAGTATCGAAAAAAGTACGCAGTATCCTCAGAAGGTTAATGGATGGACTGGTATTTTCGGAAACCATATTATAGAGCCCTTTTTTATTATTGGCAATCTAAATGCCGACAAATACCTTAACCGTCTGAGGGACGAAATTATTTCTACACTTCGCAGGCTGAATATTAATCTCAATAGAATTTGGTATCACCAGAATGGTTGATATCCCAGCCCATAATGCAACAGCAATTTGCGACATTTTACAAGAAACTTTTCCTAATTTTTTTTTTGTTTTTATGGTAAACACAAGCACAAGAGGAAAGTCCTATGTCACTCTTGGAGTGGTGCTTGCGCGAAGATATTTGTGGGCATTTATCTTGAATCGCTGCAGGTTGTATGCGTCGGGAAATATGTGAGGTGGAAGCCCGTTCTACAAAGAAGATGTTCTCCAGATGAATGAGTCCCGATACAGCGACGTCCTTGGGGTAGGTAGGTGGACTCGATGTTGATGAGCCGCAACTGCTAGACGCGTCCTTCTTGCCGGAACAGCCCTGGGTGGAATCAGGCCTGCCAGCTCAGAGGAGCACTTACCGTGATAATAACGGTAGAATAAACAGAGATCAGCCACCTTTCTCCTGTGCTCCAGACTATCCAGACTCTTTGTCAGTTCTGGATTGTCGATAAGACGAATAGCTCTCTTCTGTATAGAATCTAGCAGGTTTAAACTATGCTTGGGTGCAGAGCTCCAGACATGCGAGCAATATTCGAGGGAAGGGCGTATTTGAGCCTTATAAAGAGTCAGCAGCTGTTCTGGTGTATACAGTTTTTTCGTTTTGAAAAGCACTCCGAGTTTTTTGGAAGCTGCCCTGGCGATCTCGGCAACGTGATCATTCCAGGACACAATGTTGGTGACTTCGACTCCTAGAAGATGTAAAGATGATTTCATTGGCAAAGTTTTCCCTGCCATAACCAGCTCCGGGCCAACAAGGTTAGTCTTTATCGTAAATACTGCAGCCTGCGTTTTTTTAGCGTTAAAATTGACCAGATTGTTACCGCCTCACTCCAAGATTGCTCTAATATCGTTGTTGGTTGAAGCTACTTGTTGCTGCCTAAGATTCTGAGAATTTGCGGCTGTCGTTGGTTTGGCGAACTTAAATGTGGAAATAAGTGTGCTATCGTCCGCAAAGCTGTAGATTGGATTGATAGTGGTTCCTAGCAAATCGTTGATATATATCAAGAAAAGGGTGGGGGACAGAATGCATCCTTGAGGGACTCCAGCGTTAATGTTAAATTTGTCGGAGAGGTGTCTATCGACGGCTACTTGGATTGTTCGTTGTTCAAAAAAACTTTTGATCCAATTCAATAATGAGTTTTGTATGCCGATTGAGGAGAGCTTGGTTAGTAGTCCCTCATGTCACAGTCTGTCAAATGCCTTGGAAAAGAGTGACTGAGCGGGACTCGCCGTGCTTCTCCGTGGCCTCCGACCACAAATGTGTGACGTAAGCCAGAAGATCGCCGGTGGATCTTAACTTTCGGAAGCCGTATTGATGATTGCTGATTAGTCTAGATGATTCCAGATATCTTAACAGTTATTGGATGACTGCTTTCTCCATAATCTTCGATATTACTGGAACTAGTGCAATCGGGCGGTAATTGGAGGGCATTGTCTTCTTACCCTTTTTGGGTACAGCTTGCACTCGAGCAGTTTTCCAGCTTGTTGGAAATGAGCCCTGCTTATACGATGCCGTGAACAGTCTACATAAGGGAGGAGTCAATTCGTCTGCACAACGTTTTAGTACTAGGGCTAGAAGTCTATCGGGTCCAGAAGCTTTGTTGGTATCTACGCTTTTAAGAATTTTATTTATAATTCGTTGGGGAAACGAAATTTCTCCCATCGATGAATTCACCCTCGGCAAATATGGCGGTGTTTTGCCTTGCGAGTGCAGAATAGAATTGGACGCGAAGAGTTTACCCAGTAAGTTGGCTTTTTCCCTTGCTGTTACCGCGATAGAACCATTATCTGCTGTTAGGGGTGGCAAGGCCGACTTAGAAAATCCTTGACTAACGGCTTTCGATACCGACCAGAAAGATATTGATCCGCATTTAGTAGAAAAAGGGATATAAGCTTCCATTCCTGCCAAGATCGTCTCTGTAATTTGGTTTGCACATTCTGAGATGTTATTGGTTCTAAAGCAGACTTCTTTCCAAGGGAATGAGCAATAAAATTCCCGAAGATGGTTCCACTCTGCTGATTTATAGTGTCATACCTTCCGCGGCATCGGAGGATCCTGCGTTTTAACATCCAACAGGCAAGAGACTGTTATCAATTTGTGGTCCGATGTTTCTAGGGGGGCCTGTACTGATACAGTGTACAGTCAGGGTCTGAAGCCAAGACCAGATCTAGGAGACTCGCGAACTCGCCGTCTCGATCGGGGATTCTGGTAGGTTCCTCCACAAGCTGCGTAAGCCCGCATATGGTGGCAAATAGCTCAGCTTCTCGTCCTTCATCGTCGTTCTTGTTGCAGAAGCGCAGCCAGTTGATATTGTGAACGTTAAAATCACTCATGACGATGATTTTTGCGCTTGGGTAGTCAATTTGCAGTTGGTTAATGCAATCAACCAGGTTCAAAAAGAGCCGCCTATATTGGGTGTCGCTTGGTGGTCGGTAGATACAGCAGATAAATTTCGTGGCACCACTGGCTATTATTTTGAACCACATGACGTCGAAGTCCGCAGGTTTAAGCGTTTCCTCCCGCTGGCAACTCAAATCGCTCTTGACAAATACTGCCAATCCAAAGTTTAGTCGAAATCGGGTGTGTAGATCGTATCCAGGATAAATGAGGTGAACATTTGTTGTTAAAGCTTTCACCTGTGTTTCTGCCAATGCCAGAATGTGAGGCTTATTTGATTGCAGGTGTTGGTGTACTGCATTAATAATGGTGTTTAGGCCTCTGATGTTGCAGAAATTGATTTTTAGGCTTTTAAATCCGCCTGATGGACCCCCCCCGACCAGCCTCCGCCCGGAGATCCGAATGGGAGGCGAGTTTACCTCCGGAAAGTTTTGGTCGTGAGTTTGGAAACCGGACACATTGGCGGCGAAACGTGTGTTCCATGGAACCACTTCACGCCGCCTAAGTCCTATGTAGTGGTATTGAACCGGGCGATGCAAGTAAATAAAGTAATTAGCATGCGAGGGTTTATTTGATGGCCTCCTAGATCTCCAGATTTATCCCTTAATGGTTTTTTCCTCTGGGGATACCTCAAAGAGATCATCTATCCCCACAAACATGAACGGGCTAATACTTTGGAAGAGCTTCGTGCAAAAATAGTTCATGTCACAAACAATATCATAGTCGAAAGTTGGAAAACTCTAGAACAGAGTTTTATTATAGAACATTTGTTGAATATTGTTTGGCTCAATCACGCGGCCTTTTTGAGTACTTTTTAAAATAGAAAACCTTTGCCGACATTTTTATTTATTTTATTTTTTCATTAATAAACTCTAAAATAAGTAAAATACTTCACGCGAAATGCTTTATGTTCATTTTATGTAACAAAATATCATTTATGTTTTTTCTCTGTTTAAGAAGGCACATCGAACTGCACTCCCCCGTTGGTAGCGAGTGACTAAACCAACGCAAAGCACCAATGCCAAAAATGATAAAATGAGCGTCTGCTCTGCCGTCAGATCACTCCTCTCCACTAATACTTCCATTTATTTAAAACGGTATTAAATTGCCTATGACCGGTGCTTAGTCAGTCACACCGGTATATTCGTCTATTTCTGATCCTTGTCCCCTTATATTTGTCCCTTTTATTTGTTAAATCGTTTTATTCTATGTGTCTTATCAGTCTTTCCTCGTCTTATTGTTGTTTTTGTTTCCTCTATTGACATTTGTTGATTACATGTTATTACTCTTGATATCTGTAGCATAAAGCCACCCAGGTGTCTTGTGTAAAAATGTGTAAGAATCAAAATATATTGGCTAGTAAAATTACAATACTGTAATTAGTTGTAATTTTATGTATTTTCAACTTAATATTGTAAATGTCCCGTTCGTTTTCGCCTTGTTTTCTATACCCTTTGACAAGGCTGTTTTGATGATGGTTTATTTATAAAACCGAAAGCGCTTAGTCAATATATTTTAATTTTTACACCTTTTTGATTGGTTTTATTTTATTACATATTTCTTGAGTAAAATTTTTTTTAACTTTTAGTGTTAAAAATTAATAATTAAATCATAAAACAAGTACAAAATTTCAACCAGTTTTTGCTTCTTTGCTTCTTCGATATACCTATCTAGAATTGAGCCTTATACATTTTCACAGGACGGATCTTTATATATTACTTTCGTATTTTTATTTAATTATTTTATATTATTATTGCTTTATATTATCTGTAACAACTAGAAATTAGCACCTGTTTTATTGTTTACTTTTTTTCATTTTTTAACAATTACTAGCGTGAAAAAAATGTTAAAACCTTGCAACGAAATAATAGAAATTCCCAACTGGGCCCCCCTTAATTAATTTCGCTCTGCGAAGGATTTTCATTTGTATTTTCCGTGCTTTGTGGTCTATTATTCTGCTAAAAAATAGGAAAAATTGTATGTATTTTGTTGGGCTCCCGGATAATACAGATTTGTAATGGGATGAATAGTTCTGCTTTTGCCTCGTGCATTTTGTCTCACAAATTTCCCAAAATGTGCCATGGTTTATTTATTTAGCTTAGATATTTATTTATTTATGTATTTCTTTGAATTAACACTTACTTAGCTTATTAAAAACCAAACAATTTCTGTTAATCAAAATAGATACATATCTTAACAACCTATTTGTATCACTGTTCTAAAACTGCTCATAGATTCCGCAAATCGATCGGCATTCTCCGCTATCATAAAAAAAATTATGACCCAACCCTCTATGAAATAATACTTTAACACCCTGTATCTCAGTTACTATTAAAGTTAGGATAAAGCAAGTTGACCCCAATCACATTATTTTGATGTAAGGAATCTACTGTTGTTCTATGTCCCATTACTTTCAGGACACCCTGTATAAGTTAATTAATAATTAACATCGTTGGAAAGAGTTGTTAGGTCGTTCAGTCTTTTTAACCTATAGTCGTTTACCGCTATTTATGCTATTGTGGATCGATAGCAGCTGAGAGAAATATAGGATGCTCCTTTATTAAAACGAGTAGTTAGAAACTCTTAGTTAGAAATTAATGGGTCAGTGACATTAAAGACATCTAAATTTTTATCAGAATCTGATATTGAAGCTCTGCAGATGTCTAAGGACATGTCCGGTACCTTTCTATGCTGCAACGCTTGAATGATAAGGCTCCTGCCACCAGGGAATTATTTTTCTCGAGACTGTGTAAGTTTTATGAACCGAAAGAAGTAGATTTTTATCTGGTTAGAGAAAGTTAGCAAGGAGCAAAATACAAGATACTCTTGTTGCGAATTCCCGTTTGGAACTACCACAATGCCCTCAGCTCAATCGTCAAATATTTTTTGAAGAATGCAAAGTATTACCGCAAACGGTGAGAAAGCATATAAGTAAAACTGACTTCAGTCTTAAGGATTAAAACTGGGTTTTAATCTTCTCCCGAAGATGCTAACATCGTTAGCGAAAGACGTGTCAACAGTAAAAATAAAGAACTTTGGTTAGTGGTAAAACTGTCTCGTAATTTAAGTGTCACACCAAAGGTTCTAACCATAGGACTATCAGATATACTTTTGCTTATTTCAGCTTGAGTTGCATTAGATAATCCCTCTGTTTAACTGAGTCTAACTTTATCTTCTCTAATATATTTTTCAATTTAGGGGTACCAAGCAACGGTCAATTATTAAGAACCAGATATTTTTCTATTAGAGCCGTCTTTTATTGTAAATTCAGTCAGTAATTCCAATAATACTGTTTCATGTTTGAACCATATCCTCTTGGAGAGGACCAAAGCACGTCTTATTTTTGGAAACATTGGTACAAAATACTTGTTATGGAAGAAGGAATCAACAGTTCAAACTATTTACCTGTGTGTATTCGGACAGTAAGCACTTGGTTTATATAGTAATTCAGCCAAATTCTTGCTGCGTTCATAAACAGTTCAAGCCAAATACATAATATGTGTAATTGCGTGGCAGCTAACTTTTGGGACTCGCTCTGTGTTCACAAACAGATTGACTCTCTATTATATTCATAGACAATAGACATTTAGAAAAAAAAAGAAACACCAAAATGCGTCTAAAACGAAAAAACATAAGAGCATACAGTATAGTTACAATCCAGTACGTTATCATTGAAAGGTAACATCGATGCGTCAAAAACATTGGTGTTTTCGTACATCGATGTCAGGAAGACATCGAAGACCGTATTAATCAAATAAAGAAACACTTGACTTATGAATTGAATCTAGGTCTGGATAGTGCATAGAAATAAAACATCGATGCCAAAACATCGATCAAGAAGATCGATGTTTCAAAGACATCGTCCAGCACTAGTGTGATCTTCTTTCGCGAGAATAAAGCTGCATTGCATGTATTTTTTCTGTCACATATAAATTAAAAAATAAAAATATACACCCATTACAAAAAAAATATATTTAAATTTTGATTTGTAAACAGAAATAACAAAATAAATAACCTTTACTGCTTTAATTCCAAACAAGCAAAAGGTAATAGAAGGGGAAGACCATACAATTGACGGCCCCCTTTATATCCGCCTAAAATTGAATGCGCAGTGGTCTATGCAAATTTTACCTTTATCATATTTCTATGGATCTATTATGAGTGCGTTGGCAATAGTTTTTTCAATTTTATTAACTTTCCGAACACTATCTAAGATCACTATTATGATATTATTTTTTACGCGTATGCATATTGAAGGACCAAAACGTAAAATAAACCAAAAATTACGACG
The DNA here is from genome assembly GCF_022605725.1 of Anthonomus grandis grandis. Lineage (NCBI taxonomy): Eukaryota > Metazoa > Arthropoda > Insecta > Coleoptera > Curculionidae > Anthonomus > Anthonomus grandis. Next base: position 9,879,868 of record NC_065546.1, read on the forward strand.
AAATAGCGCGCGATAGGTCTGACACACAAAACGAGATTGAGGTTTGAAGAACAGGGGCCGTATTTTTGAAACCATTCGACTTTGATTCGCATACGAAATTAGAGGATTTCGCACGAAAAATCGATATTCGTATTTTCGACCGCTTCGTATGCGAACGTTTTCGCATGCGGTGTCTCGAATGGGTATATACCATTCGAATTTCAAAGTTCGTTTGCGATTCTGCCGCTTGTCTTGTTTTGATTTTAAACTAGCTTTGTTTTTTTTCTTAATTTGTGAGTTGGTTAAGTTTTTTCGTAGTGTTTTCTTGTTGTTTATTGAAAAAAAAAATAAGAATAATCAAATAGCAAGATTAAACAATATTGTGCAAAGAAAAGTCGTCGATGCACTGGAAGAGACTAAAACTCTGGCAGATAGAAGGAATAGGATATACTCTTCATTTCTTGACCCATTTGAAATGTATTCAGATGCTCAATTTAATAATATAGATTAAACAAGCCTATTACGATGATGTGCTCTTTATGTGCTCCAGAGACTGTGTAAGTGTGTAATCTGTCCGCTAGTTTTATCCACAAGGCTTGTGCAGTTTTAGCCGAAAAATTTTGGGTGAATTTGCCCGACTTTAATTCCGGGTGCTCTTCCATAAATGAAATTAGTTCTTTCTTTCGCTCGCTCGACACAAAACCGCAATATTTTTTATTTTTTGAATTCATTAAAAAAAAAGTCAATTCGCAAAAACCCAAGAAACGCCATGAAAAAACCTCAAAATTCCCTGATGTTTTTAAACTTAAATTTTAGGTTAGGTTAAATCTTTATCGTCTTCATCTCGGTTGACACGGCCTCCAATAGCACTCGACTTTGCTACGTTGCCACTACATTTCATGTTCGCATGCGAATGAAATTTCGAGTGCTGTTCAAAAATGCACTTTTTAATTCGTGTGCGAATTTTGCCGCTCGACTTTGTTCGCATTCGAAGATTCTCGCATGGTTTCGAAAATACGGCCCCAGGGCAGCGGGAAGCATATAAGCAGAACGTACATCTATTTGGCGAAGGAAGCGCGACCAAGTTACGTGATTGGCTGATACCAAATAGCAGTACGAATTGCTTTAGCTCGCCGCCAGATTCATGTACGTATTGCAGCTTGCGGATTAGCAGCCATCACGAACTTATAAATATACCTGGACTGCTAATGCACATGGCCACGATACCCAAAAATGACCACTGCATGATCGCCGCCATTTTTATAGCGGTTGTGTCCTTTTCATGTTGGTCACTGTGAAAATTTTTAGTATTGCCAACAAAAAATATAATAAATAACGGTAATGAAGTTGACGACGTTGACATTTGACGTGTGAGTATAGCGGATTGCCTAGTTTTTGGCGATTTGTAAACGAGGCTTGGGTATATCGTCTGCAACAGGCGATATAGCTTCCTCCTTATTTAATACGTGGATAATGTATCACCATCCTTATTTAAAAGTATTTGGTTCAGTCACACTCAAAACCGAATAATTGTGAATTTTCTGTCTGTGTTGTTTATGATGGAATAATATATAAAGTTGTTTATTTTTACTATATAAACCCCTATTAATGTAGAAACACTGTGCATAGAAGGAAAGTAAAAGTCGTAATAGTAAAAATAGAAAGAAAGTGGGTGTTTTTAACTGAATTTGAAGATTCAAGATTATTAGAATAATAAAACAAATATTTTAAAGCGCCCCATCTATTGCAAATTGATTGAAACTTTGTCTCATTTTAGGTGAAGATTACTTTCTTTCATAAATTTTAACGAAATTCTGAAAGTACCAGAAAAATCACAGATCTAACGCAACTATCTTAAATTCTTATCCATATGTAACTTTCTATTTTGTATTTTTGTAAACATAACCTCTCAAAAACTTTAATTGTTTTGTTTCCTACAGTTGGCACAACTAAAATTTGTCAGAGTGACCAACATCGAAAGGACACAATCACGGGAAATGGCGGCCCCCTAGTAGTGGTCATTTACTTTTCATTGAATTGGCAGTCCAGGTATATTTATAAGTTCGTGGCAGCCATCCACAAGAAAACAGAAAACGCTCCGTAAAATCTTTGTTGGTCGGCATACGAAAACTAACTAATGGTGGCTGACGCAATGAGAAGGCGGAATTAGTCCTACTCAGATTTTATCCTACGGTCGATCGGAACGGTTCGGCTTTTCCTCGAAAATCCTGGGTTTGTATTTCGATATAGAAGCAAGGATAGGAGGTATTTATATTTGACAACGCCGTATTTACGAATTTCGGTAGCTAAATAGCGACCGATGCGATGGATTGTCTGTGTCGCAACTATTAATAGCTAGATGGCGCACGTGGGCGGCAACTGTATTATTAAGTTATATGGAAATATGGGGTTTTCTGTATAGTGTATATGTTACAGTCAATGATGAAAATTCGCACATTAACGATAATGGCCGGGCAATAACGTAACGATCCAAGTAAAATAGGCAATATATGAGGTAAATCAAAGTTTTATGACCAATATTCTCTATTTTCTTAAAATATTCAAAACCTAACCCAACCTTGGGCCAACCCAAGTCACCAGGACGTTGTGTAGCCAATTAATTTTAATAATGCTTAAATTGATGTCCAGTCGTTATCATTTGATTAGACAAAGTTAGGGCAAGTTAGGTTGGCCCAAGGTTGGATCAGTTCGTATATTTAAAAAAAAATAGAGCATATTGGTCATAAAACTTCGATTTTCCTCATAATTATATTGTCTATTTTATAATAATTTGTATAAGTATAAAACTTATTTAATTTTAAATTTAAATTTAAATCTTTGCAACACGCACACACACACACAACAATAAGTTCTAGGTTGAACGGCCTGATTCGTTGTAGTTGTTGTATGGTTGGTATCACATTCAATTTCACACAGTATCCCCGTCCCTGAACTAAATACTGAATTTCGGTCACATTGCTAAGAATATTTTAGAGTTCTGACAACACTGTTTTTAACCGTTCGGCCGGATTCGTAAACGTAGGACAAATTCCGAGTAGGACCAATTCCGATCCCCCGACGCAATACTGTATGGGTCGTTCGCGACAGCGCGAATGACAGGAGCAGTTATTATCGATTTCTATGTTAATATCATATAGCACGTTTTAATTTTTTTCACTTGAAATTTTGTATATAAAGTTAATTATTTTTATTATGTTCTCTTTGTTAAGACAACTAGCCTTTTTAATTAGTGATTTTAATAAGTGTTTACCTTCACTGTATCCCCTATTACCAAAATTTCTAAATGGTAAAGTCAACTAAGGCTAATTCGTTATAAGCTTTACATCGCGAAAGTACTATATCCTTATAGATGAATATGGTATAGATGTACACATACTTCGGAAAAGTTATTCGCTTAGAACATTGAAAGGCCTTTCAATGTTCTAAGGTTATTCGTTTGATGTCCGTTGGTATTAATATCACGATAAGCTAAACACCAACTTTCACGTCGGGTCTAGTATTCTATCCAATTAGGATATGGTTTTGATATGTCTTCATTTGAGGTTTTATAAAACGCATTAATTGCGTATTCTGGTAATAATGCAGTTCAAATGTTTCTAAATGAATAATATAATTGTTGCCGATGATCTTTCAGTATGTTATTATTTTTTTCGAGGCGCCATCTCCATACAGATTGCGCAATTTGCAAAGAACACAGCAATAATCTTGAATGCATAAAAACGATCTAAAGAGCTTATCTCCGCTTCGCTATTATCTGTCATAAAGTAAGTAGCATATCCTTTTCCATTAGAAGCAAATTCACCAGTAGCGTCTTTTACCATTTCAAAGCCCGCTTACAGCACACAGTTATTTAATTATTATTTGCATCACATAATGCGTACTGTCTACAAACATATTGTCTGCATCGCATAGCAAATTATGCGCTCTTCTCAAGAGTGGCATAATAATGATAACAGTAAAATGATCTTCTCTTATCATGATGGTAATACCTTTTTCTGTATAATGCGGCAGCAGTTTCTAAAAAAGATAATAAAATAGTAAGTATTGTAAAATGTATATTAATAAAAACAAACAAAAATAATAATATAAAAAATTATAAATAAGGATACTGAAACCATTGGAGCATTACCTCCAACATCCCTTTTCCAAAACATGCCCCTAAATTAACACTTCGCCATTTATCGTGCCAATATAGCACTGTCTGATATTTCGGGTTTGTCGAAGCGTTGGCAAAATCTTCTTCATTGGCTTCTAATTCAAGTTTATTTGAATCATAATTAACAGATTCAGTTATCCCCATTCCATTATCCAAAAAATTCTCAAACAGCTGCCTGGTTTCTAATGAAGCTTGCAGGGCTGACAGTGCATCTGCCGTATCTAAGTTATGTGAATATTTATTATTTATTGTAATTATTGCCGGCAATGCCTCCCAAAAAATTTTTACACTAGCAGCGCTGTCACGTACAATCCACCTTGTGTTATTTAACTTGGAATATTCTCGAACCTATAGATCACATGTTTCGACACTATTTAAATTCGCGTAATTTTGTGTATTGTGTATGTGTGTATTGTGTTTTGTATATTCAATGTTCTAAGGTGATTATCATTCGTAATTTCTTTTGTTTTGTAATTAAAAGGTTGTGGTAAAGCGATATCTTTTGGCAACGCCATTTTATTATAAACAAGAGCTCGATAATATTACTTAAGCACTTCTAACCTGGAAACAACTAAAGACAATAAGTTTTAGCACCAAATTTGCATGTAAGCAATACGTGCGTAAATCTGACAGTGCTATAGCAATTCCTACTGCTATTTGGTGTCAACCAATCACGAACTTGGTTGCGCTGACTTCGCCAAATAGATGTACGTATACACTACCGCTCAAAAGTATTTGCTCACATTTTAAAGTTATAACTAAAAATAATAAACCCATCAAGTATTCTTATGAAACGGTTTATTTATAACAAAATTAATGTAGACAATACATTTTTCAATTAATTAAATTTAAGAAAATCAAATTTTCGATTCATCTACATGTCCGCCTCGATTTTTAATAATAACAGCTTCACCGAGTTTCGGTAGTCTTCTAATTAATTTGTCCAAAGTTTCCTGAGGTATCTTATGCCACTCTTCTTGGATGATCCTCCACAAGTCTTCTTTTGATGTGGGGCATGATTTTCGCACTTGTCTAATACACAGTAATTCGATAGGATTGAGGTCCGGTGATTGTGGGGGCCATACCATAACTTTCAGAAGATGTTGCCTTTGTAATTGACCTAAATATTGCTTGCATAATTTCGACGCGTGCTTGGGGTCATTGTCATGTTGAAAGATGAAGTTTTCCCCAATTATTCGAGTACCAGAAGGAAGTACATTGTCACTTTAAATTGTTTTGTAACCCTCTTTTCGAAGAATTCCCTCTATTCTAATTAGATCGCCCACTGCAGATCCTCCGAAACAACCCCACACCATCACCGAACCACCACCGTGTTTAACTGAGGCCACCGTACAGTTCTCATCGACCCTTTCATTGGCATAACGGCGAACAAAAACTCGCCTCTTCGTTCCAAAAACCTCGAATTTCGAGTCGTCACTCCAGAGAACTTTCTTCCAGTCGGTCCATTCTTTGTGTAATTGGGCCCACTCAAGTCTTTTCTTCTCATTAACATCCTTCAATAGCGGTTTTGATAAAGCTAAACGTCCTTTAAGACCAGCATTATAAAGTCGCCGTTTTACTGTCGAAACACTGACCGCTTTTTTACGCTCCTTGTTGAATTTTGCTGTGATTTCAGGGGCGGTAAGGCGTCTATTGCGTTTGCTTGTAGGTATAATATTTAAATCCTCCTTTGAACTTGTTGCCTTTGGCCTTCTCGATCCAGGTTTGTTGCTAATAGTCCCTTTTTCGGTCAATTTCCTAACATTATAATCGACGCGACAGTCCGCCTTGGAATTCCCAAATCCGTCGAAATTTGACGGTTAGTCTTTCCAGCCTTATGGAGTCCAATGATAATACCTTTTGTTTCTACCGATAACTCTTTTGTTTTAGCCATTTTAAAGAATGTTGAAAAACCAGCAAAGAAACAGTGACAATCGTCAATAAGCAAGTAAAAGTATTTACTAATGTTACACAAAATCAATTCTTGAAGACTAAACACCTTTAAATGTTTCAAATTTCATCGGAAACGAGCTGTAAACAGATTAGTTTTTTAAAAGAAGTGCATATTTTAACTACATTGTTTGTTATTTGCAAGACTATTTTTGAATACTCAGTGTTTTTCAACGAACCATAGTTGATAGGTATGCTGTTTAAGCATATATGCAATTTACAAAAGAGATACAATCTAAATATAGGCCTAAAGATAAGATTTTTGTATCTAATTTAAAATATTAAAAAGAATACATGGTGGGCGAATACTTTTGAGCGGTAGTGTACATACCTACATGTATGTTGTACGATGTACGTTGTGCTTATTTACCAGCGGGGGTATCGACAGAGGTTTGGGTCAACATTTTTTAAATTTTAGCTTTAAAATCTGACGCAGGAAATGAAGGTACTATAATTGATTTTATTTACGGAGATGAGGCCTAATTACACGTTGCCTGTAAAAGTGAAAACTTCAAAACATTCGTATGGGAAGTCTGTTAGAAAGTATTATTAATGCTTAAATTGAACTGTGGTACCATAAAATTTAATATTTTAAATAGACAAGGATAGTCTAACATATTGTTTATTAGTTTATATAAGAATATTAAGAACGCATTAAACGCAACTTTCTATGATTCTATATTGATATTAAGTCCGATTAATCATCTTATATTACTTTCACGGTTTACTAAGCTGTAGCTAGAAAAGTAAAATTGCAGTTTTTAGTTAATAGAACTTACAACAAAGATAAATTTAAGGTAGGCAATAAAGTTACTTTGTAACAAACTTTTTTGTTATCTCAGTTTCAGCATATACCGTCGTAGAAAGCAATAATAAAGTTTGTCTTTATAGTCTTTTAATCAAAAAGGTGTTTTATTACGGGCACCGAGTCGTAGAAACAAAGAAAATTACCAAGAGTTTTTTTTGGATCCTCATTCCGTTTGTCGGTAAAAAGATGAAGAAAAAGTAAAGGTTTTCTAAGAATGTTTTTTAATAGCCTAAACAAAAAAGTGCATGTGTACAAAGGGACTGATTGGTTTACTTTTTTTGTTTATCAAAGACCCGGAAATTCTCTGTTAGTCCATAAAAATGAAAATAGCATCTGTGTGGCCATATAAAATCGACTGAAACATTTTTTAATATAATTATCTTAATATTTAATTTAAAAAAAATATTTCTTGTAAGCTTAAGCATAAAATAGCATTATATGTACTAATTCAAAAAATTATTAACATCCCTTAATATTTGCTTATCCCTCACATATTATCCTTATCAAGTTCATGCACGAGCAACCAGCCACACTTGATGATGGGCTTACCCTCTGATGCATGTATGTTTATCATGCATATCCAGTAAATTTAAACCCAATTTAAAAGGTAATTGCAGAGAAAATATTGTGAGAGTTAGTCAGCGAATTTTGGTATAAAACGTGAGGGAACATTGAGTTCCTAAACTGGTGTGTCCAAGTGACCAACAGAAATTTGAAATTTGTTTTCAGTATTGATGTCGGGAATATAAATTATTCATTACTGCTGTATATTCTATAACAGCACTGAACAAGTGTAGAATAATGAAAAGCGAGGATGCACGAGATATTTGTTTCTTAACCCTTGAGGAGTCATTTTTTGGAGGAGATTTTGGAGTCATTTTTTTGATCATTGGGTCAAAAAATAGACCGTCCTCATATGAGGACGCTGGGCTTATATAATATATGTAATCCCACATTGAAATATAAAAAAAAAATAAATAAGTAAATACAAAAACTTCATATATACAAGATAAAAAACAATTTTTTTTAATGAAAATTGTTAAAACAATAAGGTACACAAAGAGTGACATTACATTTCGAACAAAATGTGCACAGGTTTACTTTGGCATGTGTTAAATTGACATCTCCTTTGCTTTTCTCTCTTGGCTACCAAGTGATTCTTGCCATCATATTTTACGTTTTCTGTAACATTACTCCGAGACGTATTTGACAAACTCAAAGGGCGACCAAAGGCTACTCTTCTTGCATGACCCATCTTTAGGTACGAATAAGCCACATCCATCCTGAAGTCTTTTATGGTTTTTTTTTCTTTTCCGGTATGGATCATGTTATAGAGAATTGAGCTATTTACGATCGACATGTCTATCACTCCAGTAAAAAGGCACCAATACCATTTTTTGCCCCGTACTGATATGTGATGTTTTTCAAGCAACCAATCATGGTGGTCCACCCCTCCCATATTCTTATTGTAGTTGCCAATCAAAAGAGGTTGTGCAATTGGAACACGACCACCTTCTTTTTTGTTCCACCTTTGTACAATAGTGGTTGGTAAAAGTGTATTAAAGTTGGTTGCCACCGAAACGCACCTGTTATCATTCCATTTGACTACAAGAATTTTTTGGCTACTGTCAAAGTGCCAGTCATAGTCTCCTCTCGGCTCCTTCTCGAGTTCTTTGGATGACTTGGTGGGACACTTGGATAATCGATTTTCCCTTATGGTTCCTGTGTCTCGGAAGCCTTTTTCTTTTAGGCTACACAAAAGGTTGTAACTCGTAAAAAAGTTGTCAAAGAAAATAATGTGTCTTTCAGGATTTTTTACAGTTTCCAGCATACTTGTTACGACTCTTGTCCGTTAAGGAATCTTGGGCTCTGCCGTTGATTTATTATCCTTGCCACAGTACAAAGCAAAGTTGTAGCAATACCCATTATCACTACAAAGCGCCCATAATTTGTATCTAAACCGTATAGGCTTTTCTTTGATAAACTGCTTTAGGCCATGGTGTCCAAAATATTTTACAATCATCTCATCAATTGATAGAAATGTATGGAAAACTCCCTATTGCTGAAATTTAGTATTTATTGCCCCAATTAATGGCCCTATTTTGAATGACTTATCGTCTTTTTTATCATTTGCAAAAGAAATGTCAGCAAAGTGAAGACAAGATTTTATTTCTTTGTAGGCATTTCTGGAAAACGCATTTTTCACTAGAGGGACATCTTCTCTTTCAGACCAATCGTCTCTTTTACCTTGGTAAGGCATGATAGCCAGAAAAAATCAAAAACCCGATAAAAATTTTGAGGTCCTCCGAAGTTACAAAAAAATCATGTTTATTTTTCTGTTGGGCGTATCTCATGGTCTCTGTTTGAAGAAGATTATAAAGATCGTTATCAAAAAACTTCTCAAATATTTGTAGTGGTGTTAATTCCTGTAATTCTTCTATTATTTTGTGGAAAGCTTCGGCACAACCTTCTTCTTCAATATTTTCATACATGGGTTCTTCCTTAGTCCATTTTGGTCTCCAGGATTGAGTGCTGCATGCAACCTTTTTCCTCTTTATGAAATTTGACAGCGGTAGATCATCTTCTGATTTCCAATCATTTTGTTCTTCTACCTGTATCTCCACAACCCCTGGGACGTCCTGGCCATCAACCGCCCCTACGTCACCATCGTCGATATCATCTACGTCCGTCAATTCATCCACCTCGGGAGGTAATAGCGCAATATCAGCATCTATTTGGTTAGAATAGAAATATTCCACCGCGTTCCTCATTTGAGGACACACAGATTTAGGTTAGGTTTTCGGCTAAAAAAAATCAACTAGAAATATCATAATATTTTTACAATATTTCTACATCTCTTTGGTTGTAAAACACATTAAAGAAAGTATCTTACCCCTACTACTAAAGGAAATATGACCTATGGGCCTATAGCAGGTCTTTCTAGTCAAAATCTTTAAGAAACAACGTAATTTTCGCCGGATAAGTAAACACAAACACTAGTAAATACCACCTGCAGAATATTGCGTAGGCATTGCTCTAATGCATTAGACAGCCGTCGGCAATCGCCAACCTACTCGGGCGCTCTCATCGCCACCAATTTCTGGCATCATCAAATGATGACGCTGGGCGCTAATGCGTTAAAGTAGTAAAAAAAGATCTTCTATTTAAAGGTATTTGAAGCTTAATGAGCAGCGACCTACTGTTTGGTGTTATTTGCTTAAGAAGAACTAAAGATGTTTCCATAAAGTATTCTAATGTAAATTAATTAGCTGTTTTACGAACCTAGAATCCATAATCAAGATTTTAATAGGTATAAGGCAAAAATCTGAAAACTCCTATTTTAAGAAAATATTATTGTAGTAAAGAAGTAAGTAAGATAATCAAACAAAATAATTTAATTAAATTCAATACTGAAAGATACAAAATCACTTTTGAATGATCAGATCGATAAGAAATCAAGTGATGATCAATGAGACAAGGATTAATTAATAAAAAATGTATTTAGGCACAATACAAATGCTGAAATACTTAATTTTTCATAACATACAAAGAAATTGAGTACATAGTCTAGAATCCTGAGTATCAGAGAAGGTATTTAAATTTAAATCGAATACAATTGGTTTGAATTAATAACAACGAGTGGGTTAGAAGTGATTAGCTAGTTATAGAGCAAAATACTTAAAACATATTTTTACATATTTTAGATGTCATTAGTTCCAAATTTATTAATGCAGTTAAATTATGTCCTTAAATGTTTTTTTTTAATTAACTTTGGATTAGGATTTAATTTTCTGGGACAAACTTGGGAGGAATTTAAATAAAATTTTAATAGTTTGCAATATCAAATCGACGGCAATTGGTTCCGTTAAGCTATTAAGAGCGTAAAAATTATTGTGCTCAGATTGATAAAAAGGCCAATGACTACTTAAACTTAAAAATAACTACTTGAAGATTTCTTAAGAAAAACTTTTGGTCCTTAGTTGTAACAGTATTTAATTAAAAGCCTAATACGATTGGCTATATATACAATAATACAATATCTTGACTCTTAGATCCTAACAGTAACGTTTTCTCCATTAAGTCATTGGGTCAAAAATCTCTTTTCAAAAAGACCATTTAAAAAAAAAAATTTCTAGTTGATAACAACATTATGTTAGGGGGATAAAAATAAAATTTTCTTCTAAAAGCCCGGAATAAAAAATAGCTCCTAAAACATGAAACAATAATAACTTATTATTAGAAGAACTTTTAAATTCCCGGAAATAAATTTAAAAAAATATTTTAATTGTCTAAAATGTATGAACAAGTATTATAATATAAATTCAAAAGGTTAACATTAAATTATATTTAAAAGAAAACATTATGTCAATTGTTTAAAAAAAATTGTTTCTTAAACTTTGGATTTCACGAAAGGGTATTTCCAATGTCTGAATGACATTCAATTCTTAAAACAAAATAAAAATATAAAATATTTCAGTTGGCTTACTCAAAAAATTATGCAACCGTCGCCGTCGTCGACTTATGACTAGATTAGTCTCATTAATTCACCTCATTCCCTAAACTTATGATATTGTATACATTTATCGACCAAAGCATGCAAGCTAATCTAAATATCATTCTACTTGGAATTCGCATTATTTAATAACAATTACGAAAAGCTGAAGATTAATAATAATAAAAGATGCTTTAGATTTCTAGCAACAAATTATATATTATATACTTATTTAAACCATAATGTTATCTATTATAGTAATAAGGCTCTTTATCGTGCTTTTTATGTAAATAATATTAATCTGTATGGGACTTTAGAGTCTAATCATGCCAGTAACTTTGGTTCAGACTTGGCATCATTATTACATGCACATATTTTCAAATATTTTAAAATTAATATTTCATCGAATAAATTGTATTTAAATCATGAAATTAATGAGTCTGAACTGATTACTGATCGTGAATTGAATTCTCTTTTTTATAGACATGTCCACGAAGGTTGAATCTCATTCATGTTCATATTCTACTATTAAGATTGAAATTAGCTCTTCGAAAAGCTTAAGTATCTTTATTCTTAATATACAATCCCTAAGAAACAACAGCACTGATTGAGGCCTAGTGAATGTTTTTTAATATCTGATTATGTTCCTATATCAAATTTTTGTCATCAACAATCTTTACATGGAGGAACCATGATCTTGGCTAGGCAAACAATTGAAACGATTTTTTTGTAATATTGATAAGTATGATAATCTTCTGTTAGAGAATGTTTTTGAATTTTTTCTTACTTTTTGTAAGCATTTTAATTTATATATTCTTTGCGTTTATAGGCCACCTACAGGAGATATTGCTATGTTTCTGGACAAACTTGATTCTCTTTTATCCCAGTTGTCCCTACACTCTAAGGTTATATTGGCTGGTGACTTTAATATCAACTACACTGATGAAACCTTGCCACGTACTTCTCTTTTAAGTATTTTAAATTCTTGCGACTTGAAAATGCACGTTCTTTCTCTCACATGAATAACTTCTTCATCTGCAACTACAATTGACTATTTCTGTACAAATTTTGATGACGTTTTATGCACAGTACTCCCATCTGGTATTTCCGACCATGAAGCTATTCTTGCTAAAATGCCATATATTACTGTATTATCTTCATCTTATTATATGGGAAGAATTTTCAGCAGGAGAAATTTTAATGCTTTTTCTGCTGCTACAGCTTCGGTAAATTGGAATGCACCTGAAACGGCTTCTGACCCACTTACTTTATTTTTTCAGGTTCTGTGTGATAAGATCAATCAGTGCTTTCCTAAAATGAGGCTTAAATCTAAGAAACGAAAACCATGGGTTACAAGAAGCCTTAGAATTTCAGCTAAAAACCCCCGTTTTTTGACTAAATTGTGCAAATATACCACAAATGAAAATATCCTTGTATATCATCAGAAATACCGTAGTCTGTACAGAAGGACAATTAAAGCAGCAAAATCTAATTAATATAGGGATCGCTTAAATATGTCATTAAATAGGCAAAGAAAGTATATATGTAATAGGCAAATCCAGTTTACACTTGATAACGGTTGGAGATACTTACCAACCGAAATGTCGTGTTACATTAAATAAATAAGACAATGCAAGTTCGACAAGTGTTTTCAGGCAAAGAGAGTATTGGATGATTATTAATGATATTAGACATTGCCATAGAAAAGTATCTGAACCGGAGTTAAGACCTGACATTTTAAACGACTATTATTGTGATATACCTAATATCTTGCTCAAGGGCATTCGTAGTAACATTGATCCCTTACACTATCTTCAACAAGTGTCGGTTGAGCATTCATTTTTCTTTCATCATGTCGATCATACCGAAGTAAAAAATTAAATCAAACGCCTAAAAAACCATAAATCATCTGGAGCTGATGGGATATCCCTAAAATGCGGCGTTCCCCAGGGTTCAGTATTGAGAACACTGTTATTTTTACTGTATGTGGATGACTTGGGTTCATTGAAACTGCAGGGCAAGGTTGTTCAGTTTGCTGATGATACGTATGGAGCCATAAAAATTCTGATTATATTAAGACTTTTATCCTTGAAGACCTTCAGATTTTATTAGGGTGGTGTGCTTCCAACAGGCTCGTGTTTAATGTAAGAAAGACGTCTATTACGGGGTTTAGGTGCGATGTTCAGGGTCTGATGTTTGACGAAAATTCCCTTTTGCAGAATAAAGAGTGCTGCAAGTTCCTAGGAATTACCATTGATGGTCGCCTTCGGTTTGAAGATGATATTTCACATTTAGCTGGGAAATTATCTTCTGGATGTTTTGCCGTAAGAATGACAAAACAAGAGCTGGGAGGGGTGGTTGCACGTTCAGTGCACTTTTCACTTATTGAATCTCATATTCGGTATGGCTTGCCTTTTTGGGGTTTAACCAATAAGGGGATACTTAACATTGTATTTGTTATTCAAAAAAAAGCAGTTAGATACCTGTGTTCTGCTAAGTTAAGAGATTCTTGCAAACCCCTCTTCATTTCATCATTTGTCTCACCATTTGTGTAAATGATGTTCCCCTACCTATTCCTACGGCTTCCCTTACCAAAAACTCATTAATTTACATGAGTAAAAAAATTTACAATCATGTTCCTCTATGTGTTAGACATATATCGGATGTTAAGAAATTTAAAAGAGAATTAAAAACGCTTTTATTGGCTAAGGCATATTATAACCTGGATGACTTTTTTAATGATAGGTTTTAACCTTGGACATGTTGGAAAGTTTTTTTTTCCTTTTTTCTTCTCTAGTTTTGTCAACAAGTTTACCTTTATTTAGTAATTGATTGTTTTGTTTACTTATCTTTAATTCAAGTATGTTCAAAAAGTTTTGTCTTCTTGTCTTTAATTTTGTTCATTGGTTTGTCAATTTTTTAAATTGTATTTTTGTTCTGTTTTTTTTTTAGCTTGTAGGATGCTTTTACACAAGATTATTCTTACGTAATATAGCACATTTCCTTTCTTTCTGTCTTTCTATTAATGCTATAATTTAAAATATCCATTACAAAACCTGGAACTAAAATTAGTTTAAATAAGTAAAGCAAATTAAAAATGACTTCAAATTGCTTCAAACAACTTTTCTTTGACCTCCGCATTAAACAAATAATGAGTCTCTACCTAATTCTTAATATCTTGCTAAAAGTATTTCACTTGAAATCCAAAATCACTGGTTTCTAAAAATATTTTAAGTATAAACGAATTGATTTAAAAGAAAGTAATGAAATCATTAACCAATACTTCTTTGAGGAAATAAAAACATATTTTTATTTTATCATATAAGCAGTTTTTTTAAAGGCAAATGCTCATTTAAGGGAGAGTTAGGGAATGGTGCGCAGTTAAGTTTAGTTTAGTTTTAAAAATGGTATGAGATGTGATCACTTATTAATGTATATATATGAAAAATGTAATTTAAAAAAAATCTACAACGCAAGTATAAAATTAAACAAAAATAAAAAAAAAACCATTTGCGCATAATTAACCATCCCGACGGGCAATGATGCGCAAGGGTTAGGTAATTAAGGTAATCGTGCACAGAAAATATCTGTTTTAAAAAATTATTTATTTTTAAATATTTAAAGTAGTTAATTTTTTATTATAAGTAATATTTAAACAATAGTATAAAGCCTTAATTTAAACAGTAGTCGCAGATTTAATTTTCTGGAGTATCAGCAGACGTGCAGGCTGCGTGGTTCCAAGAAGCACACATAACAGAGCGGTACCACAGTTCTCGATTTTTGCCAACTTCTCCACAAATGTCCAAATATTAACAAAAAAAATGAAAATATTAACTTTTTAGAATGGCTCCTAAAATGCACTGTATTTGTTATAATTTTTTAATATGATAATTAATAAATTGATTTTCTGTACAATATCTTTTTTCCTTTCAAATTTTTTAGTAGTGTATTTAAAGTTCTAGATGGAGCATTTCCACATGATCCGATCTGATGATCAAATTAGATTTTTAGTACTACTAATAAATAGTAAGATATTATTAAGTATTTATTTAGCATCAATGCTACAAAAGATACACAACAATTCTAAAGGTCACTTAAATATAGGAATAAGAACTTAAGCTAGATAATAGTAAGACATAAATCACTCAAAGTTACAAATTAATTTAAAGAAACCTGTTAAAGTGACGAGTCACTAATTAATTAATTAATTTAAGAGAACTCCTAAAACTGCTAAAAGAAACGTGCAAGTCAAGACTATACCTATCGAAAGAACGTTGCATTCTAGTTATAGGATTATGCTGTCCATAAGAACTACTATCAAAATCTACATAGAAGAGTTTTTTCAGTCTAGTCAATTTTTGCGCCCGAAAATTTAGCCTATTTAAAAGATAATCACAATCAGTCATGCCAGATATTAATTTAAAAATAAAACACAAGTCTGAATTATTACGCCTTAACTCAAGTGAGTCCAAAGAGAGAACTGACATGACCGACTTGTAATCAGTATGACCATTAGCTAATGGAACCTAAGTTTAAAGGAACAATTTCTTAAGAATTTATTTTGGGCTTTCTCAATATTTTCAATATGCGATTTATAAAATGAAGACCATACGGGACTAGCATATTCCAAACCAGAACGGAACCTCCACATCTCGTTGGGTTTTGAGGGAGTTTTTGGAGAAGGCGGCATGAAGTTAAATTCATCAATATCGTCTAACTCATCATCGTCGCATATCTCAGACAATTCATTTTCCAATGAATCATCGGATGTCTCAGGTGTGGCCTCTCTCTTTCTTTTTTGTTTTCCTTTTGTGTTTTGTATCTTGTGTTTCTTCTTCAAAACATTTTCTTATAGTTTTCTTTTGGAGTGATTTTCCTTTTTCCTTTTTCTTTAAGTTTTCTTCTCTTACTCTCTCCTTTTAGTCAGCGATTTCTAGTTCTTCCCTTAACTTTAATAACTGTTTTTGTTGGTTAGGAGCCATAGAAAGGAAAGAGTTTTTTTTCGATGTACCTGGCTGAGGATTGTTACAGTCAATTAAAGATGATTGTCTAGCCTCTGACAAAGAATCCTTTTCTTCTGGTTCAGAACTATTTGGCAATGAAACATTAGCTTCTGGTCTGGATAAGGGTGGGTGATTTTCGTCGCTGCTAACAACAGTACAATTTGTGTTTTGCCTAGAAGAGGTAAAATCATCCTCACTAAATCTGTCTGGATCTAGTGGATGAATTCCTGAAGTGCGGAACCCTGAGACAGCTTTCTTCATGGTAGCGACTTTCATGAATGCTCTGTTTAATAATTCAGATACGTCATATTCTGTTATTTTTTGATGTCCAAAAGTAATCGTAATCATATTAATATTATTTTCTTCCGCCGGTGCTTATAGCATCTAGGGCTTTTTGCAGGATTTCCGTCGTATAAGAAAGGATATCAGTCTTTTGTGTGTAATTTCTAGGCATCTAAAAACATTAAATAGTACTATTACTTCTTAGCATTTAATTACGTGAAGGGGAATCATGCAATTCTGCGCACAATTACCCCTTTGTTATTGTCTTAACATAAAAACATGATGTGGCCAAAAACATATAAACAATGTATGATTTAAAAGTGCCTAAATATTCACAATACTCTAGATTTTACAAATATAAGTAATGTAAAACGATTGGACAAAAATTATGGACTTACGGTTTTATTTTCTGACCCCGAAAACTTATAAAAAACAAAGAAAAAATCAATCGGTTAACCTCTAGGTGATCGTAAATACGCTAATGGCACCAACGGTCGCGCACACATTTTAGGCACTCCGTTGCAGAGAGCAGCACTGGTTTAGCGTTTCGGATAGCCCGCGAAATTAAAAATATCATGGTGCGCACGATTATTCACCGCGCACCATTACCCAACTCTCCCTTAAAAGCGACCACAAGGTTCTGGTAAAACTTTATACTCGTATACTTATATATAGCTAGTAAAAGGCAAGTAGCATAAGAGATCATCAACTGCTGCTAGCTTAGTCATATAACATATGGTAGTTAGAAATTTTGTAGTTGATTAGCTAAAATTTGATTTCACATGCCATATTAGATCTGATTTTATGCAGGACAAATGAAAAGATTATATAAAATAAAAGCATTAATAAACCTTTTAAATCTAACAAAAATTTCTTTAATTCCCTACCTATCAGTCTGCATTCAGCAACATATTACTAAATATGAACATTTTAATGAATTAGAAAATTAAAAAGCTCACATTATTACTACAAAAATCACTATTTAAAGTACATTTTAAATTTAATCAATTTAATTATAGTCCGGACAGTATTCTTGTTCTTGTTTTTCCATTTTACAATTTTTCATATACTTTAATAATAGCTTATTTACATTGTAAAATAAACTTTTTCTTGTTTTACAAATGGATTAGGTTTAACTGACTTGCTTGATAAACTGTTTACAGCCAATATATATCTCATGTATAGGTTTAATGAAGTTTAAGCTTTATACGCCAAATATCCTATCTAATAGCCATTAAGCAAGCTATCTTTATTTATGAATGGAGCAGTTGCGTAATTTAGTTCAAATGTCGATAGCCTAATTACGATTCTATGCAAATGAGCCAGTAAATAAGCTGTCATATTAACTAGCTTTAATATAAATAAGATGTCTGACTGTATTCATTAAACATTGAGAAGATTTCTGTGGTCGAGTTCTTTTTTATGATAAAAATTGGTGTTAAATCACCACTAACACTATGATATATTTTTAAGCTGACAATAGAAATATGCTTCGCCTATGAGCTATCTTTTAAATAAGGGAGCAAGTTTAATATAAGATTATCGCTTATCTTTTGTTGATCTTCTTTAAAGTCCTAATCGATTTATTTAATGTGCGAAAATTAGACAATTAGACAATTTATAATGTTTTTTATCTGATTACTAATACTACAGATACTAATCTTAAAAATGCTAACTTATTATTTGATGAGTGGATGATTATGCTCGTATATTAAGCACTATAGCCATAAATTTTCTAAAACAAATGCGAAAGTTACAGAACTTTAATGAATTTAACAGATATAAGTGTCTTATTAAACTATATATACTCAAAGTGAACAATTAAAAAGAACAGTTTCTTCTCTATCTACTCTAAATTTGCCAAAGAAAGTTATGTAATCAATGCCTAAATCATTTCTATAATGTCATTCCTTAAAATTTATCTAAAGAGTTTCATACAGGACATTCGATAATAAGATAAGATGTTATGGCTACCTCGACCATTCTGTTCATCACGTCATAGATTTCGGCAACATTCAGTTTTCTGGATATAATTGTCTTTAATAAGTAAAAGCACTATTAATTGGTTGGTTTTGACTGTTGGTTGAATAGTATTGGACATCTTGGGACATCCTGGATAGTATTCTGGACAAAAAGTTTCATATTTTCAAAATTATAATTTAATCGTGCTTAAATAACTTTTTTGGAATAATTAAGAACATATAATTCTTTTTGATGCATGAGAATATTTTTAACATCCTTTGAGATATTAGATTTTGAAGTGAATGGTCCTTGCGAATAGGTTCTAATTTTGAGCACTATTATAAGTGTTTCGTTCTCTCTCCTTTTGTTATTTTTTGCTAATTTTACTTATTTTTAGTTAACATAAGTTTTCCTTAAAGTTTAAGATATTTAATAATTAGTTCGGTAATACTTTGTTTATTTTGGTTTATTTACATTGATTTTGCATATAAAAGTTCACCCGGTATAACACACGCGTTTCTTGGTAAATTGTTAATATTTAAACTCGACCTATCTTACATTTCCTTACTCTCTTACTCCAATGTTCCTTCCATAAAGCCTTGCTCTTTTATCGTACTTTACCTTATGGACCCCTCGGGGCGAGAGGAGTAAGCTATTTGACCGAGGTCATAAGCCAAAAACATACGAAACAGGTGCTAATACTAATACGGCAATTATTGAATCGGTACCTAATACCGAAGTGCATCACGTCTTTGTCGATCTAATGAAAGCTGATTGGGGTGTTCCTTATATCAACATCCTTTACTTCATTTATTACTAGGTTAAGTCGAGTCATTTCTTTTCCTTTTACGTTAAATTGTGTCTCTTCTTGTTTTCTTTCTATTTTATTTCGCTTATTACATAGTCACTAAGGGTGTGCGTCGAAAACAGAAGGATCACTCTATTTCAGTGTGACTGGAGCAGCGTCCCTATTTCTTTACAGTCTGGCCTTGATAACTTGATAAATAATTAAGATCGAAATAACCTTGATTTAAGTAATTAAACATATATTATAAACAAGCCCGAAACAATAAGAAAGCCTAGTTTCTCAAAAATTTTTGTTTGGATAGCTTTAGATTCATTTAGCAACATTTGCGGTAAGAAAGTATTCAAGGAATATCATGCTTATTATTTCATTAATTTTTAAATTGTAATAAAGCAGTAAAGCAGATCATTCAAGGTAATGTTGGTTAGTCAGTAATAGACGTAGGGTAGGGCGGGGCTAGTTGAGCCACGGGGCTAGTTGATCCACGCACCATATGACAAAAACCTAACACTTTTTAAGGAATCCGAGTGAACACGAAGCTACGTAGACCGGCCGTATTTGTTTATCTCATGAATTTAGTTGATCGCCAGCAGTTAAAGCGAAGGTATCGTCAATTTTCTATTTTTGCACGCGAAAGAAAAAAATCGATATTGAATGTGTTTTTGGTCCTACTTCGTGTATTCTAAAGTTGTGGACTTTAAAGTAAGTACAATATTTGTTCATAACCGTGTTATTTTAATAATATTTAGTTAAAAAATAACCGTTCTAAATACATTTTTTTATTATGTGTTGAATTGTTCCAAAAACTTATGTGGGGTTAGTTGAACCAAAATTAACGGGTCAAGTTGAGACATGGCTCAACTAACTCCCTTTCATGTATTTGTTTTATTTTATAAAATAATATTTTTGCTATATTCCTGTTTTATTTTCAGATGCATACTTACAAGAGGACGACCGCAGGTGGAGAAGCGACAAAAGAGCAGCTATTTAATGCAGCAAAAGCAGTTGAAAATGAGGGAAAAAGTATTCGAACCGCAGCAACTGAATTTGGAATTGATCGAACGACACTGGGCCAATATATAAAAAAATTAAAGAGTGGAGATAAACCAGACGAAGTAACAATGGGATATGTTGCATCTCGTCAAGTTTTTTCTTCAGAGCAAGAAGAAATTTTTAAAGATTACTTGCTCAAATTGGCATCCATTTTTTATGGTCTATCGCCAATTAATGTTAGACGCCTAGCCTTCGAATATGCAACAAAATATAACTTAAACGTTCCTGAACCTTGGAAGATAAATAAAATGGCAGGAAAGGACTGGTTCACGGCTTATTTAAAGAGAAACCCTCAGCTCTCAATAAGAAAACCAGAACCAACAAGCCTAGGTAGAGCAACCTCGTTCAATAAACATAATGTTAATATGTTTTTCGAAAACCTAAATTTTTGCTATCAAGAATTTAGAACACAGACGAAAGGGGCATGTCTACAGTAACAAAACTTTCAAAAATAGTAGCAGCGAAAGGAAAAAGAAACATAGGTGCTGTTACTTCAGGAGAGCGTGGAACTAATGTAACCCTAATTACCGCCGTATCAGCAATAGGGAAATATAAATAGAATACAATAGAATACTACCCATGTTTGTCTTTCCCAGAAAAAAATTTAAACCCTATTTTATTTCAAACGGTCCTCCAGAATGCATTGGTGCAGGAAATGCAAGTGGTCAGTCACCTGACTGACTTAGAATTTTATGATTTTATGAAGCATTTCGTTAAACATGCAAGCCCTACTAAACAGTCTCCTGTTTTACTTTTACTGGACAATCATTCATTACATTTATCAATTGAGACCGTATAATATGCAAAGAACAACGAAGTGGTAATGCTTTCATTCCCACCACACTGCACCCACAAACTTCAGCCACTGGACGTGTCAGTCTTCGGGCCTTTCAAGAAGTATTTGGCTTCTGCCCAGGATGCATGGCTTCGTAACAACCCCGGACAGATAATTAGCATATACGAAATACCAAAAATTGTTGCCACAGCTTTGCCATTAGGAGCTATATCTCAGCCGCCGTCGACAGAAAATAATAGCATTTCTGCCAGCACTACCCAAACCATAGCTCCAGAAACACCTGATGACAGCGCCATACCATCTACATCTACTAGAGTTTTTTCACCTGAAAGCTTGCGGCCTTTGCCTAAGGCGAGACCAAGAAAAACACAAAACCAGAGAAAGAAGAGAGCTTGCGCGATTTTGACAGACACCCCAGAAAAAGAAGCACTTGCTGAAGAACAAAGCAAAAGGAAAATGAAAAGTTCTGGTAAAGTAGACAAAAAGAATAAAGAAGATGCTAAAAAAGCTATTTTAACAGGTGTGTCCTACTTAGGTAATACACTATTGAAAATTAAAGAACGACGGTCCAATATTGCTTCGTCACATTCAGACGATGGAAAGACTCTAGGAGCCGTTGCTCGAGAAACAGAAAACAAGTTTTCCAAGAACATAAAACAGCATAAAATAAATAGGAAATCTTTTTCCCCATTGCCATCATCTGAGTCTGAAGATGAGGAATGTTTATGTCTGATGTGCCTAGCAGCATTTACAGATTAGTGTTCCGGGTGAAGAATGGATACAGTGTTCCAATTGCAAAAAATGGGCTCATTTAAGGTGCACTCCGGGTACTAGTATATATTATATGTGTATAAACTGCGACAGCGATTAGTTTTTAATTCCCAAAATGTTTAATTTAGTTTTGGTAATAAATTTTTTGAGTATTTCTAAAATTAGATTTTTATTTTTCATCAGAAAACTGACTTAACCAGCCATTATGCTAGTTTAGTTTGTGTGGTTCAACTGGCCCCATGTGTCGGTTCAAGTTGCCCCATATGTGGGGTAAGTTGAGTCAACTGTACCCAGCCATATTGCAGTCATTTTTACCTAAATAAAACAATATTTCGTCAAACTTATTAATTGCTTTTTAAAAACAAATATATACATCAATAATCCCTAGAATGTTTAATTATTTATATTAAATAATAACAACATGACCCTTCATTTTTCCAAATCCGGCTCAACTAGCCCCACCCTACCCTACCATGCAGGTCACATAACTTATGTTATTTTAGTGGTACTTATTCACGTGATTTTAACCGTCATTATTACGTCATATAAAAACGTCTTGT
Source organism: Anthonomus grandis grandis (assembly GCF_022605725.1). NCBI lineage: Eukaryota > Metazoa > Arthropoda > Insecta > Coleoptera > Curculionidae > Anthonomus > Anthonomus grandis. The sequence goes on from NC_065546.1 coordinate 9,902,506, forward strand.
TAATAAAATAAATTGCATATTTGCATAAGCGTTTCATTATATTCCACGGGTGCATAAAACATTCACTTCTCATATATGTTTATCTTCAAGAACTTCAGGTACCATTTTTCAAAGTATTAAAGCTTGATTTTTGAAATTTGCTGTTAGAAATTAGTGTACATATTTTAGATTTGGGATTACTTACCTTTAAGATACTCTTTTAACTACTACCACTTAATTTTTTAGTAAATAGATCTGAGTTCAACTGAAATCGCCTCGTTAAATATTGAAAAGAAGAAAATCCATAAATATGCAAAGTATTAAACATAATTGATTCTTTAGGTGAAACATTTAAAAGGCCATTTACAATTAAATTTGTTTTTTTGTATTTTCAGAAACATTTATTAACAAGTATACTGCAATCATTTTAATGAATGTCCTAATGCCAAGAGCAGCGAAATATTAACCTACACTATTCACTACTCTAAAATAAATTTCCTAATTTGTCTGCAAAAGTTATTCCAAAAGTTTCGTTCTTTTGATGTCGCAATTGCTTTGTAATTTTCGCGGGTCGGATTTGATATAAACTTTTAAGGGTGTCAGTGGTAATGGCAGAAACTAAAAAGTCCGCGGTTATAAAATGTTATCTTTAGTATAAGGGATTTTATGATCTGAAATGATTCGCTTTAGTTTTTATAGCCATTGAACCAGAAATTTGTTCTCGGTTTGAAGTTCGGAAAAAACTAGAAACCAAAATCAATAAAAATTAAGAATTACTAAATTCTTTTGAATAGACAAAGTAACAATGGTTACTTATGTTTGATATAATACTATAAATCTATTTTAACCCCAATAATTAAAAAGATACTAGAAAAGTATATGAACTAATCTCCTAAATAACTTAATATCAATGGTATAGAAAGTGCATTGGTCAATCAATTATTAGTTGATTGAAAGAGCCTTAAAGGTATTTAATACATTAGAACCTGTAGGATTCAAAAAGAAAGTATGCAAGAACTGAATCCACCAAAATCAAATTAAGTTAATTGCCTGGAATAAGATATTGAAATTACTTTAGAATGTCAGCTCACCTTGAAATGACTAGAAAGGACTTAGAGTACTTAAAGGATTATTTCAATGATAAAAAGGTACTAGAAAAGTTGCCTCAAATAAGATCCTAAAATTACTTCACTATATCTAGTGTTCACAGTTCTAGAAAAGGCGAATACGAAAAGGATTGTTCCAGTGCCTGGAAGGAATCTACTAAAAGGAAGCTTAGTTAGTTGCTGGAATAAGATAATGAAATTAATTCAGAATATTTAAGATTAAAAGATAATGTTCTAAACTCGGTCAGATTACGTTCAAATCCATAGAAGATGCTTAGGATTACCGAAAAAAATTTTGCCCGAAATGAATCCCAGAAATTATTTTCTCTCCGATTCAAACAGGAATTTTTAATTTTAGTCAGATTATTTTATAATACCTAGAAAGGATTGATAGAACTGAAAGGATTGATTCAGATACTGAATCCACTAAAATAGATTTTGAAAATACTTTAGCATTTCTAGAACTCCTACCTTACCCAAAGTAGCTTACCCAACCCAGTACCTTAGTATATTGAAACCCTACGTTTACGTAGAAGTGGAAAAAAATACTTTATAATAAACTCCTGGACAAAATTATCGCACCACTTGATTTTTAGAGATTTTTTTTTAATAAAGATAAAAAAATAAGCAAACTTATAAGCATTGTTAACTATGCATTATTAATTAACGAAAACAATTATATTCTATTTAACAAAACGAGATTTAAGTAACTAAATTCAATACAAGAAAAAGCATCGATTTTCACTAACTTCAATTTTGATACAAAAATAAAACAATAGACCCATAATGAATTCTTAATAACGTGTATTGCCACCTCTAGCTGCAATGACCGCTTGAAGTCTTGTGCCATACTCAGTATGTCCTGTTGCCTAACCGCTTGTAACATAAACTGTCAGTATTAATTTAAAATAACGTAGTAGTTGTCATGATCTTATCTGAACCGCGTATCGTTTCATTTCAATCACCAATTATCCACTGATAATTCAATAGGTTATGGGCCCAGGGTGATAAAATAATGAAGTTACGCGAGTTTGTTCAGTTTTCGTGCAGAACACGGCTAGTTTTGATCGAAAAACAGTATAGTTGTGCCGGAAAAGCGTCGCGCCGAGTCTTGTTCACCGCGGTTTTGCAGTGTCGCAGTTTTCAAGATGGCAGCAAAGAACTATTTGTCGTCAATTTCGAAGCTTCATGGCCGCGAAAACTATGAAGAATGGTGCTTCGCGATGGAAAATTTCCTAGTTATAGAAGGCCTAAGTAATTGCATAGCTGGAACCGAGACCGATTCCGTGCAAGTGGCTAAGTGCAAGGCCAAGATTGTTTTGTCCATTGGTCCTTTTTTATACGTCCATGTTAAAGAGGCGACCACAGCAAAAGATGTGTGGGACAAACTAAAAGATCTCTATGAAAACAAGGGCTTTACGAGAAAGATTGGACTTCTTCAAAGTTTAATTTCGTTGCGATTGGAAAACTGTAGCTGCATGGAAGAATACGTGAACCAAGTTATCGAAACGTCCCAGAAACTTGGTCGTACGGGGCTCAAGTTGGATTCCGAGCTAATGGGCAGTTTAATGTTGGCAGGGTTGCCTGAACATTTTGCTCCGATGGTGATGGCACTGGAGCATATCGGGATCGATTTAAGTGAAGTAATCTGTTACCGGTGCAAAAAAGCAGGACATTACATGTCGAAGGGCCCACAAGTTGCTCAAAAAACGAACACAGTCCAAATCAGTTTAAAAATGCGTTCAATGTTGTGTTTTTGAGTGTCCAGCATAACAACATGGAATGGTACTTAGATTCAGGTGCCAGTGTACACTTTACGTGTAGGCAAGATTGGCTTGAGAATACAAGAGCTCCATTCCTGAAAGAAATTGTTGTGGCTAACAGTACGAAGCTGCCGGTGCACAGCTGTGGTGATGTGAATATTTACACAAATGTGTGCAGTAATACTGTTGAAAATGAGATAAAAGGTGTTCAGTATGTACCTAAATTAACAACAAACTTAATTTCAATCAGCCAGTTAGGGGGATTCATGTTGATTTTGGGCAGGACTGTTGCAGGATTTTCAACAGTAGGAATGTTCTTATGGCGAAAGCATTTTTAAGTAATGGGGTTTACAAACTAGACACTACATGTCCAGGAGATGGTTTTGCTGGACAAGTCACCAGTGGTGAAATTTGGCATAGGAGGCTCGGATATATAAACTCAACCTTTTTAAACAAGATGAAGGACGGTCTAGTTGATGGCATTGATTATCCTGGTCGGGTGGAGATTGGGCAGAACTGCACACCACACAGGCAGAACTGTGTGGTGTGCTGCGAGGGTAAGCAGTCCAGACAACTTTTTAGCCATAAAGGTACCAGAGCTACAGGGGCGCTAGATGTCATCCACAGTGATTTGGCGGGGCCGATGGAGACACCATCTATAGGAGGCTCGAGGTATTTCTTGACCATGCAGAATGATCATACCCGTATATCGCTTGTGTGTTTCCTTAAGATGAAGGATGAAACCTTCGAGAAGTTTAAGGAGTTTCAACATTTAGTTGAGAAACAGCTGGACCGGAAGGTGAAGGTGTTGCGTACCGACAATGGTGGCGAATACATTGGTGGTGAATTCCAGAGGTATCTACAGAGGCAAGGAATAGTACACCAAACCACAAACCCGTACACACCCTAGCAAAATGGGCTCTCCGAGCGACTAAACAGGACATTGGTTGAGAAGGCTAGGTGTCTTCTTTACGAGGCTGATCTTCAAAATAATTTTTGGGCAGAGGCTGTCAAGCCTGCTATCTTAGAAATAGATCTATGGTAAGTAACTTACCTAAAACGCCTTATGAAATGTTTTATAGTAAGAAAACCCAACCTAAGTCATGTCAGAGTGTTTGGCAGTACAGCCATGATACATATTCCTAAGGAAAAGAGGGTGAAGTGGAACAGAAAATCAGAGAAGCTGGTATTGGTGGGATTTTCTGATACTACAAAGGACTATAGGTTGTATAAACCTACTACAAGGCAAATATGTACAAGCCGAGATGACCATATCATGGAAAAGAATTCGAATGGTGCTCGTATCCAAATTCAAGAGGAGATAAGAGAGTCAGATTTAAATAATGCGATCGTAGATAGCAGCTCTGAGACCAGCTCTACATTTGAAACACCTGTACTGTCTGAGTGGGAGACTAAGGACGAGGTATGTGATGAGAGTGATCCGAGCTACACCCCAGATCTGGATGTTCCTGCTGCGGAGGAGCTGTTTGGATATCTGAAAGGCGCAGAAAGGCAAGGACATGGGATGACTTTGTCAGCTACTTTACAGGGAGGCCAGAGGGTTCAGTTCCAGTGAGAGATTCAGTGACGGTCCAGGAGGCTCTTTCCAGTCCTAACCGCAGCCAGTGGTTACAAGCTATGACCAAGGAAATGGACAGCTTTAGTGAGAACTGAGCATGGGACATTGTGGACATACCGGAGGGACATACACCAGTGAAGTGTAAGTGGGTCTTTAAAACTAAGTATAGTAATGATAATGATAATGTTACTTATAGAGCTAGATTAGTTGCCAAGGGATTTAGTCAAAAACAGGGTATAGATTTCGACGAAACCTTCTCCCCAGTAGGAAAACATTCAACTTTAAGGTCGTTACTAGCACTGTCTGTGCAATTTCAGTTTAAAATAATCCATTTGGATCTTATCACAGCCTTTTTAAATGGCAAACTGGAAAAAGAGGTTTTCATGGAAATACCAGAGTGTTTTGATAGTAAAATCAGTACAAATGAAAAGAGTGTGTTAAAATTAAATCGTGCTATTTATGGCTTGAAACAATCTGCTCGCGTGTGGTATAAAAAAGTTGAACTTGTATTTATAGGTTTAGATTATAAAAAATGTGATAATGAGTCATGTTTATTTATAAAACGTATAGGTAATTTCATTACAATCATTGCGGTATACGTTGACGATTTTTTTTTATTTTCTAACTGTAAAGATGAAATCGATTTTGTCAGGGATCATTTACCATGAAAATTTAAAATCAAGGATTTAGGCCAGGTTAAACAATGTTTAGGCATGAGGGTTAGAATAAATGATGACTGAAAAGTGAAATCTTATTAGACCAAGAATAGTATATAAATCAAGTTCTAGATAGGTTTAATATGGGCGATTGTAAGCCAGTAAATACACCCATTGAAAAGGGACTTTGCTTCGATAAGCCAGATCCTAGTGTTTGTCAAAAGGAACTGCCTTATCAACAGCTCTTGGGTAGTCTTATGTATATTTCAGTATTAACAAGGCCAGATATTACATTTGCTGTCAATTTTTTGAGTCAGTTCAATAATTTCTATACCGAACAACATTGGAAGTGTGCTAAGAGGTTACTTAGGTATTTGCAGGGGACCAAGGGATATTGTTTAGCTTATAAAAGAGATAGCAATTATGACTTAAAGGGATATGTTGATGCAGATTTTGCAAGTAATGAAATAGATAGGCGGTAAAAAACATATACAGGGTTTGTGTTTATGTTATCTGGTGGGGCTATTTCATGGGAGTGTAACAAGCAAAAAACGGTGGCATTAAGTAGTACTGAAGCCGAGTATATGGCTATTACAGAAGCTTCTAAAGAAGCTGTATTTTTTAGGAATTTGTTATCTGAAACTCTTGATAAGTTTTTGTGGATAAGTGTATTTAATGATAACCAAAGTGCACAAAAATTAGCTTTGAACCCTATATGTCACAAACGTTCTAAACATATAGACGTTTGTTATCATTTTGTCCGAGAATTAATTGCAAATGGTTTTGTAGAGTTAAATTACTTATCCCACCTCATTGTCCCTAAGCATATGTTGAACTTAAACAAAGTTGCTCTTAAGTGATTTTAGTCTTTCCATGTTCTATGTTCTTAACTTGGTCAGTTTACCTTAAAATAACTAAAAGGGGCTTAAGGTACTTAAAGAATTAATGCAGAAATTTAATGCACTAAATAAACACCGAATCCGTTGCCTATAATAGGACTCAAAGAACTTAATAGATGACTTAAAGACCTAAATGAATAATTCCAAAAACTAAACTAAGTAAAATCAAACTGAATCAGTTTCTTGGAATAAGATATTGAAATTAATTTAAAATGTCTAGCATTAAAACGCAAGCAAAGTCCAAAACTTAGTCAGATTATCTTTTAATACTTTGACTGAGCTTAAGATTACTTAAAAGATTATTCCAAACACTGAATCAATAACTAAAAAGCTGAACATATTTTAGAATATTTAGAATAAACAAAATCTAAGATTAGTTAGAATACCTTCAAATGCCATTAAGGAACTTAATCATAATCATCTTATACCTTACATCTTCGGCTTCTGTATTTAATTAACCTTAACGGATAATCTTTGCCAATATGCTCCCATATTTTTTATGCTGTTCCTCATCCCACCGAATTTAATCAACTTCGTTTTCGATCTGATTAGTCGCCACTTTCCCAACACGCATTGAGAAAATTATCCCGGGTTAGTTCTTGGGACTCGCCGAGTCATCCCTTGACATTATCCGAGCAATGTGGGGATTCGAAGGAACAAATTAATATGAGTGAGATTAACGTGTATTTCGTAAGAAGTGGCCAAAAGTTACTTTACAAAATTAGTATATATTTTTTTCATTAATTTACTAAGGTTATTCTGGTTATTTTCTTTTCATGTTGTTGCATTTTTTTATTTGGCTTCTTTGGCCTCTTAAACGTCGGTCGCTTTCAGTTTTTTTTGTCGAAAATTTAAGTTAAAAGTTAGTAGCTCTACCTCACTGGATTTAATAACGTGGATTTAGATATCCTTTATAACCATCTTTTTCTCGCTCACTGTACAAAATAAAAATTGGTTAATTGCCCCGTTTTGAAGCAAGATCTGACACACTATACTTGGGTTACCGAACGGATGGAGTGGTCACATGATCGTTCTGCGTCGGAGGTGTGGCCTAGAGCCTCGATAGGGTTCATAACTTGGGGTTTTATTTAATTTTATTAGTCGAGCGGCTTTAGATCGTTTTGATTGAATTTTCTGCTATTCGAATATTTGAATCTTCGCAATATTAAAAAGTTGAGATTGTTTTTATTTTTTTGTTAATTTGTTTGTTAACAAATAATGGCTGACGCGCCACGTACAATCCCATTGTCACCCCCCAAGAAAAGAGTACGAAAACATTTGACCATTGCTGAAAAGGAAGTGATTATGAACATATATAAAACATGTGATAACGAGCGTCCAGCATACAACAAAGTGCAAAAAGTCCAGTTTACAGCAGAAGCAGCAGGTAATAAATACTTTTAATATACAGTGTGTCCCAGGATGAGCGAATTTATACGTGAAAATTACAAAAAATGTTGTGATTAAAATCCAGCGCTCAGGTAGCGCTCGGTTCTGATGAACCTGGCCAATGACACCCTAAATGTTTGACCTGGTACGATTACTTAATAGGTTTACCTATCCCTTTTCGGTAAACCCCAATATATTAACATAACTTTGCATAACAAAATACTTAAAAGGGATTATTATATCATTACCTGGCATAACCTCAAAATCGGTTTGGACCCATTTTACAGGCGACCGTATTATATTTAAAAAAAAGCTGCTTACAAAGCAAAGCTGTACGGTAAAATAATTTAAAATAAATAGGCATAATTCTCCTCGTCTAAATCTGCCAAGGTTGCATCGATGGGCGGGCCTATATTTCGCGCACATCATTTACTCCATCTGTTCGGTAATCCGACTATAAACTAAAATATTCAAAAAACTTTAATTTTTTGAAAACAAAATTCCACTATCTAGATTTCTTAAGAGCCTTCAAGATTGGTACGAGTCTCTTAAGAACAATTAACTAACAGATCTAATAAAATATCTCTCTAACATATACAATAAATATAACATATATAATAAATATATTAAACTATTATACGTCTCATAAATAAAGCAAAAATGCACTTCTTAAGTTTAAGAGTACAACAACTAAAAAAACGTGACTAGCTACGTCATGGCTCGATGAACACCCGAACGGAAAACTAATTAGAACGCAGACACTTTAGAGTAATTGCCTCAAAAATGTTCCCTTCTTGTACTTTTTTGCGGTTTTCTCATTTACTGCCTCTGTTTTATGCCGCATGCAGTTACCGGTTATTTTAGATGTTGTTGCCTAATCTGTTTGTTACAGGGTTGTTCCATTAGGTGTTTAAAGACCTTCTAAGAAAAGCATTTTAGCTTTAGGGTAACGAGTAAAGTGCCATTTTGCATCAAGCGCCTAGCTCGTAGCATTATAATAAGATGAATACTCCCTGGGGTTAGTTAAAGGAGTTAGGTTAGACTGTAGAAATAAATGTAAATTTAATTAAAATATTGCATTTATATTGCTTTAAAGATCTTGTCACAAGGAACCAAACATTGATATCAAAAATAAATACAAAGAAAATAGCCTAAACCAGATGCCAATTTTAAAAAATTTAAAAGGGAAGAACCTTCTACGCAAAGAACTAAGCTTCTTGTGGATAGCTGGTTTCTCTAGTATTAATCCTTTACCCTTTTACCCAAAATTTAGTTACTTTTTAAGTTTCAATTTGCTTATTCTTTCTATGCTCTCTATATATTTCCTCACGTTAATAGTCTTAATTTTCTTGCCTAGACGAATTCAATAAGCTCCAGGAATGCAGGCTAATTCATTAACAGAGAGCATTATTCGTAATAATATTTACTTTTCTTGAAAAATCTCAGTATCAACTTCTTTTCTGTGAATACATAATTATTCCTTGATCGATAAATGGGCCTTTAAAAAATATGTTTCTGGATATAGTCGCTAATAGAAGTGGTTTATCCTTCTATCAGCTTTGCGAGAGTCGTCTGAAGCTGAGGGACGTCCCCATTTGTCAAATATGTAGCTCTTTTAAATGATTATTGTAGTTTCTTTGTGTGTTTTCTTTAGCTGGGTTTGAAGATTTATTGAAATAAATGAAAGCAAGAAAAATCAAACAAACAGCCAATCCGTTGTTAAGTCCTACTAGATATAAGCTAGTCGTTATTAAACACATATTATATCAAGTAATAAGCTGCAGCCATCTAGTAACAGCCGATAGATTCACTGGAGAGAAGTGAAACAACAAGCAAATAAGAGAGTCCATAAAAGGAAAATTAGTTCGGTTAACTGGTAGGTCGTAACCAGGTGCGAACTAGTTTAATGAAGACAAACTCGACCCAGAAATAAGTTGTTATCTAGAATTAATGGCAATAGATATACTACAAAAGACGTGATTTTTTGAGAAAACGCTCGGACCCGTCGATTTTTATTTTAAGTTGCGCATTATTTCACATACATTTTTGTATACAGGGTGGAACAAAAAAAAGATATGATGTCATCGGTAATGTGTTTAAATGGAATGCTATATTTTTTATTGCATTTATGAAATAAAGGCAAAATTCCAAGCAAGTTTTGTATAACACACCTTATCTCAAAACTCAACCGTTTCCGAAATATTTACATTTAAATAACAAGTAGACGCTTCGCGTCTACTTTGGTCCGTGGGGATCAGTAGAAATTTTTAAAATTTTTGTCAGTACTACAAAAAAAATCTCCACAATTATCCAAGGAGTGCCCTAAACATGCAGTGGGGAAGAGACCTGCCGTATCATAATGCTCTGAGTTCAAACCTATTCGCGGCATGGTGCTCTACCCAACTTTTTCTTTTTTTAGTACTTCGAAAAAATTAACATCTATAGTAAATACAGAGAGAAAAGGGAAGGTCTCATTATCTATTATAATCAGAAATAAATTTCATTGAAATATTACTTACTTATTTCTGGGTATCATGCTTCAGAGAACCATGATGTGTTACAATACGCTCCGCTCTCAAGTAACTCGTATATAACCAATATTTGAATATAACCAATATTCAATGATACCTTCTTATTTTATTATAATACGCCATCTAGGGTAAATACGCTAAAACAGAGTCCTCAATAATAATAATACACTGTTGTACTGGCGAACGTTATGGCGTATTCACCATAGTATGCAGATAATCGCTGTTTCCAATGTAATTTCATTTACGTTTTTAAATTATGCTCCAAATTCAAAATTTATTTTTTTACCTTAAAGGCCATTCAAAATTAAGTAAAAAAGTTTAATAAATAAATGTTCCACCATTTATACGTGCCACAAGATAAAGGAAAAAGAGGGTCCCATTTATTAGGGTATTGGAATAAGACAACCGTGTTTTTATGTCGATTTTTTTTATTTTTCAAATTTATTTTTGAAAGCTTATAGTAATAAGTTATAAAAAGAATTGACATGAGGAGAATAAAGAATAAAAGAAACCAAAAACGAAGTGAATCGAAACTATAGAAGCCGAGATATAAGTAAAAATGTGGGAAAAACAAAAGGAAACTCGTTTTTTCCCATGGTACCATTTTTTTTTCCTAAAGTAATTATTGGCAAATTTTAAAGTAAGCCCTAAACTAATAATTTCCAGTAAAAAAACTCAATAAAAAAAGAATTTTTTTTTGGTCGAAAATCGAAAGGGGTATAGTTCTCAGGACTTTTACGAGGTATCCGCATGTCATAATAAATCGGTTCTAGCTATTACAGAATCGGAGAAAATAGAAAAAAACTGTAAAACAAATATCGAATTATCAAGAGCCCTATGGAAAAATGTCAATTTTTTATTTTTTTATCCTACACTACTTCAGAGTACCTTTAAAAAAGGTTATTACCAATTTGACTCTAAAATGAACAAAAACCCTATATCTTTGCAATTTTCGATTTTCGAACAAAATCCGGGGTCAAAATGACGATTTTTTCAAAATATGCTCCGAATTCAACTTTTTTTTTTCTGGTTAAAGACCATTCAAAAACTAGTAAAAAAGCTTTATGACAAATTTTTCCACGATTCATACGAGTGTCACAATCTAAAGAGAAAGATCAGGTCCCATAAGAAGCAATGTATTAGGATAGGAAAAAGTGGTTTGTTTCTTTTTTTTATTTTTATTTTAAAAAGCAATTATTATAAAATAACAAAAAACGAATAAAAAAATTTATCAACTTATTGAATTGAAACTATAAAAGCCGTGATATCAGTAATATAGTAAAATAATACAAAAAATACACCTTTTTTTGACACCGCATCAATGTCTTTTTTTTTAAATTGATAAACATATTAATATAAGTTTATTACCAATTTAGCAACCCCCACTAAAAGAACCCTTACTAAAATAAAACTATTATTACTATTATTTTTTTCCAGGTATTTATACCTTATCCTAACCTTTATGCTGCTTTTATTATTATTATAAATAATATTTTCCTTATTTATGCCCTCAACCTTAAAACCCTCCATATAATTCTATTTATATACTATTATTATCCTCATAAATGTTTCATAATATCAATAGCCTCTGTATATTTCAAATATATATTTATTAATATTTATATTCATTTTATTTATCCTAGTAATTTATCAAAAAAACCGTTCAAAATTGTCCCCATACCATAATACTAATAATTCATTAATAAAATATCTCATGACGTCGAGACGAACACGACGCGTTTTATTATAAATTGTTGCCAGACATCCTCCATCCTTCTCTCAAACCGCTTTTTCTACTCTAACTCTTAGCGCAAATGGGCCGAATTTGCCGCCACGATACCGAAAACCCCGCGATTACGTCATCTACCCATGTGCGACTCGATAGTGCCGTCGTCCATATGCTTTAAAATTGGGCGCTGGACCGCTAACTATTTTGTACCATGCGTTGGCTCCCGTGGTGTCGACGGTATGACTGGTTGATTGGAACGGCTTATTTTTTGGGGTTTTTCTTAAATAACAGCGCGTTGCGGAAAAACGGTAACATTTGAAGAAAAACGGTTTTTAGCGGATTATAGCCAGATAGTGTCCGGTGATTTCAGAAAAAAAATGGTTTTCGTAGGTGTCATAGGTATGCCGGTATAAAGCGTCAAAGTTAAAAAAAGGTAGGGCCATGATTAATACCTCTATTTAATCCTAAAGGATTAGGCTTTCAAATGATGTGAACAAAAGAAATTAAAAAAATTTTTCAGAATTAGAAAAAAAATAATTTTTCGAAAAATTCGCTTTTTTTTTTCCGAAAAAAAAAAATTAAGTTTGAGCTCGTGTATCTCAGAAGGAGTTTGTTTTTGAAAAAAATTGTTTTTATAAAAAAGAAAGCTACATTTACGTAGAAAAGGACTGTTTTGTCCGCATTATCGGGAACTTTACCGTTTAGGCCCCACAACCGTTTAAGTCCGCGAGGTACCGCGCAAAAAGTTCAAAATTCATTCACAGAAAAATTGCCGACTGCTAAGGGGTTTATCTTAAAAAGCGCCCTTTGGGATTTGCTTTGCATAAAGGCCTTTGACGTCAATGAGTTTCAGAAAATTCGGCTCAGTCAGTCTTCCACAAGTTGCTACACCGACTGTTTTCGCGAAAAAAGCGTTTTTAGGCGTGGAAAAAAAAATTTAACAGTCACGTAGCCTCAACCTTCTTGCATAAAACAGTGAGAACCAGAAAAAAAAATTCGCCATAGAACAAAAGTTATTAGCGTTTATGTGTCGCAAGTCGGAACCTCCACCATTTTTTCTTGATGCGTTCTTACAATACGCATAAGTACGTCGATTTACAAATTAAGGTAAAATCGAGGATAAAAATAATGTTATAAACACTGCCAATTGTTTCTATTTCCATGGTTGCACTTGTAAAGAATCTCTATTTTCGAATGTCACTGTCAGTTCAAAAATTAATAGTTTTTATCAGAATTAATTATGGCTAATTTAACGGCAACCCAACGTATTGAAATTTTGATGAAGCTAGGGTATGGGGATCAAGTGCGCACGCAAAAAGAAGTAAGTGAACTGTTTAATGCCAAATACCCAAACCATCCTATTTCTCAGTCAACAGTTAGTAGAATAGAGCACAAATTTATAACTTCAGGTCATATTAGGGATTTGCCAAGATCAGATCGTCCGAAAATTTCTGAAGAAACAAAATTAAACGTTCTGCTCTTCGTCGAAGAAAATCCAAACAATGCAACTTCACAAATTTCAGTTGATAATAATATAGCCGAAACGTCAATAAGACGCATCTTAAAAACAAATAAATACCACCCTTATAAAATTAGACCAATATACGAATTAAATGAGGACGATCCTGATCGAAGAAACCAATTTTGCGAGCAAATGATGAACATTTGCAATAATAACCGTCAGTTTGTGTTACGAGTTTTGTTTTCGGATAAAGCAACTTTTTGTTTAAACGGTGTCGTAAATCGGCAAAATTGTCGGTACTGGTCTGTGTCAAATCCACACTGGGCAACTGAGGCTCATACACAGTACCGTAAATCTATTAATATTTGGGCTGGTATCGTGGAAAATAAAGTAATAGGGCCATACTTTTTCGAAGAAAAGTTAACAGGACAACGCTATTTGAATTTTCTTCAAGAATATCTTATCCTGCTTTGGCTGCCCTATACCCAGACGAACAAGACCAGGCAGTGGTCCCAGGAAGATGGATAGGACGAAGGAGGACCAATAGAGTGGCCGGTCAAGTCACCAGACCTAAATCCCTGGGACTATTTTCTATGGGGGTACCTGAAAAGTAAAGTTTATATCCAAGAAGAAGAGAAACAACGTTGAAGATTTGAAAAATAGAATTAGATATGAAAATAGACGTATATCACCCGAAATAATTGATAGTGTTTTACATGACTTTGTAAACCGTCTTGCTTTCTACCAAGAAGTAAATGGGGATCAGTTTGAACACTTGATACATTAATAAAAGTTTTCATAGTTTATAACATTTTATCCTCCATTTTATCTTAATTTGTAAATAGGCGTACTTAATTGCTTTCTTGTTGGTTAACTGTAAATATTTCTGAAACTTGCAAACTTGCTTGGAATTTCGCCTATATTTCATAAATGCAATAAAAAATATAGCATTCCATTTAAAAAAATGACCGATGACGTCGTTTTTTTTTTTTTGTTCCATCCTTATACAAAAATTTATGTAAAATAATGCGAAACTTAAAATAAAAATCGACGGGTCTCATGCGTTTTCTTAAAAAATCATGTCTCTAATTTTTATAGAATTTATGCGGAACTTTAGGCAGTCACTGTATATGCACAAAGTTTATTTAGCGGTAAAAACATATGTTTAAATGCAACAGTATAAGTTCCGAGAAACATTCTTTTTATTGTAATTTTTCTCTTTAAGAGATCTCTAAGATATCTCACAATAAATTTAATGCTGCATAAAAGTTTATGTAAGCCGCTTACTTGCTTACACCGTCATATCTAGACAAATCCTGTTTATTTTATCGATAGGCGTGTTCATACCCAAGCGCATACGCTAATGTTTTCCGATAGATTTTCTTCTACAAATCCACTACATCATCGTAGAACATAGAACAGTAAGGCTTTTGATATTATTTATCGCCATTCGAGAATACAATACAGTCAGAGTACAATGCTTTATTTTCGCAATAAATTTACTTGCTTGTACTGCAAGAACGTTTGATAGTAATATTCAAGATAGCGTGGAATGAAAAATTACAGCCGCTTTCTGGAGCCGGAGCATTGTTATGTTAACTTTTCAATAAAGCGAAATTGCCGAGTTCGACCCAGAAAATGTCTGGGTTTTGTTGGCCCATTTCGCCGTTGTTAAAAAAAAAAATGAAATAAGAGGCAGTAAGTTTCGGACTGTAATAGACGCTGAACTTTGGCCAATTGGTACAAAGTTTAGTTTTATATACGGACAAATTTGAACAAAAAGTTCTGTGTAGGACGGAATGTGACAGACGTATTCGGTTTAGAATTTAAGAGAATAGAAAGTTTTTCAGCTTTTAACTAATTTGAAATGAGTCTAGAATATTAGCAATATAACTTCTCCGTAAGTTTAAAAAACTTAACTTTTTTAGAAAACAACACTAAAATTGGCATATTCTTATTTAATTATGCTTCTTTTCTGTGCGTTTCTTTCTATTTCTATGACTGGTCAGAAATTGCTTCTAGCTGGTAGCTTATGCTTTATGAGTAATTCTTCAACATTTTTTTTTGAAACTATAGAAATATTGTGATGCCTTACTATTTGAGTTAGAGCTAAGATTGTAATAAATGAAATACCAATTTTGATTGATTAGCTTAATCTATTATCACAGCTTTAAGTGAGTAGGTTTACTATTTATTACGGCACTATTACATTTATAAACGGACTCACAAGGATGACATGTAATCCTCTCATAGCGAATCCAGCTAGCTGTTCAGAATGGCAGCCACTTCCAATGCTTGGTCATCTTCGGTTCTATCCTGCGTACTGCACCTGCGTTTGGTGGTTATTGCACCACAATTACACCTTCTCCTCTTAATCTGAAACTATACATTTTTAGAAAGTATCCTTACAATTCACTTACTTTACAGTTTTTACTCTCTGTAGATAAACCAATAAAAATTAGATAGGGTAAGGTAAGGTATGTTGGTGGTATAGGTAAATTGGTGATTGAGTTTTCTAACAATTGTTCATTAACTTACCTATTCACGGGGAGGTGTCGAACAGCTCTGTGAAATATCCCCTCCATACCGCACGGTCTGTACCGCGCTTCGCTACATTTGTTTACGTCTAGCAAAACTTTCCGTTCTTGTCGATAAATAAACTCGTTAAATTTGATAATTTTTGTAGTATAAATTGATTTTTTGTATTAGCTGTAATTTTAAAGGGTAAGTGTTAATTTATGTGTTAACCTATAAGAAATATGCTACTCTTTAATGTACTGTAATCATATTAACTTTAAAATATCATTTGCTGCTGTTACGGCTTAAATAAGTTAGCCATTTTCTTAGATATTTTGCATGCAAAACTGTGAGGTTGCAATAGAGACGTTTAAATAAAATTGTTATTCGACTTCTTAGCGGACTTTTAAAGGATTTTAGGGTTTTATACGTTAGTATATTTAGTGCATTTTTGCGAAATGTAATTAGTTGTTGGTTTCAGGGTATCACCAACATACCTATCTATCTATCACCAAATTACCTACTATAAGATGGCAGATAAAATGCCCAAAGGAAAGTACAGAAATTATGAGAAGCAAGATATGGTTCGAGCAGCACAAATGGTCCGTGAAAAAGGTGTGTCCATATACAAAGCATCGAAAGACATTAAGATTTCTTGGACATCTTTAAAGAGATATTTAACGAAAACTGAAAATGCAGAAGGTCATCCGGCTATCCACGACTTATCAAAGTTGGAAAGGCCATTTGCTCTACCGGCAGACTTGGAAGTCCGAATATTTAATTATATTATCGCCATGCAAGTGTTAGGATTTGGTCTTACTGTCCACAATATTAGAAAACTAGCGTTTTCGGTTGTAAAATCGGTTGGTTGTGAAAATTTTTTAAATGCGGATAATGAATTAGCTAGCAAGTGGTGGTAGACAAACTTTAAAAAAAGATATGGGCTAACATTACGTGTGCCAGAAAACTTAGCTGCATATCGAGCTTCCATGGCAAATCCCACTATGCTTGCTGATTTCTATTCAAAATTAGAAACTCTTATTACAAAATTGGACATTAAAAATACGCCAGAGAGAATTTGGAATTGTGACGAAACGGGGTTGTCGTTTGTAGTAAAATCCAACAAAGTTGTGACGGCTCTAGGCAAGCGTTATGTTTACAAAAGGAGTTACGCAGACAGGGGAGAAACAACTACAGTTCTCGGCTCCATTTGTGACAATGGCACCTTTATACCACCCCTAGTAATTTTCAAAGGTGTGCGTTGGAATCCTGATTTAGCCCGTGGAGCCATACCTAACTCACTAGTAAAACTGTCACCGAAAGGCTGGATAAACTCTGATATTTTTTTGGAATGGTTGAAAATGGTTTTTTATTAATTCTGTATCAAAAGAAAGACCCATAATTCTCTTGATGGACTCTCATGCTTCATATTTGTCATTAACTGCTTTAGAATTAGCAAAGCAAAATAATATTCATCTCTTCACCTTTCCAGCACACACAAGCCATCTGCTCCAGCCACTTGACGTGGGCGTTTATCGTCCCTTAAAATCCGCTTGGACTAACTGCTTAAACGATTACATGAAAAAAAAATGGTGAAAAAGCTAGCCGTTATAACTTCAACGAAATATTTTCTGTAGCAATGATTAAAAGTTTTACCCCCACTAATATTGAACACGCCTTTCGAAAAAGTGGAATCTGTCCTTTGAATAAAGATGCTATCTCACCCGAAGCTATAGCCCCATCAAAACTAACTAAGACTCTTCGAGAAAATCAATCAGTCGCTAGACTTGATGATATACTTCATTTTGATCCTCCTTTGGAAAAATCCAGTTTTACTTACCAATTTTACTAAAAACTTTCGCATACCACTGAATACAGTATTCAAAAGTACTTAGATTTCACTCTAAAACAAGCCCAAATAAAAAAAATCGGATAAGTCTTTAAAAAACGATAGCCATGTAAATAATTACACGAATGCAAACTAACTACTAACTCTCCAACATATAAATTAGCTAAATGGCTTAATAATCACTTAATTACTACTATAGATTGCCACTTTCCCTACACTATAAAAAATAATATTCAACTTGTGGACAAAATCAAAGATATCGTTATTCCTGAAAATGCCTTTTTTATCTCTCTAGATGTAACAAGTCTCTTTACTAACATTCCTATATTCGAGGTAGTGGATATTATTAAAAACAAATTATTTAATTCTACATTGACCAATATCGAAACACAAGAAATAATAAATATCCTAGAAATTTGCTTAAAACAAAATTTCTTTAATTTTGATAATGAAACCTATATACAAGAGGATGGCCTAGCCATGGGATCTCCATTATCCCCCCTCTTAGCTGATACATTTATGAATCACTTCGAAAGTAATAATATTTTGAATAACAACCCCTACCTATCTAATATACTGTATTATTATAGATATGTAGATGACTGCATTTTACTATGGAATGGCAATAAACAAAATCTTAGTGATTTTCTATCATTCATTAATAACATTTATCCAAAAATAAAATTTACATTAGAAGTGGAAATCAATAAAACCATAACCTTTTTAGACTTACTTATTAAAAACGTAAATAATAAACATGATTTTGAGATATATAGAAAACCTAGCCACACTGGAACAATCATACACAATGAGTCATTCCATCCTTTTTCACATAAAGTAGCAGCTTTAAATAGTTATGTAAATAGAGCACTACAGATTCCTCAAACAACTGAAAGCAGGGATAGAGAGTTGAATATTATCAAACAAATTGCCCAAACTCATAATTTTTCTCCCAATTTAGTAGACAAAATAAAAAATAAATTTCTATTACGTAATGCGTTCCAAAATGTCTACATACCACATCAAACAATATTAAGTAATCAGCCAGTAAATAAGTTCATTTCACTTATATACAATGGAGCAGTTTCTTATAAAATCCAACGAGTTCTAACATCTTTAAATGTTAAGGTGTCTTTAAATGGAACAATTCATTAGGTAACTTATTGATTAATAATAAAGACAAAACGGATCCGTTATCTTGTAAAGGAATTTATAAGCTTTATTGTGAGTGTGGTTATTTTTATGTAGGTAGAACGAAGCGTAGTTTTAAAGCTCGGTTTAGCGAACATGACCGATGCATTAGACAAAACAATCCTGAGTCATTATTTGCTAAGCATATTATGGAGACCGGTCACCCATCGAATCTACTAGATAATTACAAGATCTTACATAGAGTTCAGGACAACATAAATCTAAATAATCTTGAATTACTCGAGATTAAAAGATCTCTCAAAAAAGAATATGATAAATCTCTTAATATTCAGATTAACATTCCTGAAACTAATTTAATTAATATTTTATTTGAATAACTCTTCCCTCCCTTTCCGGTTAATTTATTTTAATAAAAATCCCGTTGTTTTCTTAATATAAACTGGTAGAGACATCTGTTTAACAGTTTTAAAAAATATTTTAAAGTTACTGTGGGTACCGCTAGTACCCATTCGGTTATAGGATATAAAATATAGATTTCTTTGTAACGTTCTTTCTTAATTATGAAAACTCAATATAGATGACTCTGTTGGTCAGATTAGTTTGAATGGCGGTTAAAGTCCAGTGCAACGATATATTAGAATGGTCACCCGTCAAAACACCAGCATTTTGCTTCTCAAACAATGTAAATAGAAGGTGGATGATATTGTTTGGCAGGTGGAATGCTGGTGTTTTGACGGGTGACCATTCTAATATATGGCACTGGACTTTATCATAGTTTTTAGATCGTTTTGTGTTGTAACGGTGCTTTTTAGATGTTATTGTTTTAAACCTAAGTGTATTATTTGTTATCTTACGATAAGATTTACTCGCTTAATTTTAACTGTACCGTTCTATATGTGCTTTTGTTTTGTTTTGACAAATCTCGTTTTTAACAATGTAAGTACGCTTTAAAATTCGATTTTATTCAG
Organism: Anthonomus grandis grandis; assembly: GCF_022605725.1. Taxonomy (NCBI): domain Eukaryota; kingdom Metazoa; phylum Arthropoda; class Insecta; order Coleoptera; family Curculionidae; genus Anthonomus; species Anthonomus grandis. The sequence goes on from NC_065546.1 coordinate 9,922,085, forward strand.
CATTTTACCAATTTTTGATAAGCGTAGTATCTATGTAAATTGTGTCTTTTACTTTTAGTCCTCGACCTGATGATGCGATGATATTGTAATCGCGAAACCGGTCGTCATAATAAAAGGAATTTCTGGTGAAATAAGACCTTTATTTTCTACTGTGTTTGCTAGCAAATACCTATAAAAATACATCCCAGAACATGGACACCATTCTCCAAACTATTAAATAATTACACTTTCACTTCCTTCCTCTGCTTTATGAAAGTCGGTACGCTAATGACTCTTTGGCCAAAATGATAAAAAATATTCCAAGGCTTGTAGTTATGGTAATAAAAAGTTAGTATCTTAAGCTGATATTTTCCGAACAAAACTAGAATTAAGTTGTTAAATTTTTAATTACGCCCTCTATTTCCAAATTTCGAACTTAAAAATAATTTAAGCATTTTCTTTTGGTTACAATGCTCTCAGATTGTTAAGTTCCTGACATACATCCGTGATCCATGCTGTATAGACCAACCATTATAATTTCTTGTAACTGAAAAATGGATACCTAAGAAACAACGATTGGGAATAGTAGAGGTGTATAAATTTATAACGAAAGTTTGTAATGCATCACTCATTTTCATTTCTTAGTTATGTAGCAAAAAGGTCTAAAATTCTTCTATGTATATAAATAAGTATATCTTAAGAGACTCAGGAAGTGCTTCCACGTTGTTGTTGCGTTTATAAATTAATAAATCATAGTTATTCTTAAAAGAGTATATAGTTTTTCTCAATTTATTTAAGTTGGTTTGAGAATAGAAACATTACTTCCGTATATAAATTTTATTACTATAATAAAAGAATATGATGTACATGGTTGTAGCTTAACAACGGATACATTTTATAAAAAAAGAGTTTGTTCAGAAATTCTGTCAAAAAAACACATACCTTTATGAATTAAGATATTATATACAATTACAGTAACGTGATAAAATAACGAATACATTGCCGTCATACCAAAAATGAAAAAGAAAAAATATTGTAACATTTCAATAATAAAATTACTTAAATACGGGATACTCCATAAGACGAAAAGAAGCAGAAAAAAGGGTAGCTGCCGATACAAGTTTCTGCTTATTGCCTTCTTAAGGAAGGATAAACAGTTTCTTTCAAAACCGGTGGTACTAGAGCTGAATACACAAACATTATTTATTCCCTTGTGCTTTTTTCTTTTGGTTTTTTAGTAGCCCTACCTTTAACAAACCAAAACGCAGAAACACGTGTCTGCAGGTACCAACTTTAGGTTCTGCTTTGTTACTTCTTCTGCTTCTCGACTTATGAAGTATCCCAATAAAATAGTTCATTTACCCTTTAATTCTTCGAGCTATAATTCTAAATATAGACAGAGAATTAAGGAAACTAACCATTATCTTATATTTTCCATTATATATATATTTTAAAATGTCCAGTATTAAAAAAAGAGACACAAATATTTTTTAAATTTTGGATGTGTTTATTAAGGAATACCATTACTGAGTGTATGAGAATTGGCAACCAATATTAAAATATATAAAAAACGAACTAGATTTTAACGAATAAAAAATATAAAATATTGAAAAAGTAATAACAGTTATAAAAAGTAATCATACAACAAAATTTTAATGAACGAAATTACATGAACAACATGCAACTATTTTATCTAACGTTTCCAGAATTGATAACTAAAAAGTTAAAAAACGTGCTTTTATTAATATTTATCAATCAACATTTAAATATATTGAATAATCAAGTTACCTAAAAACAATAAGCAAATATTTATTTTTAACTTTACATGGTATGGAAGTAAACGAAATTAAAACAAAAATTATAAAAAAAACACCATATAGAAAAACTGAAATTTACCTCAAACAATGTAAATAGAAGGTGGATGACATTGTTTGGCAGGTGGAATGCTGGTGTTTTGACGGGTGACCATTCTAATATATCGTTGCACTGGACTTTATCATAGTTTTTAGATCGTTTTGTCTATTGTGTTGTAACGGTGCTTTTTAGATGTTATTGTTTTAAACCTAAGTGTATTATTTGTTATCTTACGATAAGATTTACTCGCTTAATTTTAACTGTACCGTTCTATATGTGCTTTTGTTTTGTTTTGACAAATCTCGTTTTTAACAATGTAAGTACGCTTTAAAATTCGATTTTATTCAGCATTTTACCAATTTTTGATAAGCGTAGTATCTATGTAAATTGTGTCTTTTACTTTTAGTCCTCGACCTGATGATGCGATGATATTGTATTCGCGAAACCGGTCGTCATAATAAAAGGAATTTCTGGTGAAATAAGACCTTTATTTTCTACTGTGTTTGCTAGCAAATACCTATAAAAATACATCCCAGAACATGGACACCATTCTCCAAACTATTAAATAATTACACTTTCACTTCCTTCCTCTGCTTTATGAAAGTCGGTACGCTAATGACTCTTTGGCCAAAATGATAAAAAATATTCCAAGGCTTGTAGTTATGGTAATAAAAAGTTAGTATCTTAAGCTGATATTTTCCGAACAAAACTAGAATTAAGTTGTTAAATTTTTAATTACGCCCTCTATTTCCAAATTTCGAACTTAAAAATAATTTAAGCATTTTCTTTTGGTTACAATGCTCTCAGATTGTTAAGTTCCCGACATACATCCGTGATCCATGCTGTATAGACCAACCATTATAATTTCTTGTAACTGAAAAATGGATACCTAAGAAACAACGATTGGGAATAGTAGAGGTGTATAAATTTATAACGAAAGTTTGTAATGCATCACTCATTTTCATTTCTTAGTTATGTAGCAAAAAGGTCTAAAATTCTTCCATGTATATAAATAAGTATAACTTAAGAGACTCAGGAAGTGCTTCCACGTTGTTGTTGCGTTTATAAATTAATAAATCATAGTTATTCTTAAAAGAGTATATAGTTTTTCTCAATTTATTTAAGTTGGTTTGAGGATAGAAACATTACTTCCGTATATAAATTTTATTACTATCATAAAAGAATTATACATGGTTGTAGCTTAACAACGGATACATTTTATAAAAAAAGAGTTTTTTCAAAAATTCTGTCAAAAAAACACATACCTTTATGAATTAAGATATTATATACAATTACAGTAACGTGATAAAATAACGAATACATTACCGTCATACCAAAAATGAAAAAGAAAAAATATTGTAACATTTCAATAATAAAATTACTTAAATACGGTGTTTTCAACTACGAAGTGGACTGTAACACTTAAGATTTTAAAGAAAATACTATAGATTAAAAACTGATTTAATCAGCTAACAAATAATTACAAAAATCGAGAATAATAATTCAACGAAATATACATGACGCATTTACAACAAAACAACAAAACGAATTTGAACGTCTGTGTCTATCTAATATTTACAGACTTCTTTCCAAACGGATTCATCTCGCGACGGTCTCACGTTCGGGCGCCTGTAGGCTGGGTGAGGGAAAATGCGGCGTTGCGCGATGTGTTCTATTTTACTTTTACCGAAGTCCAAACATGCCCCCCACCTTGAAGAGCACGCACTTCAACACAAAATGTTTAATGGATACACTGTAATAATTCACTTTAACTCTAATCCATAATGTCACAAGTCGGTAAAGGGCAAATCTTTGCAAAAGAACGCTTTATTATGCCACTAGAAGTTTTTAAATTTGCCACACGACAAACATTGTCCTTTCCAGGTATCACTTCCAATACTCGTCCCATCTTCCAATGTGAGGGAGGAAGATTATCATCCTTGACAAGAACCAGGCTTCCTTCCTTCAAATCACTCACATTCTGTTTCCATTTTGAGCGCTGTTGGAGTTGCGCGTTGATATATTCCTTACGCCATCTCGACCAAAAATGCTGTTTTAAAAGCTGAACTCGTTGATATTTGGACAATCTGTTTTCTGGCAAATGTGTCAAATCGGGATCTGGCAACTCCGACAAACTTCGCCCAACCAAAAAATGAGCAGGAGTTAAAGGGTACAAGTCGTTTGGGTCTGAAGAGAGGGGAAAAAGGGGACGTGAGTTTAGAACAGATTCGATTTGCACCAGTAAAGTATGCAACTCCTCATAATTCAAGTTGGCGCTACTTGCAACGCGTTTCAAATGGTACTTTACAGAACGCACTCCGGCTTCCCATAGCCCACCAAAATGGGGAGATTGCGGCGGAATAAAGTGCCATTGCATGTTTTCACTTGCAGCAAAGGAAACTAATTTATTTTCATGATTCTTTAAGAAACTATACAATTCTTTTAATTCTCGGTCAGCCCCAACAAAATTCGACCCGTTATCTGAAAAAATGTGACTGGGACGACCCCTGCGAGAGACAAATCTGCGAAATGCAGCTATAAATGCTTCCGAGCTTAAGCTGGTGACAGGTTCCAAATGTATCGCCTTGGTAGCAAAGCAAATAAAAAGACTGACGTAGCATTTGGTCAACCTTGCACCCCTACCCTTTCGATCTAATATTTGTAAAGGACCCATATAATCAATTCCTATTATGCCAAATACATTACCTTCACTTAGGCGAGACTTGGGAAGATCTCCCATAATGCGGTGTAAATTGGTTGGATTAAATCTAGCACAACGTAAACAGTTGTGTACAATAGTTCGAGATAGATTTCTCCCAAGTATAGGCCAAAATTTTTGTCTAATTACGGACAGTAATAATTGAGGAGGAGCATGTAAAAAGCGTAAATGTTCATATGCAAATAATAGTTTAGTAAAAGTATGTTTCGAATTAATCAATATTGCGTGTTTTTTATCAAAAGTGTAAGACGAATTTTTTAATCGACCCCCTACTCTAATAAGTCCATTATCTATAAAGGGATTAAGACTAAGGATTTTACTTTTTGATTTAAGTTTAAGACCCTTTTCTAATCTAAAGTAGTCATCGGGAAATCAAATTTTTTGTGACAATCTAGCTAAACATTTTTCAGATAAAACTAATTCATTTGTAGTTAAAAAACCAATATTCTGCGTTAGTTTATCATCTGAATCCTTATTTTTTATTCGAAATAGACAATTGTTGAAAAATCTTAACAAATACGCAGTTATTCTTTTAAGCCGTTCGTAAGATGAATATCTTTTAAAAATAAAGGAACCATCAATTTCTTGAGCTACCAGACCAATATTATTAGAAAGAATTCGAGTTTCTGGTAATTTATTTTTCTCCGTGTAAATATTTTGAGGCCAATATTCATCATTTTGATGGAGCCAATCAGGTCCAGACCACCAAAGCTCTGCATTTGATATCATACTAGGAAAAACGCCTCGAGACAATAAATCACTTGGGTTTTGTTTACTGGGTACATGTCTCCATTCATATGCCCCAGTAAGCCTTTGAATCTCAGAAACCCGGTGCGAAACAAAAGTTTTCAAGGAGTAAGGTTCAGATTTTAACCATCCTAATACTATGGTTGAATCAGTCCAAAAAACAAGTCTATTCAAATTCAAATTTATGGACTTTAAAACCTTATCAGCAAGTTGAGCTAATACCAAGCTTCCCTGTAACTCCAATCTTGGCAGACTTATAGATTTTAATGGAGAAACTCGTGTCTTGGCACATAATAATCGAACTACAACTTCCCCATCTATATTTGTAGACTTTATATAAATAGAACCACCATAAGCCCTCTCAGAAGAATCGGAAAATCCATGAAGCTCATAGGAAACAGCTCCAATGCAAACAATATGTCTAGGAATTTGTAATAAATTTAAATTAAAAAGTTCATTGTAAAATTTAAGCCACAAACTATGTATTTCCTCGGGAAGCGATTCATCCCACGAAATCTTTAAAAGCCACAATTTTTGCATTATAATTTTAGCTATAATAATGCAAGGAGACAACAATCCAAAAGGATCAAATATTTTACCGATATGCGATAAAACGACTCGTTTAGTTATTTTATCCTCAGGTGGGGTTAAAATTTTATAAGTTAAATGATCAGATGTACTTAGCCAAACTAGTCCTAAATCATTAACTTGATCATGCTCACCAAATTCTAATACATTAAATTTATCATTTGATTTACTATTAATATTTTTCAATATGATGTTCAGTATGATAAGTTCATTTGAAAACCATTGTCTTAATGGAAAGCAAGCTCGTTCCAAAACATCAGATATACTTTCGCTCAAATACGAAGCTTTTTCTAAAGAATCGGTAGAAAATAACAAATTATCAACATAAAAGGATTTTTTTATAGTTTCTGTTTTAATCTTACAGTCTTCAGCTAATTGAAGTATGCAGCGAATAGCAAGAAAAGATGACGATGCCTGACCGTATGTGACGGTATTTAAATTATAAGTTCTTATTGGTTCAGCAGGATCAAATCGCCACAAAATTCTCTGTAATTTTCTATAATTCGGCTCCATAGCAACTTGTCTATACATTTTGGCTATGTCAGCAGAAACTACGTACCTACCCTGCCTAAATCTTAATAATATACTTAAAAGATCTTCCTGAATGACAGGTCCTACCATCTGTAAATCGTTCAGTGAAAGGCCACTAATACTGGGAGCTGAGGCATTGAAGACTACTCTAAGATCAGTAGTGAGACTATTTTTGAGGACGCCATGATGAGGCATATAATAGGCAATTTCACTAAAATTTTCATTTAAAACCTTAGACATATGACCCAAAGCAAAATATTCAGACATAAAGTTAAAATATTTAAGTTTAAATTCAGGATCAGAAACAAACTTTCTTTCTAAAGAGTGAAATTGACGTTCAGCCAAATGCCTCGATTCTCCCAAACTTTCAATTGGTTTTTTGAGTGGCATGGAAACAATAAATCGACCATTGGTATCTCGCTTGTAAGTATCAACAAAATGTTGTTCGCAATCAATTTCTTCCTGCGACCATGGTTTGTGGGATTTAGCAAAATCCTGCTCAATATCCCAAAACCTTTCTAGATTTAAATTTAATGAGCACGTGGTACTTAGGTTACAAACAACGTGATTAATATTCTCAATGAAAACTGCTCCAGAAACAACCCAGCCAAAACGAGTTTTTTGCAAAACAGCTCTGTTTGAACCCACTGAAATTTGCCCTATGCATAATAAATTGTAAAAAATATCGGCTCCTATAAGAATATCAATCCTATTTGGTTCATAAGAAGAAGGATCCGCCAAAGAAATATTTTTAGGGATTTGCAAACTATTAATGTTTACCCTGCATCCTGGTATATGTCCCGTAATTTCAGTCATGACTAAACAATTTAAAATGACACTATAATCATTATACATGGACCTAAGAAAAATATCACATCTGGAGTTAATACAAGAAGCCTTTTGCCCCAAACCTCCAACAGTAATTTGACAAACATCTTTTTTGAGCCCTAATTTATTACAAAAACTTTGAGTCACAAAACAAGATTGGGAACCACTATCTAAAAGAACCCTGGCCGTTTGAAAGTTGCCCTTTGAGTCACGAACCTTAACCAATGCTGTCGACAATAAAATGGTGCTGTCTGACTTTAATGATGTCAAAGATTGGCACACATTCGAATTTTCAATATTTGTTTCATTTTCCAAACTTGCACTATTACTAACATCTCGTGAATTTTCAAAAGATTTTTCTAAATGCAAAATAGTGTTGTGCTTTGACCCACACTTAGCGCAACCACTAGCCCTGCACACTCTAACAAAATGTCCTGGCTTCAAACAATTAATGCAAACCTTTAAAGTACGCACCTTTTCTATTCTACTGCTTACTAATAATTTTAAAATATCTTCACACTTATTAAGGCTATGTTCACCCTTACAATTTGGACAACTAACAGTACTAGCCAATAAACCTTTGGTACCATAAGAGGTTCCTGCACGATTGTTACCAAAATTATCAGATTTGTGCCTAAAATCCTTTTTACTATTACTTTTTTCGCGATATTCGATAGTTTCTAATAAGTCAGCGCGTCGCCTTAAAAATTCTTTTAAATTTTCCCAATTTGGTGAATTATTTTCGACACCCTCACAAAGATCTTCACCAACTACGGATGCTCCAGAATTAAAATTATTTTGGAGGTAATCACAATGCTCCTCCCACTCGCGAAGAGTCGAAATATCTAACTTTGTGCTAACTAAATGTACTATGACAGTACCCCAACGGTTTACAGGCTCTCCTAACTGAGATAAAGCACTTATGTTTTTCGAAATATTATCTATTAAACAACGAATCTTAAAACTTGACTCTTTTTCGATTTTATCTAAGCTAAACAGATATTTCATATGTTTATTTATCAAAATTCTTTTATTATTATATCTCTCACACAAGGTTGTCCAAGCTACCTCATAATTATCACTATAAAATTCTAAGGACTTTACCACCAAAGCGGCAGAACCTTCTAGGGAGGCGCGGAGATAGTGGAATTTTTGTATTGGTTGTAAAGTATTATTTTCATGAATTAAACTGCAAAATGTGTCTCTAAACTCCAACCATGAACTATAATTTCCATTAAATTTGGGCAAAGAAATAGTTGGCAGTTTAACAGAATTTAAAAAATTATTAGTATTTGGCAACCCTGTTTCTTGCTGAGACTCACCACTAGCAATATTTCCACCATCATGCACATCCCCATTATTTTCTGTACCAGCTGAATTAAGCTTTAAAAGATTTTTAGCACGAGCCACTAAGGAATGGTATTGTTCTTCAAAACTAAGCCTATATTCTAGTTCTTTATTAAAATCCTCGGTGGCAAGCTCTATTTCATTCTGAAAGCCTTCAAATTTGTCAAAAACATCTTTTATTTTTAAAATTCGTTCTTGCATTTCTATAAAATTGACACTATTTAACGTTTGTTGACCATCTAAAGTCGCTAAATATTTTTCAAAATTAGTTAACTGTGCCTTACAAGTCCCGCGAGATCTATTTAATTTTTCGCTTTCAGATAATTCCGGCATCTTGAAAAATGAGACAGCTTACATACAAAACTAACGAAAATCTAAATCCAATTCATGTACTACACAAACAGGAAAGGAATAAAAGGAATACTCACCTTTGGTCGAGTGTTTTTATTTTTTATTATTTTGCCTTAGACTTTATTATACCTGGTATCAGGATTTTCCATACGAATTCAGCTGTATACTATGCCAATCTGCTGCCAAACCATAAACATGCAGCCATACAGGATTTTCCAAGAAACTACGACGATACATCAAAACTAATTCACAATCCAGCGAAGAAGACCATGTTTTCAACTACGAAGTGGACTGTAACACTTAAGATTTTAAAGAAAATACTATAGATTAAAAACTGATTTAATCAGCTAACAAATAATTACAAAAATCGAGAATAATAATTCAACGAAATATACATGACGCATTTACAACAAAACAACAAAACGAATTTGAACGTCTGTGTCTATCTAATATTTACAGACTTCTTTCCAAACGGATTCATCTCGCGACGGTCTCACGTTCGGGCGCTTGTAGGCTGGGTGAGGGAAAATGCGGCGTTGCGCGATGTGTTCTATTTTACTTTTACCGAAGTCCAAACATACGGGATACTCCATAAGACGAAAAGAAGCAGAAAAAAGGGTAGCTGCCGATACAAGTTTCTGCTTATTGCCTTCTTAAGGAAGGATAAACAGTTTCTTTCAAAACCGGTGGTACTAGAGCTGAATACACAAACATTATTTATTCCCTTGTGCTTTTTTCTTTTGGTTTTTTAGTAGCCCTACCTTTAACAAACCAAAACGCAGAAACACGTGTCTGCAGGTACCAACTTTAGGTTCTGCTTTGTTACTTCTTCTGCTTCTCGACTTATGAAGTATCCCAATAAAATAGTTCATTTACCCTCTAATTCTTCGAGCTATAATTCTAAATATAGACAGAGAATTAAGGAAACTAACCATTATCTTATATTTTCCATTATATATATATTTTAAAATGTCCAGTATTAAAAAAAGAGACACAAATATTTTTTAAATTTTGGATGTGTTTATTAAGGAATACCATTACTGAGTGTATGAGAATTGGCAACAAATATTAAAATATATAAAAAACGAACTAGATTTTAACGAATAAAAAATATAAAATATTGAAAAAGTAATAACAATTATAAAAAGTAATCATACAACAAAATTTTAATGAACGAAATTACATGAACAACATGCAACTATTTTATCTAACGTTTCCAGAATTGATAACTAAAAAGTTAAAAAACGTGCTTTTATTAATATTTATCAATCAACATTTAAATATATTGAATAATCAAGTTACCTAAAAACAATAAGCAAATATTTATTTTTAACTTTACATGGTATGGAAGTAAACGAAATTAAAACAAAAATTATAAAAAAAACACCATATAGAAAAACTGAAATTTAATAAATAAAAAAATAATATTTACAAATATAATATTCAATAACATAAAGATATTAATACGTAAATAACTTAATTACTATACAAAAAAATACCTCAGAAAAAACTTAAAATATATTTTTTAACTAGAGATTACAACAGAGGCAATAAATGTTTATTCCCTCAATAGCTTTTAACTTTAAATAATAAAAGAAATCACTTTGCGGAAATAATCACATTGAAACATTACAAAATGAAATAATAATCCATTATCAAACACTCGTGGTAAACATTGCAAAACCTGCATTTATATTATTGAATCACGGATTATCAATTTTTGTTTAAATTTGCAGGTAAATGAATATGAATTTGGTTAACTAAACTTTGCAAATATATCAACAAGCATATTTTTAATTATATTTTATATCCTGCACGTGTTACAGTTATTTACAGATAATACACAGATAATACAAATATGATTTAAAAGTTTGATAGCAGAAAATTAATAATAAATGCCTTCTATGAAAATTGAATTAATTCTTAATAAGTATTCGATGATTATACTATTACCACTTCATTTCTTTAATAATGCGAGAGAGTACTGGTAGGATATTTTAAAATTCAATTCTTCAATTCACTTTAGTATATGAACCATTAGGGAATATCTTATGTGATGCAAGATTTCATAGCTATTTGTCCTCATCAATTTTGTAACTGATTTAGGAAATTAATTGCTTTTGAATTTCAGTTTTGATCATTTTTGTTCTGTTTTGCATATATTTTTCCTGGATGGGGAAAGATCTTTGACAGATACCTTATGATGTATACTGCAATCGTCTGAAGAATATTTGATTAGAAGTTGCACTGGGAAATATAAGAACTCAGAAATTATGAGCACGACAAGTCAAGCGAGCTGGATGTATCGATAAACAAATTTGGGATTCCATTTCACCATCTATGCATTTTACGACTGACGTCACACTGTTTACTTTATCTTATTTTTATTATGGTACATTAATTAAATAAACTCATTTCTTAAAATTACCTAACATTACCATAAAGGTATATGTAAATCTAACAGAAGAGCCTTGTATTTCTTGTTAAAAGCAAAAAGTGAGCATGACTTTATTAACATGTTATTACCACGTAATCTTGTTTTGCTGTGAACTAATCTGAAATATATTTAGGGTAACTAGACTTATAGTAAATTCTATAAACAAACTGACCACAATGTAAGGCTGCTCTCTGTTCATATTTTACGATTTTATATTATTGTAATTATATTTATTACAAAAATATAAAATATTGATACGAACTTAAACTAAACTAAAGCATACATACAGAACATTTTGTATTGACATGTACTTAAAAGTTTAGTACTAAGATTTTTTGCTGATGCTGAATAACGAAAAACACTGTTATTTATATGCAAGATGGTAAAGTTAAATTGAAGAAATTGTTTTTTTTATTGGATTAGAAACTATGAGTAAGTAAGTTGACTAGGATAAAAAGATGGCGACTTGTCACAACTACCATGCCGAGCTCCCAGACAAAAAGTGCAATATTTTACCAAAAGATGGTCACGAGTGTGTAAAGTGCGGTGGCATTATAAATCGAGGATGCATTAAATACTTTTCAGATATCAATATAATAAGTGACAGCAAAATAAACTGCTGTAAACCAACCTTGAATATTCATAGTAATCCTCATAGCGATATTGTGTCAGACAGAGAAAACGAAAAGTTAGAAAAGATGGTTCGCTTAGTTCGCTTGATTAAATGCCTTAGATCAAGAACGGAAACCTTCCCAGAAGCACCATCACTAGTGGTCAAAATGAAATACCTTGAAGAAATTACAGAAGAAAAAACTCTGTTATCAAGATGTTATAGGAACACATAATTTGTATTCGTCATCAACTAGAAATTCAAAACAAAGTAGTTCTTTCTCTATCTAGCGCGCATGATGAAAATTAAACCATCATCACAGACCAATAGCAACCGAGTAGAACTGACCTATTTCTTAGCCTTAAATTCAAAGTCGGCTGCAGATATAGCCCGAAATTCCATTCCTTAAAACTCATGGGAAAGGAACAACAAGAAACTGCGCCATACAGAGGAATCGTCTTTTATACATCAACGATCATCAAATCCGCCAAAAAACAGTCAGCTCAGTGAAACGGGTCCTTCAAATGCAAAAACCGTCAACAACAAAGGTAAAAACTGAACATCGGTCGCGAAGCATACCAGATAAGCGCCAAAACCCGAACCAATAATTCGACTACAGTGAATAATAGTGAAACCGTAGATGTGATCAAAGGTGCAAAAAGATATTCATGGTTATATGTGAGCAAAATTAAAGGTAATGTTAGTGCACCATCTCTATCGAATTTTATTGAAGACAACTGGCCAAACATAAGTCCTAAATGTATCAAACTTCAAACCAGAGGCTCAAACAATTCTTTTAGAGTTAGAATGGACACTTCAAAGCAAGAATCTTTGACTCTGAAGAAAGAACTCCTATGGAGGACCTATGGCCAGAGGGGCTTGAAATCAAAGATTGTACGTTTTTTTTGGAGAAATTAATTTCCGGAGCCAAAATATACTAGCAACTCGAGACCAAGACTGAAAGCTATATATCTTGTCTATATACTAAAATATATGTTAAATAAATGCATGCACCTTACGCAACAAACACCTAAAAGTCGATACTTTTTTCTCAGTTCTAAAACCCTGCCTAACTAGCATTTTCGGGCATTGGCTAACCCATCAAGAACTTAAGTTCTATAACATAAACAATTATAAACTTACTAGCTGTTATTGTCAAAATTATGCTAGAGATGCCCCCTTAGCAATATTCACTTCGATCTGACATCTAAGCTTGTAACCTTCAACAACGAAAGTGTTAAAAAAGTTCTAGAGTATGCTTGTTGCCAATTTTTAATTGACTGCAAAGATGCCTTATTCCTAACATTATGTCGTACGACTGATCATTCTAATGATAGACTAAATGAATTTTTTGTCAGGCTCAATGCCATCCTGCTAGATGCAGCAAAAAGAGCTGACTACCTCTTTGTTACTAGAGATGTTAATATTGACTTTAGGGTTGAGATTTATCATAAAATCTTACTCGTTGATACGATGCGCAGCTATGGATTATACTCCACCAATAATCTCATTACGCGGTCAGAGTCTGGCTCCGTAATTGATTATATTTTTGTCATGGTCAAATATAATAAATCGATACCTTTAATTACGTGATTCTCAGATCATCTTGTTTTATCTTCAAAATTAAACATAAACACAAATCACAAAATAGAACATAATAACCATCAATCTCAGAATCAAACAAGGAACTATAAAAGGTAGTTATAACATTTTATAACTACCTTTCTTGTCAAACTTTCAATAGTGTATACAGTACCAATGATGTAGATGAGAAGTTCTCCATATTCTAGAAACTTGTTGAGACTGCTTCTCAAACATCTTTCCCAGAAATTTAAAACCGAATCAAGAATACTTTAATTTAAACTCCTCAAAACATTTTTTACAGGCACACGGAGATAAGACTCTAGTTAGTATACAGTATCCAACTTTCTCAAATTGTAATTACAGTTGTTTCCAAACCACGTGACCTCAGAGCAAATCTGTAGCATTCTTCTACAGGTATGCAGGAAAACTTCATGTGGACTGGATGAAATCCTCTCCTTTATCTTAAGATACGTTGCAGACATATTGTCATTTTTTTTGGCAAATATATCAATATAATATCAATAGATCTTACTCGATATCTTATAATCGCTTAGATCCACCGGCGATCTTCTGGCTTACGTCACACACTTGTGGACCGAGGCCATAGAGAAGCACGGCGAGTCCCGCTTAGTCGCTCTTGACATTTCCAAGGCATTTGACAGAGTGTGGCATGAGGGACTACTAACCAAGCTCTCCTCAATCGGCATACAAAACTCATTATTGAATTGGATCAAAAGTTTTCTTGAACAACGAACAATCCAAGTAGCCGTCGATGGACACCTCTCCGACAAATTTAACATTAACGCTGGAGTACCTCAAGAATGCATTCTATCCCCCACCCTTTTCTTGATATATATCAACGATTTGCTAGGAACCACTGTCAATCCAATCTACAGCTTTGCGGACGATAGCACACTTATTTCCAGATTTAAGTCCGCCAAACCAACGACAGCCGCAACTTCTCAGAATCTTAGGTAGCAACAAGTAGCTTCAACCAACAACGATATTAGAGCAATCTTGGAGTAAGGCGGTAACAATCTGGTCAATTTTAACGCTAAAAAAACGCAGGCTGCAGTATTTACGATGAAGACTAACGTTGATGGCCCGGAGCTGGTTATGGCAGGGAAAACATTGCCAATGAAATCATCTTTACATTTTCTAGGAGTCGAAGTCACCAACAGTGTGTCCTGGCATGACCACGTTGTTGAGATCGCTAGGGCAGGTTCCAAAAAACTCGGAGTGCTTTTCAAAACGAAAAAACTGTTTACACCAGAACAGCTGCTGACTCTTTATAAGGCTCAAATACGCCCTTTCCTCGAGTATTGCTCGCATGTCTGGAGCTCTGCACCCAAGCATAGTTTAAAGCTGCTAGATTCTATACAGAAGAGAGCTATTCGTCTTATCGACAAACCAGAACTGACAAATAGTCTATATAGTCTGGAGCACAGGAGAAAGGTGGCTGATCTCTGTTTATTCTACCGTTATTATCACGGTAAGTGCTCCTCTGAGCTGGCAGGCCTGATTCCACCCAGGGTTGTTCCGGCAAGAAGGACGCGTCTAGCAGTTGCGGCTCATCAATATCGAGTCCACCTGCCTACCCCAAGGACGTCGCTGTATCGGGACTCATTCATCTGGAGAACATCTTCTCTGTGGAACGGGCTTCCACCTCACATATTTCCCGACGCATACAACCTACAGCGATTCAAGATAAATGCCCACAAATATCTTCGCGCAAGCACCACTCCAAGAGTGACATAGGACTTTCCTCTTATGCTTGTGTTTACCATAAAAAAAAAAAAGATCGTTTGAGCAGGGCAAATTTCCCAACCTACTAAAAACCGCCAAAGTCATCCGAATTTTTAAAAAAGGTGACAAGTACAATCCAAATAATTACCGTTTTATCTCAAATATGTCGGCTTTGTCGAAAATATTCAAAAAATATATGTATGCTCATCTGACACAATAGCTTTCAAAATATTATTTACTTTCAGAATGTCAACATGGGTTCTTAAAAGGAAAATCTACTGAAACCGCATTCATTCTTTGAAATCTTAAATTATATTTATTATGAGGTTGTTATTATACTGTTGAGATTTATTACGATCGGTCCAACGCCTT
This sequence comes from Anthonomus grandis grandis, assembly GCF_022605725.1. NCBI lineage: Eukaryota > Metazoa > Arthropoda > Insecta > Coleoptera > Curculionidae > Anthonomus > Anthonomus grandis. The sequence goes on from NC_065546.1 coordinate 9,937,778, forward strand.
CGATCTTGTCGACAAAAACCTTCTAGATCATAAACTTAAATATTTTGTCATGCGGAGGCCTGGTTTGAATTGGCTCATATATCAATCGATCCAAATCAGGATCGATTCTTAATTACAAAATCAGGTCAAAAATTCAAAATATTAGATACGGAATCCCACAAGGTGAAATACTCTCACCTTTACTGTTCTTATTAATTTAAGTTATTATCTAGAATCTAGACCATTATAAATATCAATTTATCAATCAAACCATATTTATCAATTTGCGGACGACATCTCACTAACAATTTCCCACTTACAGAGATTGCAAATAGTGACTTATCCAAATTTCCAGAATTGTGTACCGTGAAAGGCATAATACTCAACCTAAATTTATATAATAAAAATTAGCCCTTGGAATAATAATAATAATAATAATAATAATAATAATAATAATAATAATAATAATAATAATAATAATAATAATAATAATAATAATAATAATAATAATAATAATAATAATAATAATAATAATAATAATAATAATAATAATAATAATAATAATAATAATAAACGACTTACAAACAAAATTTTGATAAGTTAATTAACATATTAATCAGTTTTGAAACCTAGCGGGTCATTCATTGATCGCAATCCTAAATCATATCTGGTTCGAACAAATCGCGAGTCTATTGTAAATCTACAATCTTCAAATTTATGTTGATATTAAATGTTGAAAATGCCCTCCTCCAATTTTCATACAAATTTACAGATACTGTTGGAAATGCTCGCGCACATTATGTAGCATTTCAGGTGTAATTTGTTGGAACTCGTGCACTATTCGTTGTTTCAAATCTTCTAAAGAATTGGGCTGTATAGCTCAATTTTAGATTTTAAATTACCCCACAAAAAAATCAAGGGGACCTGCCAGGCCGATCTGTTGGACCTCTTACTCCAATCCATCTTCCATGAAAATTTTTATCCAAAAATTTCCTTACAGAAAACGCATAATTCGGAGGTGATCCGTCTTGCTGAAAAAATAAATTTTCTGGCCGATGGCGCTCATCTTCCTCAGTGGCAGTAATTAAAGTTAGCTCAATAGTAGTTAAAAGTATTAAATTTTCAGGTAAGAAATATTGCGGTTGCCGAAAATTCCAGCCCATATACATTTAATTTGTCGGCATATTGAGAAATGGAACACTGCTTTTAATCATTAACATCCTCGTCAGGCTGCTGTACTAGGTTAATGTTGTAGGGATAAAATCTATGTTTTTTTTTAAAAACAAAACTGCAACTTCTACAGCTTCATTTAGGAATGGATTTATCACATTTCTATGTTTGTTTGCAACTGAATGTAATTCATTGTAGGACAATGCAGTTGCTCTAGCATAATCGTTATTTCAAAAGAAAATTGAAATAATTTTAACGCTCTAATAAAGCTTATAAGTGATTTTAAATTTAATATTTAGCAAAATATGTGATTCCTATACAGTCAATTTAACTAAATCCAAAGGCAGTCTAATAACTAGCAATATTTTGTATAATATTCCAAAGTAGTATTGTAATACTTTTTGGTGTTATTTTGAGTATTAAGACTATTACGCATAAATGCATGAGTATTAAGTACATTAAATAAAAATTTGTTTAACATCAAATTTCTTATAAAAATTCAGAAGGGCTTTAGAAGTGCTTTTTTATGATAAAATCAGGCTTTACTTCATTAAGTACCATCAGTACAGATAACAGAATTAAATAATTAGAATTTTAATTGGAAAGAATGTGTTAATATTTTCTTAGGCTTAAAGTAGCTTTTTAAAGATTTTAACATGCTGTCGTATTAAAAACCAACTTGAAACTTATAATCAGGATAAAATGACCTTTTAAAGTGCCCTCCCTAAATATACTCTTCGAGAATCTTGATAGCCAAAGCGAGATTCATCAGTAAATAAAACATTTTACCTTTGATTTTGCTCCCAAGTGACATATTCCTGAGCCCCGACTAGTCAACGGCTGAGTGGTGCCTATAGCATTGGCTACATCAATTTGACGCATTCCAGCCTCAAGCATAGCAACGCCTTTAACATCTAATTATCTGCCAAATGACATCTAGGCATATTAAAACAAGTTAAAAATAGTTGAAGAAGTATACTTGCAGTGGAGTTAATACGTCAATGGGTAGCTAAAAATGCTTAGGTCATCCTTCGCTAAATTTATTTAAAAATTATTCATCCTACATGTTTTAGACATATAACATGTCCATCATCAGGGATACAAATTGAGGGTTTTCGTCAATACCTATAAAAACGTATATAGTCCCTCTGAAATAACATTGAACATAATTTATACAATATCAATGTGTTATTTTTTTTGTTCTATAAATTTCCAACTGGATAAGCGTAATCGCAATCAGACTTCGTCTATAATACAACCTAGAGATGATTAACCCCAACACACTCTAGCCAATCTCGCGTGTCGGTGGCAGCCAATCTAGTCAGTAGAGACATCGGCATCATCGCCAAGATATATCCAGGACTTTATTAGGTTTCGCAGCCTCAAAGTGAAGCGGGGGGCGCAATCCCCCGGGAATGCTTTAAGATAACAGGTTTAGAATGAACTCGGGGGTGAAAACTCCAGTTAGTATTAAAATCCAGAGAGAATCAAGTTGTCGCGGAAATCCTCTTGACGCCTTTTCGATTTTGTACCTTTTTTTTTTTTTGTTTTGGCAAGGCAATATTGCTACGAAGTTTGTTTGGCACTTAAATAGTTTTGAAAATGTATTATGTATAGGTTATGTAATATTATAATTTAAATGGTAAAAGAGTATATGAAATGAATAGTGAGTGAAACAGCAGAGCTATCTTAGGATCGGATTCTCTAATGACTTTTCAGAATTTGTGTCTCTTACAAATTAACGAGCGTCATTAATATATAGTATTGAATATTATTATACAGTGCAGCTCTTAATTGTCTCCACTTCCGCTTTTTTTTCAAACGCGTTCATATAAAAATTTAAAATTTGACACACTTCAAATTTTTATAACCTAAATACTACTTTTTGGTTCCTATTCACTTTTGCAAAGCTTCAATATGGCGGCGAGACGCCATTTTAAAAAATAAAATTAAATAGAAAGGGGAATCATGCGATACATCGCTTGAAATCTACCACTGATTACTTTATGGTCCTAGAAATAGTCCTTACATCTACCCACAGCAAAATGGCAGCCTTTGAAAGTAAAAAACTTTATTAACTTAGAAATATGCAATTACAGAGTTTGATTAAAATGCACTTAAGCTCTGAAGAACTTATCTTTGCAAAGTTAAAACACTAAATAAATTGATTAGAAATAAATTAAATATAAATATTAGAATATTTTTATTGATAATTTGATTTTTTTTACATATTCGACAATCTTTTTATTTGTTAATTTACCGAAAGGAAATGAAATACATAATTTTTCTTCCTATTCTGTATGTTATTATTTAGTAATGAAAGTATGGTAATATAAAATCACTATTTTTAAACACATATTATGAAATCAGGATTAAAAAATATTTGAAACTTTTATCATTTATACTCTATTTCAGAAGTGTGTAGAGCAATAAAACCTCATTAGGTATGCAAAAGTGGTACTTGGTGATCCACCAATATTTTATGCCACTACCTTAGTTGGGTATTAGTTTCAATGTAAAATTCTTTCTTTTCGTTGATTGCAGGTAGTGCCACCCGGTTTTGGGTTAATTTATGAGTTTTGCCCATTGTTACCTTATAATTATTTTAAAGAAAGGTTAGTTTTCTATACTTTTTGCAGTAGACTTGGCCTTTTAAAAATTTCGAACTAATAATTTATTTGAAACGTCTTTTGAGTACTATTTATAATAGCCTAGCTCGAAACGGCTTACTCTTACGAGAATTAAATTAATAAATAAAAACAAATTCGTTTTTAAAAATGTTGACAAGCTGTAATATCACAGAAACTGAAAGCAGCAAGTTAAAACTTCGCCATTATAAACCACATAAAAAGACCTTTAAAATGAGGTATCACTTTCCCAGAGACCACAGTTCCCATTTAAAATTTTTAGGGATCTCGCCAAAACAAACATTTTTTACTTATTGACCCATAGGCGCATGCCTATGTGTTTAGTGATAATAGCGCATTAAGGTACGCGCAGTGGTATCCAACGTCGGACACGGAGAAACGTGTTTGTACCGGAAACCGTGTTAGTAAATGACATAACAATACAAGGAATATTTGGGAGAGTTTGTTAAAAAAATGTTTTAATTTCTTAAAACATTGAATACACTAGAATAAACATTGGCTGCTTTGCAACACTCTAAGTTTTGCCCAGAAATTTTCTCGCGATAAAGTTGTTTGGCAACTGCGGTCGTTGTTTACTTTTGACTATTAAAGTTTTTGGTGGAGGTTTGAATTCCTGTTTTAAATTTGAGTTTTTAAGAAAATTTTCGGAAAGGAAAGCGTATGTAGTTATTATTAAGAACTTACTAAGTTTTAGTAACATCTCCCAGCCAGTGTCGGTGTGTTATATACTATAAAAACAGTGATAAATGGTTATAAAGATAAACACCTTGTTTGTAAACAGAAACAGGTGGAGCCGGCCGGCTCATCTTACTTTTAAGATTTTGTGTTGTGCTCTTATCTGTGTGATTTGGGATTTTTTGTGAATATCTTGTGTTTCACTAAAACCAGAAACTTATGCCTAAGAGCCAAGGTTAATGCTTTATTCACATCAAAAAATATAGGTTTTGTTTTATTTATAAACATACTTGGAGGATATCTGGTACGGAAATCCCATAGTATTAGTAAGTATAGGTAAATCTATTAGCTTTATTTATATATAGGAATTCATTGAAGATTTTTTTTGCCTTTTGAAACATGCCAAGTCCCTGCTGTGCTCCCGGCTGTAAATCTAATTAAAAAAATAGTTTAAGAGCAGGAGAGGCAAATATTTCTGTTTTTGGCTTCCTCAAAGATGAACAACTTAAAATTAAATGGCTAAAAGCCATACCTAGAGATAATTGGGCTCCTACTTAATACTCTGTGGTTTGTGCCAAGCATTTTGACCCGAATGATATTATCCGTGAAGATGATTATCTTTTACTTAATGGCACACAAAGCAAGATTAGTTTGCTCAGTAGTGCCTCAAATTTTTCCAAATTTACCTGCATATTTAACAAAAACAGTGCCTCTTCCTAGAAAAAGTCCAAATGAAAGAAATAGTGAACAACAACAACATAAAGAACTTGCCAATCAAGCCTCTGAGCAACTTGATTTCATAACAAATTTTCAAGATCTTATGAGTAATCATTCTTAAAAAATTCTAATATCTGACCTGTGGAATGTAAAAATCGTTGGGGGATACAAAACTATATTTCTATACTTTAAACTTGAATGATGCTTAAACATGTAGGAAATAGATAATGAAATTGAATGAGAATATAAAGTAAGAAAAAATTGGATTTAATCGGCGCGGCGCAATACGCATAAGTCTCTTACCTGATAAGGCTTCTAAATCGGACTTGGGTACTGGAATGGCGATTACTCAATTCATCACCCACACAAGATTAATCAAGTATTTGGGTTGAATCCAGTGTGGTTCCGGAATCTCAACGCACGAAACACGCGGGCGGTACCGTCACTTTTCACACCGGAGTCCGTTCTCGTTCTCTTTTCCCACTCAAATTGGACTTGCCAAATTTATCACTTATGGGCATGCTCTATGCGAATAAAAAAACGATCTGTGCGTATATTTAAAAGAAATGATACAGAGCGATACTGTATATTAGATGCGATAAACAAGTAAGATTATTTTGCATTATTATTCTGAATATGCATATGTGCTGAAATTAATATTTATTATAAGGTTGAAGTGCACTTATTTTTAATGTTCTACCCATTCAATAGTCTCCAATCATTTACCAAGAAAAAATTAAATAAATTAAAATAAAGATTTCTAAAGAATGCTTGTATAAATATTAATTAAAGAGGTACCTACAGTATCTTTCTTCTAGCATTGATGTGACACCAAATTATTTAAACATTTTATCCACTTCTTTAGCACCGACTGCAAAAGTTGTTAATTTATTAATTGATGAAATTTATATAAGTAAAAGACTAGACTATAGGGGAAAAAGTCTAATAATGCATTTATATAATTATTAACGGCGCCTATACATATTTGAACAATAAATAAATCACATAAACAAAATATTCTCATTTGTAAATAAAGCAAAATCAAAATTGAACATCCATCTCGGCAGAGCCGCCTCAAAGCGTAAACGGATCCACCAAAACGGATCCGAATCTCCCACGTGGTGCGACGTTGCCAACTGTTATTTCGCGGCTTGAGAAAAGTTGGCTGTGACCTTTTGTAAAGTATTAGCGTTGATTGAATATTTGGGAATATTTATATACCCAAATATTCAATCAACAATATTAGTATCGAAAGGATATTTTTAGTTGTTTCAGTGCGTTTTTTAAATTAATATTAAAACTAAAAACTCCCTTTTTGTTGAAAAATGATAAAGAGGTCTGAAGTGGGTCATATATATTGGGAAAAAGAAAATTCAGATCGTTCCTTTTACAGGCGAGTTAGGTGTCAATGGTGTCATCCTTCTAGGTTTTAATATTATAATAGACCACAGATTGAAGTAGGTACCGTATCGATTTTTTTCAGAAAAATATATTTTTTTCGAATTCGAACTAACTATACCAGCGGATTGTTCTCATCAAGTAGATTACGAAAATACCGGGTTATAAGGGAATCCGAGCAGAACTAAGAAATCGAGTATTTTTTCGACCTCGTTCTTGAGGCCAAAAATGGGCATCAAAAATGCCATATCTCGGCTATTATAAAAGCTACGACCTTGCCGATGGTTTCGTTGAATTTAGAATAACAAAACCGTTGGAATTTTCCCAATAGCTCAAATTGAAGCCGAGATATCAGCCTTCAAAGTTTGGGTTTTTTCATTTTTTGGGTATAGCCCACCGTATCGATTTTTTTCAGAAAAATATTTTTTTTTCGAATTCAAACTAACTATACCAGCGGATTGTTTTCATCAACTAGATAACAAAAATTCCGGGCTATAAGGGAATCCGAGCAGAACTAAGAAATCGAGGATTTTTACGACCTCTTTTTTGAGGCCAAAAATAGGCATCAAAAATGCCATATCTCGGCTATTATAAAAGCTATGACCTTGCGGATGATCTCGTTAAACTCAAAATGACGAAACTAAGATAATACCGTTGGAATTTTGCCGATAGCTCAAATCGAAACCGAGATATCAGCCTTCAAAATTTGGGTTTTTTCATTTTTTGGGTATACCCCACCGTATCGATTTTTTCAGAATACATTTTTTTTTTTTTGAATTCGAACAAACTATTCCAGCGGATTGTTCTCATTAAGTAGATCATGAAAATACCGGGTTATAGGGGAATCCGAGCAGAACTAAGAAATCGAGTGTTTTTTCGACCTCGTTTTTGAGGCCAAAAATGCGCATCAAAAATGCAATATCTCGGCTATTATAAAAGCTACGACCTTACGGATGATCTCGTTAAATTTAAAATGACAAAACTAAGATAAAACCATTGGAATTTTCCCAATAGCTCAAATCGAAGCCGAGATATCAGCCTTCAAAATTTGGGGTTTTTTAATTTTTTGGGTATACCCCACCTTATCGATTTTTTTTAGAAAATTTTTTTTTTCGAATTCGAACAAACTATTCCAGCGGATTGTTCTCATCAAGTAGATAATGAAAATACCGGGTTATAAGGGAATCCGAGCAGAACTAAGAAATCGAGTGTTTTTTCGACTTCGTTTTTGAGGCCAAAAATGGGCATCAAAAATGACATATCTAGGCTATTATAAAAGCTGCGACCTTGCGAATGATCTCGTTAAACTCAAAATGACGAAACTAAGATAAAACCGTTCGAATTTTCCCGATAGCTCAAATCGAAGCCGAGATATCAGCCTTCAAAGTTTGGGTTTTTTCATTTTTTGTGTATACCTATCTATAAAGTATTGGAAACAAAAATTAAGCTTTTTCCTTATATTTTTTTTTGGAAAATATTAATAAAAATGTATAATTAAGTATATTATTATAATCTAGCAAATTTTTTGCTTATTCGGGCCCGAAATGCCACAAAAATAATATGTGTAAAGTGAGTGTCCGGTCGATATCCAGCAACCAAAATCGAGAACGCCGCATTTGTCGTTTCCCGGCAAGATATTTATAGTCCGCGTCTATTGTTATTTAATCAATATAATGCTCGTATCCCCAGGAATTCCAAAGGAGTTTTAATTATTTTTTGTCTAGATATTAACAATGGATAACTAAATCGGTTTATAGTGGGTACAAACCTAGACAAACTAAGGTTTCTTTTTTGTGAAAATAAATTAAAAAGTTAACTTCCAAGGATTTGAATTAAACTTTTCTATAATATATAATTAATATCTTAACGGATCTGAAATGTTTGCAAACCTCTTCAAACGACAATTTTTTGTCTAAAAATAATTGAGTTGTTAGATGTTATAAACGGCTATAACTGCTAAAGGATATCGATAATACTTCTCCTTATAGCCGTTATGAGTTATAGCCCTTTATATATTATTTAATTTAAAAATTCAATTCAATAATTTTTTACCAAAAATCCTTTGTTTGTAAAGGTTTGCAACCATCTTTAATGCATTTAGAGATTTATTATATATTACAAAAAGAAGATTAATTCAAATCCTTTAGGAGCTTTTTTCATTTCTTTAACCTTCGACTTTTTTAATAGTGAAGAAATAGTCCATACTTGCAGTGGAGTCGTAGGTTAAGGTAAAATGAAAATCCTTATCCAATTTTAAACATTTTACCCCCTGATGATGGACACCACTGTGTCTGAAACATGTAGGGAATTTTAAGTTAATTAAATGTTTAATAAATAAGTGGAGGGAGACTGAAGGATTTTCATTTTACCTTATTCGACTTTTTAATTAATTCTCACAAAAAACTTTAGTTTGTAGAGGTTTATATATAATCACCATAAATCGATTTAGTTATTGATTGTTAATATCTGGACAAAAAATTATTAAAATTCTTTGGGAATTTCAGAAGATACGTATTATATTGATTAAACAGCAAGTGTGGACTATAAATAGGTTTCTGGCAAACGACATATCCTGCGTTTTAGATTTTGATCGCTGGATATCGATCGGAAGCTATAGCTTCACACTAAGAGGCAACATCGGATACTTGCATTATTTTTTGAAAAAAATTTTGTTTAAAGTATATATTATTAGTTAGCAAATAAACGAAACTTTAAAATAGTACTTTTTTAAAAAATAATGATGATTTTTTCTATGAGTATAAAATAAAAAATAGCAACTACAGTATCATTGTTTTCAGAATATCATTTTCTATCGAAATACGTAATAATATACCAAGTGTTCCATTTAAAATAAGCAAGTTAGTGTCTCTTTCTGTTAAACCGGAAGTGATGGTAAACAATAAAATATGTCAAAAGATGCTCTTATAACTATTCTATCGATATACCAAAATTCATGTTTATATTTTCGTCAGATAAAATACTAATTACAGAGGATTAGACTGATTCCACTTCATAAATTAAAGGGATTCTACCCAAAATTAGTGACGACACCAAGGCAGTTTATTTTATAGGTAGATTTATTCACTAAATTTCAGAGGCGGCGGATTATGAATTACCAGGATTTGGAACCAGATTATAACAGATTCCCTTAAGCAGTTATTCTGCTATTCTGTTTAATAAACGAGAACTGCATACTAAATAACTTTATCAGTCTGTTTACAAAATAACGTATATGACTTAAATATATTAGAATTAGACGAAGAGCAAAAGCGCAGCATTTTTATTAGCTCGCTCATGGAAGTTGAGTAAGCGAGAGGGTCGGTTAGCAAGTCGTTTTGCTTATTTCATGAGCCGAAAGGGGAATTTTACAAAATGCTATAGCATCTCGTTAACCCATTTTAGGAAACGGGACTGGTTCGGGAACATTTGAATGAGAAAGACTTGCATCGAATTGAATTTTAATTACATGGTTGTTAGTTTGCATTTGGGTTGAAATGGCAATGAAATTCTTATGTCAGGAAACCGCCGTTTTGTTTCAAAGCTATGGTAACTATTTAAAGTTCACATAACTGAATAGTAGTTTTGGAATTACATTTATTGTATTCTATTCAGTCGTTGCTTATTATACAGTGCATCCCAATTTGTGTCTGAATTCATTTAAAATTCAGGGGTGTGTTCGAAAAAAAACGCTGGGACCCGTCGATTTTTATTTCAAGTTGCGCATTTTTGTACGTGAAGTTTGTATATACAGAGTTGCTCAAAAATAAATTACGCCCATCAACTTCATTTTTTTAAATGAAAGCACCTTTTTTTTATTTAATTTTTGAATTTTGCGTGGAATTCTACGTATGTTTCATGCATTATGTCCTATACCTAAAATCAACAGTTATCGAAAAAAAGACGATTCATGTAACAAATAAAAAAAGAACAAAAATTAAGTTAAATGTTCAAAATGGTTGCCATTCACGGCTTGACAATATCCAAGGCGATCAATAAAGTCTCGTTGCACATTTTCAATCATTTCCGGAGTTATGGCGCGCACTTCTGTGCGAATTCTCTCTTTCAAGTCGTCTAGATTATTTGGCCTATTAACAAATACCTTCGAGTTGAGGTATCCCCACAAAAAAAAGTTCATTGGTATTAGGTCAGACGATCTAGCAGGCCATTCGATGGGTCCTCTTCTTCCTATCCACCGATTGGGAAAGGTTTCATCCAAAAATGTAGGCACAGTGGCAGCATAGTACGGAGGAGCACCATTTGGCTGGAAAATTAGTTCTTCGTAGGATATTCTGGGTCCAATGGATTTGGAAATAAAGCTAGTAATGCTGGAACTAATTCAAATTGGAGAAAATCGAGATAGGGTAAATAAAGGAGAGATGACGCACTTTTTTTTCAAACTAGTCTGGATTTAAAAAAAAAAAAAAACTAAAAAACAAATTCGGATTTTTGTGAAGAAAAGTATTAGTTTTTTATTAGAAAGCAAGAAATTGACGATAAGATTTAATGTTGGCAAAAATCCAAATTTATTTTTTTCTTATCTTTGCGTCATCTCACCCTATGTATATAGGAGAGATGACTCACTGCCTAAGGTGAGTTGACGCATTCTTTTTTAAGCCACACTTTTCAAATTTAATTTTTGAAATGTGTTAAAATTAGGTGTTTAAATAATTAAAAACATAACATCAATATTTTAAAGCTTTTATTAAAAAACAAATCTGTTTCAGAAAAAAGGAACGTAAGAAAAAAAACTCATTCAAACCCTAAAAACAGAAAAATGTCTTATTGTCTATCTTACAGTTTCTTCAGCACGTGCCACTAGTACTGGAGATATTTGGTCTAGCATTTTTCCGGGAGTAATGGTATCTGGGTTAGACCAATGAGAACAACCTGGCTGTGGCTCCGGAGAATTATGGCTTATTTTGTTAATGTCCGTGTTATTATCGGAAACTTCCTGTGGAACGTCTTGTAAACTTTCCTCTGTCAGGTAGCTATAGTCAGGAATAACATCCGGATTAAAAGGTGCGATACCTGTTGCTCTAAACGATGAAACTGCATTTTTTATGTTTGCAGACTTTTCCCACGCAGAAGCAAGTGTTCAAATTGGAGCCTGGTAATGCATCTTGCGGGATTAGCTCGTAAAAATAAATTGCAAGCATCATAATAGGAAGCTTTAAAAGACTTAAAAAATCCTCTGTCTAATGGTTGCAAGAACTGCGGGGTGTGGCTAGGTAGACAAAATAAAATAATATTATTTTCAGCAGCATACTACAGCATTTCTACATTGCTGCAATGGGAGGAATGTCCATCAAGCAGCAATAGTACTTTTCCCTGAGGTTTCCGTGGTTTAAATTGGTCCCTAAGCCATTTAAAAAATATTTCACTATTTACATATGCTGACTTTTCTGACATGTAGACTAAAGAACCTGGCGGCATCCCATCTTCAAATTCAGGTTTTTTGTTTTTGCCTTAAAAAACACAGGTTGGTGGAATGTAGGTGCCTTCTCCGTTGCAATATACAATAACGGAAATGGTTTCTCCCTTCTCAGCAGATGAGACTGATGCTATATTTTTGGAGCCCTTTGCAGCAATAACATGTCCAGGACGCGTATTTATTTGCAAGCCTGTCTCATCTATGTTAAATGTTCTCCCAGGCTCATTCATTAAACCATTTTCGTTTAATGTCTTTTCAAGAAGATTAAAGTAAGAAGCAACGTTTGTTTTTGTCATTGCCAATGCACGAGCTGAGGAAACCGCTTCAGCTTTGCGTATCGCAAGTCCCTTGTTTCTTCTAAGAAAAGAGTCAAGCCAGGGATATCCAGCCAAACGAGCTTCTTTATTGAACTTGTAAGGTATATTTAATTGCTCCGCTAGGTTGAATGCCATAGAACGAACAAATCTTCTTATAGGCGCAAATCCATGTTTTTGAAGCTTTTTAATGTGTGCTACTATTTTAGTTTCGTTTTCCTTCCCCCAGCGTGGACGAGGGTCCCAAGTTCTTAGACTGCATGTCCCCTTTTTTACGCCGACGGCGTATAGTGGCTTCTGGAACACTGAAGGTCGGGCTTGCCTCACGAACCGCCATTTCATTCGCTTCTATGGCAGCAACTGCAGCAGCTAACTGTTCTTTTAACCATTTGCCCCTAGAAACGCTTCCTTTTCTTTTATAATATGTAGGCATGTCTGCAAAAAAGTTAAATATAATTAATTACAGGCGAAAGGCATAACAAACCAGTTAAATTTATTATTGGTGATTGAGCAAAATATAGTTTTTTAAGTAGGAGCATTTTTAAAACCTGCGTCGACTCACCTCATCAGTAATTGCGCCAACTGACCTTACTATATAAGGAGAGTTGGCGCAATAAATTTAAAATAGCCGGTTTATAATAGCGTGGTCAATTGAGATTAGGAATACTTAAACAGCAATAAACTATCCTAAAATAATCAAAAACCAAATATACATACGACATAAATTACCTAAAAACTATGTTGTTCCACACAATAAAAATATTTTTGGACTAGCACAAATATAATTTTTGAAAAAATCACCCACTTAATTAACCGAACAGCAAAAACAAGTTATTTAAAATCTAATGGCGTGTCTAAAGGTACCCTGCTGTACGGTTAAAATAAATGCGTGTTAAGCGATACGGCAAAATGGTTTCTGCGTCATTTCACCTGATGCGCCAACTCTCCTCGAATTACCCTACACTTGACCCGTTAAAGTCTGTTCGAAGAAAAAGGGACCTATTACTCTTCCGCGCACTATTCCACACCACACATTTAGTTTTTGAGGGTACTGGGTGTTTACCTCCTTCATCCAATGCGGATTTTCTGTTGCCCCATATCGACAATTTTGTCTGTTCACACTACCATTCAAACACAACGTGGCTTCCTCGAAAAAAATAATATTTGTTACTAAATTATTATTTAGATTGCACATGTTTTGTAAGCGTTCACAAAACTCATTTCGCCTATCGAAATCATCATCAAATAACTCTTGCATAGGAATAACTTTGTAGGGATGATATTTGTGCTTTTTAATTATTCGGTGAACTATAGATTTCGCCATGTGTAAATTTGCCCCAATCTGCGACAGAGGAGTCCATGGATTTTCTTCCAAAGAAAGCAAAACGTCAAGTTGTTTATTTTTATCTCGAGCAGGACGGCCAGATTTCGGCAGATCTCTAACATGAACGAATTCTCCAAATTTAGCCTCTATTCTACTCACCACCTTTTGACATATCGGAGGACGATCAGGATGGATTTCATTGAATAATTGAGCAGCTTCTCTTTGAGTTCGTGTTCTATCACCAAACCCAACCATGCACAGAATTTCTATCTTTTCTCGTTCCATTAACTTTACCATTGTGAAAACCGCAACTTTGCTCGTACACTTCACACTTGACAATATCTGTTTGGCGTACAACTGTCATACAATTTCTATGAAAATACACGGTCACCAGCCAACAATAAAAAAAAATACGAATGAATGAAATTTCGCTCTGTATAAAAAATCTCAGAGATAAGGTGACTCGTAAGGTGAACTTCAATAATAATGTTTGGTCGTCTTTTTTTCGATAACTGTTGACTTTAGGTATAGGACATGATGCATAAAACATACGTAGAATTCCACGCGAAATTCAAAAATTAAATAAAAAAAGGTTCTTTCATTTGAAAAAATTAAGTTGATGGTCGTAATTTATTTTTGAGCAACCCTGTATATACAAGCTTCACGTACAAAAATGCGCAACTTGAAATAAAAATCGACGGGTCCGAGCGTTTTTTCTTTCGAACATGCACCCGTGAATTTCAAATCACTTTTGGGATGCACTGTATTCAGCAACCAGTAAGAGTAAGAATTTCATTCTGGTTAAAGATATAATGGCAAAAATCTTTCTTGCAAAGAGAAATTTCTTGCAAAATTTCAATTCATCAACATCCAATCTTACTAAACTTTACAAAACTTTCTGTTGCTATTTTCAAATGGGCTTCGATTATTTAGAAATCACTCTATTTCAGCTACTTCCTAAACAGAAATAAAATGCCAATCAAGGCAACGCCTTCCGAAAATCCAGACCCCAGAACTTTTTTTCTTTTAAAAAAGTCTCTTTGCTTTAGACCCATTAGAGTTAAAAATCAAATATTTGATATAAACTATTTTTTTGTAGGACTATTACAAAATATATGTATTTCGTAAATGAATATATATGAATGTGTATGTCTAATAGTTAAAACATTAATAATTAAGGTAAACACTGGATCTAAAAGGGTATGGTATACAAACAAATAATGTCTCCAGTTTTTCGTTTTATACCGTGGCGCCATCTAACATTCATAGAAAATACGTAGTATGGAACAGACTACGATTTAATTTCTAGGGTTTTGGATATTTCCAATAAAAAAGAGAGGAATAAACACAAAAGAGAGAACAGATTACTTAAACAATTTATAAAATACTCACAAATTGTCCTAAGATATTAGGCATGGTTTTGATAGGAATCATAAACTAATACGAACAAGGGCTATGTAAGATTTCCAGAGACTAAAGGAAGACAGGATTTAAAAAAATTAATATACAAAGTCTTACCATATGTTGGGCGCCAAAAAGTTATTTTATTAAATTATTGTTTTTCTTTAACTTTTTTCTAACTAGTAATTATTTTCAGAAATATGAGCATTATTTGCTAGAAATTCTTTTTTAATTTTTTTTATATTTCGAGAAAATTGCCTCTTTTGTTTGGGGGTTTTTCACGATTTGCTTCAACTGTATAAAAAATATTAATAAAATTTATTTTCCTAAAAATAGCTCTTAATACTACGAATAACTTTTAAGTAAGTCAATTTCCCTTCACATATATAGATTTCCTATAACAGAAAAGTGAAGTATCATAGGTCTACAATAAGGGCTTTCGTGAAAATTTCAGATTTTTTATATTTCCTGGTTTTTCTTTGGGAAATAGAGAATTTTGGCATTAAGGTTTTGTAATTAGTTTTTTATGAGCAGTACACAGAAAAAAAATTCTTGTAATCTAATCAACAATCTAATATAATCTTCCAGGCAATTCATAGTTTTCAAATCAATTTTCTGACCCTTCAGAATTTTCTAAGAATCGATTTTTTTTCCAGACCTGCTTATGTGTGGATCTCTTTGTAATTCAACTGCCTGGACGAGATAAAACAATTTATACTTATTCCAGGAAGTTGATACATTCAACTTTTTGTTCTCTCTCTCACTCTTTCTCTCTGTTTCAAGTGCCTAGAAAAAGATAAATATATTTTACTATTTCCAGGCAGTTGATAAACATTCTTTCAGTTCTCCATGGAGGAATTTCCAGGGAAAAAAACAACAATCTTTTATCCCTAGACATTAGGGTGGGTCGTTTTTATACTTTTTCTTTAATTTTGACAGACCTGTGGTTTAAAAACTTGCTATTGGGTAAAATAATCTCGTGCAAATTCAAAAAAAAAATTATCAGCGTTTGCACCCCCCGCTACCGCCCCAAAAATACAAAAAAAATATAAAAAGAAAATAATTTGCCTGTGCTATAAAATAATGTAATAGTCCTCTAATTACGCAAAAAAATATTATTAAATTGTAGATATATATCTACGGCCCCCCGTCAGCTCTTAAGCCTAAAAAAAATCAAGCATTTTTCGACTTTTCCACTTACGAGCAGCTCTTCGCCTATTTTATATATAAACAGACACAGAATAACCCAGAAGTCACCACGGGGAGGTGGCTGCCATCGAGTTCCATCCCTGCCCACCCATCCACCCAACCATATGAGCAATTTTTAATTTCCTACTTCATAGTCTAATTTGGTATTAAACTTTGGCATCTGACTTCTAGATGCTATCGTTGTACGTATCCAACCATCTCTGTTAGTAAACCCACATACGGCCGACGATGCCTCTGTCACTAATTTGACACATCTTTCAACAGCCTGCGTATGGCAGGGTAACTTCCATAAATCTCCCTCTGGATAGCTGCTAGCTTTAATAAATTCTTCAATTTCTTCATCAGACAGATGCTTCGTCATTGGTGGCTCTGTTACTTTGCACTCTTGCCAATTTATTAAATCAATATATGATTCCGCGAAAAAAAATATGATATAATGCAATAGTTTTTTTTCAATTAATGTATTGATTTTCTGATAGGGGTTTATTGCAGAAAAATGCTTAGAAGCATTTATTCAGTTTATTTATCATTTATTTTTTCAGGCTTTAGAAGCCCTCTACAACCTTTCCAAGTTTGCCCACTTTAGCCACTAATTATGAAATACCCTGTATAGGTGAAAGTGTATAAAAAACTGGCGGATAGGATACTTGAAATTATGAGCTAATTCTGTCAAATGGAAGTTTCTTCTATAGATAATTAATTAAAAAGAACTGTACATAACAAGTTATTTTTATTCTTAATATCATCAAATAGTGTTTGGTTCTTGTTAAAAATAAAGTTACTGAAAGCCAAAAATATATTTTGTCAATATCTCTTGAGTTTCCGTACAAAATTTTTTCGTACAATGCAACAGTTTTTCGCTTCTTTTAAACTCCGATACAGCTTCAGGTGCAACTCAATCGTCATCAAGCCATTTCGTTCGCCAGTTCAAGGGGGAAAGACCTAAATAATTAAGAATCTTTAGATGTGCCTCACTATATACCTTCGCCGTTCGGGCGCTTACCTCGCTACGTAGTTTTCGTTTTGAAAAGTTTAATACCTCTGCCCTGCCTTTGAAATTGTAATTTTTTCTTTGAGATGTAAATGGGAGCGTATAGTCGGCCGGATCTAATATGCAAATAGTGGCGTTGGAGATTTGAGAAAATTCGTGTTATTTAGATGTAGATTTGTGTTTTTAGAGTGTGTGAATTTTTAGATTTATAAGATTCCTTTTAATTAAAAAAAAAACGATAATTTTGGCTTTGTTCTTATTTCTTTAAATTTTGACCACTGGATTCACAGAATTTAACACTGATGGTTAATCCTCAGGGTTAATATCGCACATTACTAAGCAGAAAGTTTAAAGATATAATATTTCAATATGTGTATTTCAGGCTTGTTTACATCAAGGATAGCAAAAGACTTAACTTCTTATCTACTAATTTTAATCTTATCAGAATGCACCGGTTTCGAATAATGCTGAATACCGATCTTCGGTACTTTACTTCGTTACTACTTCTTTATTTTTTTTCATTTTTACATAAGACGGCAACATATGCCTGGCTAGCAACGTTTGGACTATTTAGTTCTACCATCGATTCTCTATCACTATATCTCATAATAGAGAGAAACAATTTTTTTTTCCAAAGAGCAATATTTTTATCCAGATCTCCATAATATTTCTCAAAGTCTTCTCTAAAGACGACTATACTAAGCATGCATTCTTTAATTTACTAGGAGTTTGTCGATCTCTGGTTGGAGGTTTTATCTCTGATTATACCTTGCCTAGCTACCTATTATATTGTGTCGTTTCTGATTACATAGAGCGTAGAGTCATCAGTAGAAATGGAAAATAAAAAAACTTTCTACTTAAATCAAGCCTGTACCTATAAAAGCTTACAGAAATAGTGCACAGTAAACTTTAATATACATGTGCAATTTACAAAAAAAAAAACTAAAAAAAACTAATCAATGCGTACATTACAAACCAAATTAAAGCAGGTTTTATTACAGTCATTGAGAATGTTGACTCTATCCACTTGACTTGCCTACAACTAATTAACAACACTTTTTAACTGAAACTGCTTTAAAAAAAATACCATGATGAACCGTTCTCGCGTCGCGTAATTTTAATGCAGTTTTAATTTTACGGACAAAATTACATTGTCATACTTTCCGAGTGTTCCGACAGCAAATTAGTTTAGCTCTAAGAGTGCAAATTAGATTTCGAATTTTTGCTCTTTTAATAAAATTAGATTTTTTAGGTTTCTTTTGCTACTGATCATTGCAGATCATTTTAAATAAAATAACAATTTTTCTTCGATTTCACAATAAGTTTTTTTTAATTTAGTAAAAGTTTCTTTCATTCTCTTAAAGAAACTTTGTTTTCTCTAAATCCAGTAGAGTCAAATATCATAAATATGATGGAAACAGTTTTTTACACGACTATAAAAGCAAAATATGCATTTCGATATTTTTTTTGCCAACGAAACAAATTCTTCCATTTGTTTCTGAATGAACTTGTGCGCCATCTAACGATATACATTAAGTTTAAGAGTTCTTTTTTAGTTGTACTACTAGAATTTTTTTATTTAGTAAAAGTCTTAAAGTTGACTTCGTTTTTATCTAAACTTAAATATATGAAAGATGTACTACCTACAGTTAACTAAATGGATACTGATTCAGACTACCGTCTTCTATGAACGAAATGTAAAATTTTGAGCAGCAAGTATAAACAAAAGATTTTCGAACCTAAAGAAACATGCTCAGACTACCTCATGTATTCAAATAATATGTTTAAAGCTGCTTAGTGGATAATTGTTGCTGCTTCAAGGGGTGGTGGTGTTTTTACTGTGGATTCTGAACCACCTCTCCTCGGAAGCCCTCGACCTCTCTGCGATCAGCCAAGAAATACCGGAAATCGATCTGGTAGGATGTAAAGTGAAATTTAATCATTTCATACTGTATATTTTTGTATTGTACGTTCCTCCTTCCATCGACTCCGTGCAATTAGAACGCTTTCTCGAAGCCTTTTCCATGGTTAATGTAATCTATTCTGAACATGTGATTATCCTGGGAGACTTTAATGTCCCCACTTATATTGAACACTCGGTATCTCCCAATAGTAAACGTCAACTTCTAAGTAATTTCTTTGATTTCCTAAACTATTAGCAATTCAATAACGTGGTAAATAACAATCTTCGCTGTTTTGGATTTAATCTTTGCAAGCTTTAATATCTCTGTACTTAACAGCGGTGCATCTCTTGTCCCGGGGGATACCTACCATCCTTCTTTGTCATTTGAATTCCATGCAGGCCTTATCTCTCTCAATAACCTACCCCTTAATAAATCTGAAATAAAGGAATTTAATTTTAGAAAGGCTAACTTTCCGCTTTTGTATCAGCTGCTACTAGATACTGATTGGTCGCCTATCATGGTGCAGCAGGACGTCAACTCCGCATGTGATGTTTTTTATGATATACTGAACAACACTTTCGCTAGAGCGGTACCCTTCAAGGTAAAACGTAAAAGACGTTTCCTTCCCTGGTTTTCGGCGGACATAATTCGTAATATATATAAAAAGGAAAGAGCATTTCGTGATT